>NW_025335023.1:702500-1214702 GCF_018152115.1 Drosophila rhopaloa
AACGGCCGGGATCGGCCGACTATATCCTATAGCTGCCATATAACTGATTGATCGGAAATGCCATAACTCTGCTGTTTGTTAAGTTAGGAAGTTGGGATTTTCTATGGGTTTTATATTTGGCCAATCAATCCGACCTACCAAATTTCATAAGGATCGGTCGACTATATCTTATAGCTGCCATATAACTGATTGATCGGAAATGCCATAACTTAAGTGTTTGTTAAGTTAGGAAGTTGGAATTTTCTATGGGTTTTATTTTTTGCCCAATCAATCCGACATATCAAATTTCATAAGGATCGGCCGACTATATTCTATAGCTGCCATATACATAACTGAACGATTGGAAATGCCATAACTTTGGTGTTTTTAAAGTTAGGAAGTTGGGATTTTTTATGAGTATTAAGAATGCATCATATGAATAATTTTGGAGAATATAATTTGAAGAATATTCTGCAAGGGTATTTCAACTTCGGCTCCGCCCGAAGTTAGCTTTCCTTTCTTGTTAAATTTAACGTCGATTAACTTTTTGACCCATTTTCATGTCAGTTATTTCTAGATTTCCGAGGACTTGTAACAGAGTGACTAAAAATTGGACTTAGAGAGTCCACAACTTTACCAAACTTAAGCCGTTTCCAAAGTGGCATACCTCTAAAGACTTCTGATTCGATTCTCTAAAAATCTGCATTCAAATTTTTCAATTTAACGTTGATCAAATTTTTCACCCATTTTCATGTCAGTTATTTCTAATTTGACTTGTTTAACTTTGACCCAAAATTGAACTTCGAGAGTCCATAAATTTACCAAACTTAAGCCGATTCCAAAGTGGCATACCTCTAAAGACTTCTGATTCGATTCTCTAAAAATCTGCATTCAAATTTTTCAATTTAACGTTGATCAAATTTTTGACCCATTTTCATGTCAGTTATTTTTAGTTTTCCGAGGACTTGTAACAGAGTGACTCAAAATTGGACTTAGAGAGTCCATAACTTTATCAAACTTAAGCCGATTCCAAAGTGGCATACCTCTAAAGACTTCTGATTCGATTCTCTAAAAATCTGCATTCAAATTTTTCAATTTAACTTTGATCAAATTTTTCACCCATTTTCATGTCAGTTATTTTTAATTTGACTTGTTTAACTTTGACCCAAAATTGAACTTCGAGAGTCCATAACTTTACCAAACTTAAGCCGATTCCAAAGTGGCATACCTCTAAAGACTTCTGATTCGATTCTCTAAAAATCTGCATTCAAATTTTTCAATTTAACTTTGATCAAATTTTTCACCCATTTTCATGTCAGTTATTTCTAATTTGACTTGTTTAACTTTGACCCAAAATAGGACTTAGAGAGTCCATAACTTTACCAAACTTAAGCCGATTCCAAAGTGGCATACCTCTAAAGACTTCTGATTCGATTCTCTAAAAATCTGCATTCAAATTTTTCAATTTAACTTTGATCAAATTTTTCACCCATTTTCATGTCAGTTATTTCTAATTTGACTTGTTTAACTTTGACCCAAAATTGAACTTCGAGAGTCCATAACTTTACCAAGCTAAAGCCGATTGCAAAGTGGCATACCTCTAAAGACTTCTGATTCGATTCTCTAAAAATCTGCATTCAAATTTTTATACCCTTGCAGAGGGTATTATAATTTTGGTCAAAAGTGTGCAACGCAGTGAAGGAGACATCTCCGACCCTATAAAGTATATATATTCTTGATCAGGATCACCTCCTGAGTTGATATAGCCATGTCCGTCTGTCCGTCTGTCCGTCTGTCTGTCCGTCTGTCTGTTTTTACGCAAACTAGTCTCTCAGTTTTAAAGCTATCGAATTGAAACTTTGCACATACCCTTCTTTCCTTTGCACGCAGTATATATGTCGGAACGGCCGGGATCGGCCGACTATATCCTATAGCTGCCATATAACTGATTGATCGGAAATGCCATATCTTTGGTGTTTGTAAAGTTAGAATGTTGGGATTTTCTAAGGGTTTTATATTTGGCTAATCAATCCGACATGCCGAATTTCATAAGGATCGGCCGACTATATCCTATAGCTGCCATATAACTGAACGATTGGAAATGTCATAACTTTGGTGTTTTTAAAGTTAGGAAGTTAGGATTTTTTATGAGTATTAAGAATGCATCATATGAATAATTTTGGAGAATATAATTTACAGAGTATTCTGCAAGGGTATATCAACTTCGGCTCCGCCCGAAGTTAGCTTTCCTTTCTTGTTCAATTTAACTTTGATCAAATTTTTCACCCATTTTCATGTCAGTTATTTCTAATTTGACTTGTTTAACGTTGTCCCAAAATAGGACTTAGAGAGTCCATAACTTAACCAAACTTAAGCCGATTGCAAAGTGGCATACCTCTAAAGACTTCTGATTCGATTCTCTAAAAATCTGCATTCAAATTTTTCAATTTAACTTTGAGGACTTTCCGAGGACTTGTAACAGAGTGACTTAAAATTGGACTTAGAGAGTCCATAACTTTACAAAACTTAAGCCGATTCCAAAGTGGCATACCTCTAAAGACTTTTGATTCGATTCTCTAAAAATCTGCATTCAAATTTTTATACCCTTGCAGAGGGTATTATAATTTAGGTCAAAAGTGTGCAACGCAGTGAAGGAGACATCTCCGACCCTATAAAGTATATATATTCTTGATCAGGATCACCTCCTGAGTTGATATAGCCATGTCCGTCTGTCCGTCTGTCTGTCCGTCTGTCTATTTCTACGCAAACTAGTCTCTAAGTTTTAAAGCTATCGAATTGTAACTTTGCACACACCCTTCTTTCCTTTGCACGCAGTATATAAGTCGGAACGGCCGGGATCGGCCGACTATATCCTATAGCTGTCATATAACTGATTAATCGGAAATGCCATATCTTTGGTGTTTGTAAAGTTAGGAAGCTGGGATTTACTATGGGTTTTATATTTGGCCAATCAATCCGACCTACCAAATTTCATAAGGATCGGCCGACTATATCCTATAGCTGCCATATAACTGATTGATCGGAAATGCCATAACTTTTGTGTTTGTAAAGTTAGGAAGCTGGGATTTCCTATGGGTTTTATATTTGGCCAATCAATCCGACCTACCAAATTTCATAAGGATCGGCCGACTATATTCTATAGCTGCCATATAACTGATTGATCGGAAATGCCATAACTTTGGTGTTTGTAAAGTTAGGAAGCTGGGATTTCCTATGGGTTTTATATTTGGCCAATCAATCCGACCTACCAAATTTCATAAGGATCGGCCGACTATATTCTATAGCTGCCATATAACTGATTGATCGGAAATGCCATAACTTTTGTGTTTTTAAAGTTAGAAAGTTGGGATTTTTTATGAGTATTAAGAATGCATCATATGAATAATTTTGGAGAATATAATTTACAGAGTATTCTGCAAGGGTATATCAACTTCGGCTCCGCCCGAAGTTAGCTTTCCTTTCTTGTTTCTAATTTGACTTGTTTAACTTTGACCCAAAATTGAACTTCGAGAGTCCATAACTTAATCAAACTTAAGCCGATTCCAAAGTGGCATACCTCTAAAAACTTCTGATTCGATTCTCTAAAAATCTGCATTCAAATTTTTCAATTTAACTTTGATCAAATTTTTCACCCATTTTCATGTCAGTTATTTCTAATTTGACTTGTTTAACTTTGACCCAAAATTGAACTTCGAGACTCCATAACTTAATCAAACTTAAGCCGAATCCAAAGTGGCATACCTCTAAAGACTTCTGATACGATTCTCTTAAAATCTGCATTCAAATTTTTCAATTTAACGTTGATCAAATTTTTGACTCATTTTCATGTGAGTTATTTCTAATTTTCCGATGACTTGTAAAAGAGTGACTCAAAATTGGACTTAGAGTTCCATAACTTAACAAACTTAAGCCGATTCCAAAGTGGCATACTTTTAAAGATTTCTGATTCGATTCTCTAAAAATCTGCATTCAAATTTTTAATTTCACTTCAAATTTTTGACCCATTTTCATGTCAGTTTTTTCTAATTTGACTTGTTTAACTTTGACCCAAAATTTAACTTCGAGAGTCCATAACTTTACCAAACTTAAGCCGATTCCAAAGTGGCATACCTCTAAAAACTTCTGATTCGATTCTCTAAAAATCTGCATTCAAATTTTTCAATTTAACTTTGATCAAATTTTTCACCCATTTTCATGTCAGTTATTTCTAATTTGACTTGTTTAACTTTGACCCAAAATTGAACTTCGAGAGTCCATAACTTAATCAAACTTAAGCCGAATCCAAAGTGGCATACCTCTAAAGACTTCTGATACGATTCTCTTAAAATCTGCATTCAAATTTTTCAATTTAACGTTGATCTAGTTTTCCGATGACTTGTAACAGAGTGACTCAAAATTGGACTTAGAGTTCCATAACTTAACCAAACTTAAGCCGATTCCAAAGTGGCATACTTTTAAAGATTTCTGATTCGATTCTCTAAAAATCTGCATTCAAATTTTTAATTTCACTTCAAATTTTTGACCCATTTTCATGTCAGTTTTTTCTAATTTGACTTGTTTAACTTTGACCCAAAATTTAACTTCGAGAGTCCATAACTTTACCAAACTTAAGCCGATTCCAAAGTGGCATACCTCTAAAAACTTCTGATTCGATTCTCTAAAAATCTGCATTCAAATTTTTCAATTTAACTTTGATCAAATTTTTCACCCATTTTCATGTCAGTTATTTCTAATTTGACTTGTTTAACTTTGACCCAAAATTTAACTTCGAGAGTCCATAACTTTACCAAACTTAAGCCGAATCCAAAGTGGCATACCTCTAAAGACTTCTGATACGATTCTCTTAAAATCTGCATTCAAATTTTTCAATTTAACGTTGATCAAATTTTTGACCCATTTTCATGTCAGTTATTTCTAGTTTTCCGATGACTTGTAACAGAGTGACTCAAAATTGGACTTAGAGAGTCCATAACTTTATCAAACTTAAGCCGATTCCAAAGTGGCATACCTCTAAAGACTTCTGATTCGATTCTCTAAAAATCTGCATTCAAATTTTTCAATTTAACGTTGATCAAATTTTTGACCCATTTTCATGTCAGTTATTTCTAGTTTTCCGAGGACTTGTAACAGAGTGACTCAAAATTGGACTTAGAGAGTCCATAACTTTATCAAACTTAAGCCGATTCCAAAGTGGCATACCTCTAACGACTTCTGATTCGATTCTCTAAAAATCTGCATTCAAATTTTTCAATTTAACTTTGATCAAATTTTTCACCCATTTTCATGTCAGTTATTTCTAATTTGACTTGTTTAACTTTGACCCAAAATTGAACTTCGAGAGTCCATAACTTAATCAAACTTAAGCCGAATCCAAAGTGGCATACCTCTAAAGACTTCTGATACGATTCTCTTAAAATCTGCATTCAAATTTTTCAATTTAACGTTGATCAAATTTTTGACCCATTTTCATGTCAGTTATTTCTAATTTGACTTGTTTAACTTTGACCCAAAATTGAACTTCGAGAGTCCATAACTTTACCAAACTTAAGCCGATTCCAAAGTGGCATACCTCTAAAAACTTCTGATTCGATTCTCTAAAAATCTGCATTCAAATTTTTCAATTTAACGTCGATAAATTTTTTGACCCATTTTCATGTCAGTTATTTCTAGTTTTCCGATGACTTGTAAAAGAGTGACCCAAAATTAGACTTCGAGAGTCCATAACTTTACCACACTTAAGCCGTAGAGTTCCATAACTTAACCAAACTTAAGCCGATTCCAAAGTGGCATACTTTTAAAGATTTCTGATTCGATTCTCTAAAAATCTGCATTCAAATTTTTAATTTCACTTCAAATTTTTGACCCATTTTCATGTCAGTTTTTTCTAATTTGACTTGTTTAACTTTGACCCAAAATTTAACTTCGAGAGTCCATAACTTTACCAAACTTAAGCCGATTCCAAAGTGGCATACCTCTAAAAACTTCTGATTCGATTCTCTAAAAATCTGCATTCAAATTTTTCAATTTAACTTTGATCAAATTTTTCACCCATTTTCATGTCAGTTATTTCTAATTTGACTTGTTTAACTTTGACCCAAAATTTAACTTCGAGAGTCCATAACTTTACCAAACTTAAGCCGAATCCAAAGTGGCATACCTCTAAAGACTTCTGATACGATTCTCTTAAAATCTGCATTCAAATTTTTAAATTTAACGTTGATCAAATTTTTGACCCATTTTCATGTCAGTTATTTCTAGTTTTCCGATGACTTGTAACAGAGTGACTCAAAATTTAACTTCGAGAGTCCATAACTTTACCAAACTTAAGCCGATTCCAAAGTGGCATACCTCTAAAAACTTCTGATTCGATTCTCTAAAAATCTGCATTCAAATTTTTCAATTTAACTTTGATCAAATTTTTCACCCATTTTCATGTCAGTTATTTCTAATTTGACTTGTTTAACTTTGACCCAAAATTGAACTTCGAGAGTCCATAACTTAATCAAACTTAAGCCGAATCCAAAGTGGCATACCTCTAAAGACTTCTGATACGATTCTCTTAAAATCTGCATTCAAATTTTTCAATTTAACGTTGATCTAGTTTTCCGATGACTTGTAACAGAGTGACTCAAAATTGGACTTAGAGTTCCATAACTTAACCAAACTTAAGCCGATTCCAAAGTGGCATACTTTTAAAGATTTCTGATTCGATTCTCTAAAAATCTGCATTCAAATTTTTAATTTCACTTCAAATTTTTGACCCATTTTCATGTCAGTTTTTTCTAATTTGACTTGTTTAACTTTGACCCAAAATTTAACTTCGAGAGTCCATAACTTTACCAAACTTAAGCCGATTCCAAAGTGGCATACCTCTAAAAACTTCTGATTCGATTCTCTAAAAATCTGCATTCAAATTTTTCAATTTAACTTTGATCAAATTTTTCACCCATTTTCATGTCAGTTATTTCTAATTTGACTTGTTTAACTTTGACCCAAAATTTAACTTCGAGAGTCCATAACTTTACCAAACTTAAGCCGAATCCAAAGTGGCATACCTCTAAAGACTTCTGATACGATTCTCTTAAAATCTGCATTCAAATTTTTCAATTTAACGTTGATCAAATTTTTGACCCATTTTCATGTCAGTTATTTCTAGTTTTCCGATGACTTGTAACAGAGTGACTCAAAATTGGACTTAGAGAGTCCATAACTTTATCAAACTTAAGCCGATTCCAAAGTGGCATACCTCTAAAGACTTCTGATTCGATTCTCTAAAAATCTGCATTCAAATTTTTCAATTTAACGTTGATCAAATTTTTGACCCATTTTCATGTCAGTTATTTCTAGTTTTCCGAGGACTTGTAACAGAGTGACTCAAAATTGGACTTAGAGAGTCCATAACTTTATCAAACTTAAGCCGATTCCAAAGTGGCATACCTCTAACGACTTCTGATTCGATTCTCTAAAAATCTGCATTCAAATTTTTCAATTTAACTTTGATCAAATTTTTCACCCATTTTCATGTCAGTTATTTCTAATTTGACTTGTTTAACTTTGACCCAAAATTGAACTTCGAGAGTCCATAACTTAATCAAACTTAAGCCGAATCCAAAGTGGCATACCTCTAAAGACTTCTGATACGATTCTCTTAAAATCTGCATTCAAATTTTTCAATTTAACGTTGATCAAATTTTTGACCCATTTTCATGTCAGTTATTTCTAATTTGACTTGTTTAACTTTGACCCAAAATTGAACTTCGAGAGTCCATAACTTTACCAAACTTAAGCCGATTCCAAAGTGGCATACCTCTAAAAACTTCTGATTCGATTCTCTAAAAATCTGCATTCAAATTTTTCAATTTAACGTCGATAAATTTTTTGACCCATTTTCATGTCAGTTATTTCTAGTTTTCCGATGACTTGTAAAAGAGTGACCCAAAATTAGACTTCGAGAGTCCATAACTTTACCACACTTAAGCCGTAGAGTTCCATAACTTAACCAAACTTAAGCCGATTCCAAAGTGGCATACTTTTAAAGATTTCTGATTCGATTCTCTAAAAATCTGCATTCAAATTTTTAATTTCACTTCAAATTTTTGACCCATTTTCATGTCAGTTTTTTCTAATTTGACTTGTTTAACTTTGACCCAAAATTTAACTTCGAGAGTCCATAACTTTACCAAACTTAAGCCGATTCCAAAGTGGCATACCTCTAAAAACTTCTGATTCGATTCTCTAAAAATCTGCATTCAAATTTTTCAATTTAACTTTGATCAAATTTTTCACCCATTTTCATGTCAGTTATTTCTAATTTGACTTGTTTAACTTTGACCCAAAATTTAACTTCGAGAGTCCATAACTTTACCAAACTTAAGCCGAATCCAAAGTGGCATACCTCTAAAGACTTCTGATACGATTCTCTTAAAATCTGCATTCAAATTTTTAAATTTAACGTTGATCAAATTTTTGACCCATTTTCATGTCAGTTATTTCTAGTTTTCCGATGACTTGTAACAGAGTGACTCAAAATTGGACTTAGAGAGTCCATAACTTTATCAAACTTAAGCCGATTCCAAAGTGGCATACCTCTAAAGACTTCTGATTCGATTCTCTAAAAATCTGCATTCAAATTTTTCAATTTAACGTCGATTAATTTTTTGACCCATTTTCATGTCAGTTATTTCTAGATTTCCGAGGACTTGTAACAGAGTGACTAAAAATTGGACTAAGAGAGTCCATAACTTTACCAAACTTAAGCCGTTTCCAAAGTGGCATACCTCTAAAGACTTCTGATTCGATTCTCTAAAAATCTGCATTCAAATTTTTCAATTTAACTTTGATCAAATTTTTCACCCATTTTCATGTCAGTTATTTCTAATTTGACTTGTTTAACTTTGACCCAAAATTGAACTTCGAGAGTCCATAACTTAATCAAACTTAAGCCGAATCCAAAGTGGCATACCTCTAAAGACTTCTGATACGATTCTCCTAAAATCTGCATTCAAATTTTTCAATTTAACGTTGATCAAATTTTTGACCCATTTTCATGTCAGTTATTTCTAATTTGACTTGTTTAACTTTGACCCAAAATTGAACTTCGAGAGTCCATAACTTTACCAAACTTAAGCCGATTCCAAAGTGGCATACCTCTAAAAAATTCTGATTCGATTCTCTAAAAATCTGCATTCAAATTTTTCAATTTAACGTCGATAAATTTTTTGACCCATTTTCATGTCAGTTATTTCTAGTTTTCCGATGACTTGTAAAAGAGTGACCCAAAATTAGACTTCGAGAGTCCATAACTTTACCACACTTAAGCCGATTCCAAAGTGGCATACCTCTAAAGACTTCTGATTCGATTCTCTAAAAATCTGCATTCAAATTTTTCAATTTAACGTTGATCAAATTTTTGACCCATTTTCATGTCAGTTATTTCTAATTTGACTTGTTTAACTTTGACCCAAAATTGAACTTCGAAGGTCCATAACTTTACCAAGCTTAAGCCGATTCAATAGTGGCATACCTCTAAAGACTTCTGACTCGATTCTCTAAAAATCTGCATTCAAATTTTTCAATTTAACGTTGATCAAATTTTTGACCCATTTTCATGTCAGTTATTTCTAGTTTTCCGATGACTTGTAAAAGAGTGACCCAAAATTAGACTTCGAGAGTCCATAACTTTACCACACTTAAGCCGATTCCAAAGTGGCATACCTCTAAAGACTTCTGATTCGATTCTCTAAAAATCTGCATTCAAATTTTTCAATTTAACGTTGATCAAATTTTTGACACATTTTCATGTCAGTTATTTCTAGTTTTCCGATGACTTGTAACAGAGTGACTCAAAATTGGACTTAGAGAGTCCATAACTTTACCAAACTTAAGCCGATTCCAAAGTGGCATACCTCTAAAGACTTCTGATTCGATTCTCTAAAAATCTGCATTCAAATTTTTCAATTTAATTTGATCAAATTTTTGACCCATTTTTACCATAACTTTACCGAGCTTAAGCCGATTGCAAAGTGGCATACCTCTAAAGACTTCTGATTCGATTCTCTAAAAATCTGCATTCAAATTTTTCAATTTAACGTTGATCAAATTTTTGACCCATTTTCATGTCAGTTATTTTTAGTTTTCCGATGACTTGTAAAAGAGTGACCCAAAATTGGACTTCGAGAGTCTATAACTTTACCAAACTTAAGCCGATTCCAAAGTGGCATACCTCTAAAGACTTCTGATTCGATTCTCTAAAAATCTGCATTCAAATTTTTCAATTTAACGTTGATCAAATTTTTGACCCATTTTTATGTCAGTTATTTCTAGTTTTCCGAGGACTTTTAACAGAGTGACTCAAAATTGGACTTAGAGAGTCCATAACTTTACCAAACTTAAGCCGATTCCAAAGTGGCATACCTCTAAAGACTTCTGATTCGTTTCTCTAAAAATCTGCATTCAAATTTTTCAATTTAACTTTGATCAAATTTTTCACCCATTTTCATGTCAGTTATTTCTTATTTGACTTGTTTAACGTTGACCCAAAATTGGACTTAGAGAGTCCATAACTTTACCAAACTTAAGCCGATTCCAAAGTGGCATACCTCTAAAGACTTCTGATTCGATTCTCTAAAAATCTACATTCAAATTTTTCAATTTAACGTTGATCAAATTTTTGACCCATTTTCATGTCAGTTATTTCCAGTTTTCCGAGGACTTTTATCAGAGTGACTCAAAATTGGACTTAGAGAGTCCATAACTTTATCAAACTTAAGCCGATTCCAAAGTGGCATACCTATAAAGACTTCTGATTCGATTCTCTAAAAATCTGCATTCAAATTTTTCAATTTAACGTTGATCAAATTTTTCACCCATTTTCATGTCAGTTATTTCTAATTTGACTTGTTTAACTTTGACCCAAAATTGAACTTCGAGAGTCCATAACTTTACCAAGCTAAAGCCGATTGCAAAGTGGCATACCTCTAAAGACTTCTGATTCGATTCTCTAAAATTCTGCATTCAAATTTTTCAATTTAACGTCGATTAATTTTTTGACCCATTTTCATGTCAGTTATTTCTAGATTTCCGAGGACTTGTAACAGAGTGACTAAAAATTGGACTTAGAGAGTCCATAACTTTACCAAACCTAAGCCGTTTCCAAAGTGGCATACCTCTAAAGACTTCTGATTCGATTCTCTAAAAATCTGCATTCAAATCTTTCAATTTAACTTTGATCAAATTTTTCACCCATTTTCATGTCAGTTATTTCTAGTTTTCCGATGACTTGTAACAGAGTGACTCAAAATTGGACTTAGAGAGTCCATAACTTTACCAAACTTAAGCCGATTCCAAAGTGGCATACCTCTAAAGACTTCTGATTCGATTCTCTAAAAATCTGCATTCAAATTTTTCAATTTAACTTTGATCAAATTTTTCACCCATTTTCATGTCAGTTATTTCTAATTTGACTTGTTTAACTTTGACCCAAAATTGAACTTCGAGAGTCCATAACTTTACCAAGCTAAAGCCGATTGCAAAGTGGCATACCTCTAAAGACTTCTGATTCGATTCTCTAAAAATCTGCATTCAAATTTTTCAATTTAACGTTGATCAAATTTTTGACCCATTTTCATGTCAGTTATTTCTAGTTTTCCGAGGACTTGTAACAGAGTGACTCAAAATTGGACTTAGAGAGTCCATAACTTTATCAAACTTAAGCCGATTCCAAAGTGGCATACCTCTAAAGACTTCTGATTCGATTCTCTAAAAATCTGCATTCAAATTTTTCAATTTAACTTTGATCAAATTTTTCACCCATTTTCATGTCAGTTATTTCTAATTTGACTTGTTTAACTTTGACCCAAAATTGAACTTCGAGAGTCCATAACTTAATCAAACTTAAGCCGATTCCAAAGTGGCATACCTTAAAGACTTCTGATTCGATTCTCTTAAAATCTGCATTCAAATTTTTCAATTTAACGTTGATCAAATTTTTGACCCATTTTCATGTCATTTATTTCTAATTTGACTTGTTTAACTTTGACCCAAAATTGAACTTCGAGAGCCCATAACTTTACCGAGCTTAAGCCGATTGCAAAGTGGCATACCTCTAAAGACTTCTGATTCGATTCTCTAAAAATCTGCATTCAAATTTTTCAATTTAACGTCGATTAATTTTTTGACCCATTTTCATGTCAGTTATTTCTAGATTTCCGAGGACTTGTAACAGAGTGACTAAAAATTGGACTTAGAGAGTCCATAACTTTACCAAACCTAAGCCGTTTCCAAAGTGGCATACCTCTAAAGACTTCTGATTCGATTCTCTAAAAATCTGCATTCAAATCTTTCAATTTAACTTTGATCAAATTTTTCACCCATTTTCATGTCAGTTATTTCTAATTTGACTTGTTGTAACAGAGTGACTAAAAATTGGACTTAGAGAGTCCATAACTTTACCAAACTTAAGCCGATTCCAAAGTGGCATACCTCTAAAGACTTCTGATTCGATTCTCTAAAAATCTGCATTCAAATTTTTCAATTTAACTTTGATCAAATTTTTCACCCATTTTCATCAGTTATTTCTAATTTGACTTGTTTAACGTTGACCCAAAATAGGACTTAGAGAGTCCATAACTTAACCAAACTAAAGCCGATTCCAAAGTGGCATACCTCTAAAGACTTCTGATTCGATTCTCTAAAAATCTGCATTCAAATTTTTATACCCTTGCAGAGGGTATTATAATTTTGGTCAAAAGTGTGCAACGCAGTGAAGGAGACATCTCCGACCATATAAAGTATATATATTCTTGATCAGGATCACCTCCTGAGTTGATATAGCCATGTCCGTCTGTCCGTCTGTCCGTCTGTCTGTCCGTCTGTCTGTCCGTCTGTCTGTCCGTCTGTCTGTCCGTCTGTCTGTTTCTACGCAAACTAGTCGCTCAGTTTTAAAGCTATCGAATTGAAACTTTGCACACACCCTTCTTTCCTTTGCACGCAGTATATAAGTCGGAACGGCCGGGATCGGCCGACTATATCCTATAGCTGCCATATAACTGATTGATCGGAAATGCCATAACTTTCGTGTTTGTAAAGTTAGGAAGTTGGGACTTTCTATGGGTTTTAAATTTGGCCAATCAATCCGACCTACCAAATTTCATAAGGATCGGCCGACTATATCCTATAGCTGCCATATAACTGATTAATCCGAAATGCCATAACTTTGGTGTTTGTAAAGTTAGGAAGTTGGGATTTTCTATGGGTTGTATTTTTGGCCAATCAATCCGACGTTCCCAATTTCATATGGATCGGTCGACTATATCCTATAGCTGCGATATAACTGAACGATCAGAAATGCCATAACTTTGGTGTTTTTAAAGTTAGGAAGTTGGGATTTTTTATGGGTTCTATATTTGGCCAATCAATCTGACCTACCAAATTTTAAAAGGATCGGTCGACTATATTCTATAGCTGCCATATAACTGAACGATCGGAAATGCCATAACATTGGTGTTTTTATACCCTTGCAGAGGGTATTATAATTTTGGTCAAAAGTGTGCAACGCAGTGAAGGAGACATCTCCGACCATATAAAGTATATATATTCTTGATCAGGATCACCTCCTGAGTTGATATAGCCATGTCCGTCTGTCCGTCTGTCTGTCCGTCTGTCTGTCCGTCTGTCTGTCCGTCTGTCTGTTTCTACGCAAACTAGTCGCTCAGTTTTAAAGCTATCGAATTGAAACTTTGCACACACCCTTCTTTCCTTTGCACGCAGTATATAAGTCGGAACGGCCGGGATCGGCCGACTATATCCTATAGCTGCCATATAACTGATTGATCGGAAATGCCATAACTTTCGTGTTTGTAAAGTTAGGAAGTTGGGACTTTCTATGGGTTTTAAATTTGGCCAATCAATCCGACCTACCAAATTTCATAAGGATCGGCCGACTATATCCTATAGCTGCCATATAACTGATTAATCCAAAATGCCATAACTTTGGTGTTTGTAAAGTTAGGAAGTTGGGATTTTCTATGGGTTGTATTTTTGGCCAATCAATCCGACGTTCCCAATTTCATATGGATCGGTCGACTATATCCTATAGCTGCGATATAACTGAACGATCAGAAATGCCATAACTTTGGTGTTTTTAAAGTTAGGAAGTTGGGATTTTTTATGGGTTCTATATTTGGCCAATCAATCTGACCTACCAAATTTTAAAAGGATCGGTCGACTATATTCTATAGCTGCCATATAACTGAACGATCGGAAATGCCATAACATTGGTGTTTTTTTTATACCCTTGCAGAGGGTATTATAATTTTGGTCAAAAGTGTGCAACGCAGTGAAGGAGACATCTCCGACCATATAAAGTATATATATTCTTGATCAGGATCACCTCCTGAGTTGATATAGCCATGTCCGTCTGTCCGTCTGTCCGTCTGTCCGTCTGTCTGTCCGTCTGTCTGTTTCTACGCAAACTAGTCGCTCAGTTTTAAAGCTATCGAATTGAAACTTTGCACACACCCTTCTTTCCTTTGCACGCAGTATATAAGTCGGAACGGCCGGGATCGGCCGACTATATCCTATAGCTGCCATATAACTGATTGATCGGAAATGCCATAACTTTCGTGTTTGTAAAGTTAGGAAGTTGGGACTTTCTATGGGTTTTAAATTTGGCCAATCAATCCGACCTACCAAATTTCATAAGGATCGGCCGACTATATCCTATAGCTGCCATATAACTGATTAATCCGAAATGCCATAACTTTGGTGTTTGTAAAGTTAGGAAGTTGGGATTTTCTATGGGTTGTATTTTTGGCCAATCAATCCGACGTTCCCAATTTCATATGGATCGGTCGACTATATCCTATAGCTGCGATATAACTGAACGATCAGAAATGCCATAACTTTGGTGTTTTTAAAGTTAGGAAGTTGGGATTTTTTATGGGTTCTATATTTGGCCAATCAATCTGACCTACCAAATTTTAAAAGGATCGGTCGACTATATTCTATAGCTGCCATATAACTGAACGATCGGAAATGCCATAACATTGGTTTTTTTTATTTTTAAAGTTAGGATATTGGGATTTTTTATGGGTTTTATATTTGGCCAATCAATCTGACCTACCAAATTTCATAAGGATCGGACGACTATATTCTATAGCTGCCATTTAACTGAACGATCGGAAATGCCATAACATTGGTGTTTTTAAAGTTAGGAAATTGGGATTTTGTATTGGTTTTTTATTTGGTCAATCTATCAGACATACCAAATTTCATAAGGATCTTTGGTGTGTTTTTCAGATTTAATTTTAAACCTAATTTAGAATTGTTATTGAGCACTGGTACATATAAGAAAATTTGTACTTAGTCATAGAATATGTCATAGAATATAAAATCAATCAATAAAATTCAACCCCCTCGAACTTTTCCTTAATGGTAATGCCAACTTTTGAGAAATAGATTTATTAAATATTATTTTGAATCTATCGCCGATACATTTTTATACCCTTGCAGAGGGTATTATAATTTTGGTCAAAAGTGTGCAACGCAGTGAAGGAGACATCTCCGACCCTATAAAGTATATATATTCTTGATCAGGATCACCTCCTGAGTTGATATAGCCATGTCCGTCTGTCCGTCTGTCTGTCCGTCTGTCTGTCCGTCTGTCTGTCCGTCTGTCTGTCCGTCTGTCTGTCCGTCTGTCTGTCCGTCTGTCTGTCCGTCTGTCTGTCCGTCTGTCTGTCCGTCTGTCTGTCCGTCTGTCTGTCCGTCTGTCTGTCCGTTGTCTGTCCGTCTGTCTGTCCGTCTGTC
This sequence comes from Drosophila rhopaloa, assembly GCF_018152115.1. Classification (NCBI taxonomy): domain Eukaryota; kingdom Metazoa; phylum Arthropoda; class Insecta; order Diptera; family Drosophilidae; genus Drosophila; species Drosophila rhopaloa. The sequence goes on from NW_025335023.1 coordinate 718,308, forward strand.
TGTTTCTACGCGAACTTGTCTCTCAGTTTTAAAGATATCGAATTGAAACTTTGCACACACCCTTCTTTCCTTTGCACGCAGTATATAAGTCGGAACGGCCGGGATCGGCCGACTATATCCTATAGCTGCCATATAACTGATTGATCGGAAATGCCATAACTCTGCTGTTTGTTAAGTTAGGAAGTTGGGATTTTCTATGGGTTTTATATTTGGCCAATCAATCCGACCTACCAAATTTCATAAGGATCGGTCGACTATATCTTATAGCTGCCATATAACTGATTGATCGGAAATGCCATAACTTAAGTGTTTGTTAAGTTAGGAAGTTGGAATTTTCTATGGGTTTTTTTTGCCCAATCAATCCGACATATCAAATTTCATAAGGATCGGCCGACTATATTCTATAGCTGCCATATACATAACTGAACGATTGGAAATGCCATAACTTTGGTGTTTTTAAAGTTAGGAAGTTGGGATTTTTGATGAGTATTAAGAATGCATCATATGAATAATTTTGGAGAATATAATTTGCAGAATATTCTGCAAGGGTATTTCAACTTCGGCTCCGCCCGAAGTTAGCTTTCCTTTCTTGTTAAATTTAACGTCGATTAACTTTTTGACCCATTTTCATGTCAGTTATTTCTAGATTTCCGAGGACTTGTAACAGAGTGACTAAAAATTGGACTTAGAGAGTCCATAACTTTACCAAACTTAAGCCGTTTCCAAAGTGGCATACCTCTAAAGACTTCTGATTCGATTCTCTAAAAATCTGCATTCAAATTTTTCAATTTAACGTTGATCAAATTTTTGACCCATTTTCATGTCAGTTATTTCTAATTTGACTTGTTTAACTTTGACCCAAAATTGAACTTCGAGAGTCCATAAATTTACCAAACTTAAGCCGATTCCAAAGTGGCATACCTCTAAAGACTTCTGATTCGATTCTCTAAAAATCTGCATTCAAATTTTTCAATTTAACGTTGATCAAATTTTTGACCCATTTTCATGTCAGTTATTTTTAGTTTTCCGAGGACTTGTAACAGAGTGACTCAAAATTGGACTTAGAGAGTCCATAACTTTATCAAACTTAAGCCGATTCCAAAGTGGCATACCTCTAAAGACTTCTGATTCGATTCTCTAAAAATCTGCATTCAAATTTTTCAATTTAACTTTGATCAAATTTTTCACCCATTTTCATGTCAGTTATTTTTAATTTGACTTGTCTAACTTTGACCCAAAATTGAACTTCGAGAGTCCATAACTTTACCAAACTTAAGCCGATTCCAAAGTGGCATACCTCTAAAGACTTCTGATTCGATTCTCTAAAAATCTGCATTCAAATTTTTCAATTTAACTTTGATCAAATTTTTCACCCATTTTCATGTCAGTTATTTCTAATTTGACTTGTTTAACTTTGACCCAAAATAGGACTTAGAGAGTCCATAACTTTACCAAACTTAAGCCGATTCCAAAGTGGCATACCTCTAAAGACTTCTGATTCGATTCTCTAAAAATCTGCATTCAAATTTTTCAATTTAACTTTGATCAAATTTTTCACCCATTTTCATGTCAGTTATTTTTAATTTGACTTGTTTAACTTTGACCCAAAATTGGACTTAGAGAGTCCATAACTTTATCAAACTTAAGCCGATTCCAAAGTGGCATACCTCTAAAGACTTCTGATTCGATTCTCTAAAAATCTGCATTCAAATTTTTCAATTTAACTTTGATCAAATTTTTCACCCATTTTCATGTCAGTTATTTCTAATTTGACTTGTTTAACTTTGACCCAAAATTGAACTTCGAGAGTCCATAACTTTACCAAGCTAAAGCCGATTGCAAAGTGGCATACCTCTAAAGACTTCTGATTCGATTCTCTAAAAATCTGCATTCAAATTTTTATACCCTTGCAGAGGGTATTATAATTTTGGTCAAAAGTGTGCAACGCAGTGAAGGAGACATCTCCGACCCTATAAAGTATATATATTCTTGATCAGGATCACCTCCTGAGTTGATATAGCCATGTCCGTCTGTCCGTCTGTCCGTCTGTCTGTCCGTCTGTCTGTTTTTACGCAAACTAGTCTCTCAGTTTTAAAGCTATCGAATTGAAACTTTGCACATACCCTTCTTTCCTTTGCACGCAGTATATATGTCGGAACGGCCGGGATCGGCCGACTATATCCTCTAGCTGCCATATAACTGATTGATCGGAAATGCCATATCTTTGGTGTTTGTAAAGTTAGAATGTTGGGATTTTCTAAGGGTTTTATATTTGGCTAATCAATCCGACATGCCGAATTTCATAAGGATCGGCCGACTATATCCTATAGCTGCCATATAACTGAACGATTGGAAATGTCATAACTTTGGTGTTTTTAAAGTTAGGAAGTTAGGATTTTTATGAGTATTAAGAATGCATCATATGAATAATTTTGGAGAATATAATTTACAGAGTATTCTGCAAGGCTATATCAACTTCGGCTCCGCCCGAAGTTAGCTTTTCCTTTCTTGTTATACCCTTGCAGAGGGTATTATAATTTTGGTCAAAAGTGTGCAACGCAGTGAAGGAGACATCTCTGACCCTATAAAGTATATATATTCTTGATCAGGATCACCTCCTGAGTTGATATAGCCATGTCCGTCTGTCCGTCTGTCTGTTTCTACGCAAACTAGTCTCTCAGTTTTAAAGCTATCGAGTTGAAACTTTGCACACACCCTTCTTTCCTTTGCACGCAGTATATAAGTCGGAACGGCCGGGATCGGCCGACTATATCCTATAGCTGCCATATAACTGATTGATCGCAAATGCCATAACTTTCGTGTTTTTAAAGTTAGGAAGTTGGGATTTTCTATGGGTTTTACATTTGGCCAATCAATTTGACGTACCAAATTTTATAAGGATCGGCTGACTATATCCTATAGCTGCCATATAACTGATTGATCGGAAATGCCATAACTTTGGTGTTTGTAAAGTTAGGAAGTTGGAATTTTCTACGGGTTTTATATTTGGCCAATCAATCCGACCTACCAAATTTCATAAGGATCGGCCGACTATATCTTATAGCTGCCATATAACTGATTGATCGGAAATGCCATAACTTTGGTGTTTGTAAAGTTAGGAAGTTGGGATTTTCTATGGGTTTTATTTTTGGCCAATCAATCCGACCTACCAAATTTCATAAGGATCGGCCGACTATATCCTATAGCTGCCATATAACTGAACGATTGGAAATGCCATAACTTTGGTGTTTTTAAAGTTAGGAAGTTGGGATTTTTATGAGTATTGAGAATGCATCATATGAATAATTTTGGAGATATAATTAACAGAGTATTCTGCAAGGGTATATCAACTTCGGCTCCGCCCGAAGTTAGCTTTCCTTTCTTGTTCAATTTAACTTTGATCAAATTTTTCACCCATTTTCATGTCAGTTATTTCTAATTTGACTTGTTTAACGTTGTCCCAAAATAGAACTTAGAGAGTCCATAACTTAACCAAACTTAAGCCGATTGCAAAGTGGCATACCTCTAAAGACTTCTGATTCGATTCTCTAAAAATCTGCATTCAAATTTTTATACCCTTGCAGAGGGTATTATAATTTTGATCAAAAGTGTGCAACGCAGTGAAGGAGACATCTCCGACCATATAAAGTATATATATTCTTGATCAGGATCACCTCCTGAGTTGATATAGCCATGTCCGTCTGTCCGTCTGTTCGTCTGTCTGTCCGTCTGTCTGTCCGTCTGTCTGTCCGTCTGTCTGTCCGTCTGTCTGTTTCTACGCAAACTAGTCGCTCAGTTTTAAAGCTATCGAATTGAAACTTTGCACACACCCTTCTTTCCTTTGCACGCAGTATATAAGTCGGAACGGCCGGGATCGGCCGACTATATCCTATAGCTGCCATATAACTGATTGATCGGAAATGCCATAACTTTCGTGTTTGTAAAGTTAGGAAGTTGGGACTTTCTATGGGTTTTAAATTTGGCCAATCAACCCGACCTACCAAATTTCATAAGGATCGGCCGACTATATCCTATAGCTGCCATATAACTGATTAATCCGAAATGCCATAACTTTGGTGTTTGTAAAGTTAGGAAGTTGGGATTTTCTATGGGTTGTATTTTTGGCCAATCAATCCGACGTTCCCAATTTCATATGGATCGGTCGACTATATCCTATAGCTGCGATATAACTGAACGATCAGAAATGCCATAACTTTGGTGTTTTTAAAGTTAGGAAGTTGGGATTTTTTATGGGTTCTATATTTGGCCAATCAATCTGACCTACCAAATTTTAAAAGGATCGGTCGACTATATTCTATAGCTGCCATATAACTGAACGATCGGAAATGCCATAACATTGGTGTTTTTATACCCTTGCAGAGGGTATTATAATTTTGGTCAAAAGTGTGCAACGCAGTGAAGGAGACATCTCCGACCATATAAAGTATATATATTCTTGATCAGGATCACCTCCTGAGTTGATATAGCCATGTCCGTCTGTCCGTCTGTCCGTCTGTCTGTCCGTCTGTCTGTCCGTCTGTCTGTCCGTCTGTCTGTTTCTACGCAAACTAGTCGCTCAGTTTTAAAGCTATCGAATTGAAACTTTGCACACACCCTTCTTTCCTTTGCACGCAGTATATAAGTCGGAACGGCCGGGATCGGCCGACTATATCCTATAGCTGCCATATAACTGATTGATCGGAAATGCCATAACTTTCGTTTTTGTAAAGTTAGGAAGTTGGGACTTTCTATGGGTTTTAAATTTGGCCAATCAATCCGACCTACCAAATTTCATAAGGATCGGCCGACTATATCCTATAGCTGCCATATAACTGATTAATCCGAAATGCCATAACTTTGGTGTTTGTAAAGTTAGGAAGTTGGGATTTTCTATGGGTTGTATTTTTGGCCAATCAATCCGACGTTCCCAATTTCATATGGATCGGTCGACTATATCCTATAGCTGCGATATAACTGAACGATCAGAAATGCCATAACTTTGGTGTTTTTAAAGTTAGGAAGTTGGGATTTTTTATGGGTTCTATATTTGGCCAATCAATCTGACCTACCAAATTTTAAAAGGATCGGTCGACTATATTCTATAGCTGCCATATAACTGAACGATCGGAAATGCCATAACATTGGTGTTTTTTTTATACCCTTGCAGATTGTATTATAATTTTGGTCAAAAGTGTGCAACGCAGTGAAGGAGACATCTCCGACCATATAAAGTATATATATTCTTGATATAGCCATGTCCGTCTGTCCGTCTGTCTGTTTCTACGCAAACTTGTCTCTCAGTTTTAAAGCTATCGAGTTGAAACTTTGCACACACCCTTCTTTCCTTTGCACGCAGTATATAAGTCGGAACGGCCGGGATCGGCCGACTATATCCTATAGCTGCCATATAACTGATTGATCGCAAATGCCATAACTTTCGTGTTTTTAAAGTTAGGAAGTTGGGATTTTCTATGGGTTTTACATTTGGCCAATCAATTTGACGTACCAAATTTTATAAGGATCGGCTGACTATATCCTATAGCTGCCATATAACTGATTGATCGGAAATGCCATAACTTTGGTGTTTGTAAAGTTAGGAAGTTGGAATTTTCTACGGGTTTTATATTTGGCCAATCAATCCGACCTACCAAATTTCATAAGGATCGGCCGACTATATCTTATAGCTGCCATATAACTGATTGATCGGAAATGCCATAACTTTGGTGTTTGTAAAGTTAGGAAGTTGGGATTTTCTATGGGTTTTATTTTTGGCCAATCAATCCGACCTACCAAATTTCATAAGGATCGGCCGACTATATCCTATAGCTGCCATATAACTGAACGATTGGAAATGCCATAACTTTGGTGTTTTTAAAGTTAGGAAGTTGGGATTTTTATGAGTATTGAGAATGCATCATATGAATAATTTTGGAGAATATAATTAACAGAGTATTCTGCAAGGGTATATCAACTTCGGCTCCGCCCGAAGTTAGCTTTCCTTTCTTGTTCAATTTAACTTTGATCAAATTTTTCACCCATTTTCATGTCAGTTATTTCTAATTTGACTTGTTTAACGTTGTCCCAAAATAGGACTTAGAGAGTCCATAACTTAACCAAACTTAAGCCGATTGCAAAGTGGCATACCTCTAAAGACTTCTGATTCGATTCTCTAAAAATCTGCATTCAAATTTTTATACCCTTGCAGAGGGTATTATAATTTTGGTCAAAAGTGTGCAACGCAGTGAAGGAGACATCTCCGACCATATAAAGTATATATATTCTTGATCAGGATCACCTCCTGAGTTGATATAGCCATGTCCGTCTGTCCGTCTGTTCGTCTGTCTGTCCGTCTGTCTGTTTCTACGCAAACTAGTCGCTCAGTTTTAAAGCTATCGAATTGAAACTTTGCACACACCCTTCTTTCCTTTGCACGCAGTATATAAGTCGGAACGGCCGGGATCGGCCGACTATATCCTATAGCTGCCATATAACTGATTGATCGGAAATGCCATAACTTTCGTGTTTGTAAAGTTAGGAAGTTGGGACTTTCTATGGGTTTTAAATTTGGCCAATCAACCCGACCTACCAAATTTCATAAGGATCGGCCGACTATATCCTATAGCTGCCATATAACTGATTAATCCGAAATGCCATAACTTTGGTGTTTGTAAAGTTAGGAAGTTGGGATTTTCTATGGGTTGTATTTTTGGCCAATCAATCCGACGTTCCCAATTTCATATGGATCGGTCGACTATATCCTATAGCTGCGATATAACTGAACGATCAGAAATGCCATAACTTTGGTGTTTTTAAAGTTAGGAAGTTGGGATTTTTTATGGGTTCTATATTTGGCCAATCAATCTGACCTACCAAATTTTAAAAGGATCGGTCGACAGACGGACAGACGGACATGGCTATATCAACTCAGGAGGTGACTTTCTATGGGTTTTAAATTTGGCCAATCAACCCGACCTACCAAATTTCATAAGGATCGGCCGACTATATCCTATAGCTGCCATATAACTGATTAATCCGAAATGCCATAACTTTGGTGTTTGTAAAGTTAGGAAGTTGGGATTTTCTATGGGTTGTATTTTTGGCCAATCAATCGGACGTTCCCAATTTCATATGGATCGGTCGACTATATCCTATAGCTGCGATATAACTGAACGATCAGAAATGCCATAACTTTGGTGTTTTTAAAGTTAGGAAGTTGGGATTTTTATGGGTTCTATATTTGGCCAATCAATCTGACCTACCAAATTTTAAAAGGATCGGTCGACTATATTCTATAGCTGCCATATAACTGAACGATCGGAAATGCCATAACATTGGTGTTTTTTTTATACCCTTGCAGAGGGTATTATAATTTTGGTCAAAAGTGTGCAACGCAGTGAAGGAGACATCTCCGACCATATAAAGTATATATATTCTTGATCAGGATCACCTCCTGAGTTGATATAGCCATGTCCGTCTGTCCGTCTGTCTGTCCGTCTGTCTGTTTCTACGCAAACTAGTCTCTCAGTTTTAAAGCTATCGGATTGAAACTTTGCACACACCCTTCTTTCCTTTGCACGCAGTATATAAGTCGGAACGGCCGGGATCGGCCGACTATATCCTATAGCTGCCATATAACTGATTGATCGGAAATGCCATAACTTTCGTGTTTGTAAAGTTAGGAAGTTGGGATTTTCTATGGGTTTTATATTTGGCCAATCAATCCGACCTACCAAATTTCATAAGGATCGGCCGACTATATCCTATAGCTGCCATATAACTGATTGATCGGAAATGCCATAACTTTGGTGTTTGTAAAGTTCGAAAGTTGGGATTTTCTATGGGTTTTATATTTGGCCAATCAATCCGACCTACCAAATTTCATAAGGATCGGCCGACTATATCCTATAGCTGCCATATAACTGATTGATCGGAAATGCCATAACTTTGGTGTTTGTAAAGTTAGAAAGTTGGGATTTTCTATGGGTTTTATATTTGGCCAATCAATCCGACCCACCAAATTTCATAAGGATCGGCCGACTATATCCTATAGCTGCCATATAACTGAACGATTGGAAATGCCATAACTTTGTTGTTGTTAAAGTTAGGAAGTTCGGATTTTTTATGAGTATTAAGAATGCATCATATGAATAATTTTGGAGAATATAATTTACAGAGTATTCTGCAAGGGTATATCAACTTCGGCTCCGCCCGAAGTTAGCTTTCCTTTCTTGTTCAATTTAACTTTGATCAAATTTTTCACCCATTTTCATGTCAGTTATTTCTAATTTGACTTGTTTAACTTTGACCCAAAATTGAACTTCGAGAGTCCATAACTTTACCAAGCTAAAGCCGATTGCAAAGTGGCATACCTCTAAAGACTTCTGATTCGATTCTCTAAAAATCTGCATTCAAATTTTTATACCCTTGCAGAGGGTATTATAATTTTGGTCAAAAGTGTGCAACGCAGTGAAGGAGACATCTCCGACCCTATAAAGTATATATATTCTTGATCAGGATCACCTCCTGAGTTGATATAGCCATGTCCGTCTGTCCGTCTGTCCGTCTGTCTGTCCGTCTGTCTGTTTTTACGCAAACTAGTCTCTCAGTTTTAAAGCTATCGAATTGAAACTTTGCACATACCCTTCTTTCCTTTGCACGCAGTATATATGTCGGAACGGCCGGGATCGGCCGACTATATCCTCTAGCTGCCATATAACTGATTGATCGGAAATGCCATATCTTTGGTGTTTGTAAAGTTAGAATGTTGGGATTTTCTAAGGGTTTTATATTTGGCTAATCAATCCGACATGCCGAATTTCATAAGGATCGGCCGACTATATCCTATAGCTGCCATATAACTGAACGATTGGAAATGTCATAACTTTGGTGTTTTTAAAGTTAGGAAGTTAGGATTTTTTATGAGTATTAAGAATGCATCATATGAATAATTTTGGAGAATATAATTTACAGAGTATTCTGCAAGGCTATATCAACTTCGGCTCCGCCCGAAGTTAGCTTTCCTTTCTTGTTATACCCTTGCAGAGGGTATTATAATTTTGGTCAAAAGTGTGCAACGCAGTGAAGGAGACATCTCTGACCCTATAAAGTATATATATTCTTGATCAGGATCACCTCCTGAGTTGATATAGCCATGTCCGTCTGTCCGTCTGTCTGTTTCTACGCAAACTAGTCTCTCAGTTTTAAAGCTATCGAGTTGAAACTTTGCACACACCCTTCTTTCCTTTGCACGCAGTATATAAGTCGGAACGGCCGGGATCGGCCGACTATATCCTATAGCTGCCATATAACTGATTGATCGCAAATGCCATAACTTTCGTGTTTTTAAAGTTAGGAAGTTGGGATTTTCTATGGGTTTTACATTTGGCCAATCAATTTGACGTACCAAATTTTATAAGGATCGGCTGACTATATCCTATAGCTGCCATATAACTGATTGATCGGAAATGCCATAACTTTGGTGTTTGTAAAGTTAGGAAGTTGGGATTTTTTATGGGTTCTATATTTGGCCAATCAATCTGACCTACCAAATTTTAAAAGGATCGGTCGACTATATTCTATAGCTGCCATATAACTGAACGATCGGAAATGCCATAACATTGGTGTTTTTATACCCTTGCAGAGGGTATTATAATTTTGGTCAAAAGTGTGCAACGCAGTGAAGGAGACATCTCCGACCATATAAAGTATATATATTCTTGATCAGGATCACCTCCTGAGTTGATATAGCCATGTCCGTCTGTCCGTCTGTCCGTCTGTCTGTCCGTCTGTCTGTCCGTCTGTCTGTCCGTCTGTCTGTTTCTACGCAAACTAGTCGCTCAGTTTTAAAGCTATCGAATTGAAACTTTGCACACACCCTTCTTTCCTTTGCACGCAGTATATAAGTCGGAACGGCCGGGATCGGCCGACTATATCCTATAGCTGCCATATAACTGATTGATCGGAAATGCCATAACTTTCGTGTTTGTAAAGTTAGGAAGTTGGGACTTTCTATGGGTTTTAAATTTGGCCAATCAATCCGACCTACCAAATTTCATAAGGATCGGCCGACTATATCCTATAGCTGCCATATAACTGATTAATCCGAAATGCCATAACTTTGGTGTTTGTAAAGTTAGGAAGTTGGGATTTTCTATGGGTTGTATTTTTGGCCAATCAATCCGACGTTCCCAATTTCATATGGATCGGTCGACTATATCCTATAGCTGCGATATAACTGAACGATCAGAAATGCCATAACTTTGGTGTTTTTAAAGTTAGGAAGTTGGGATTTTTTATGGGTTCTATATTTGGCCAATCAATCTGACCTACCAAATTTTAAAAGGATCGGTCGACTATATTCTATAGCTGCCATATAACTGAACGATCGGAAATGCCATAACATTGGTGTTTTTTTATACCCTTGCAGATTGTATTATAATTTTGGTCAAAAGTGTGCAACGCAGTGAAGGAGACATCTCCGACCATATAAAGTATATATATTCTTGATATAGCCATGTCCGTCTGTCCGTCTGTCTGTTTCTACGCAAACTAGTCTCTCAGTTTTAAAGCTATCGAGTTGAAACTTTGCACACACCCTTCTTTCCTTTGCACGCAGTATATAAGTCGGAACGGCCGGGATCGGCCGACTATATCCTATAGCTGCCATATAACTGATTGATCGCAAATGCCATAACTTTCGTGTTTTTAAAGTTAGGAAGTTGGGATTTTCTATGGGTTTTACATTTGGCCAATCAATTTGACGTACCAAATTTTATAAGGATCGGCTGACTATATCCTATAGCTGCCATATAACTGATTGATCGGAAATGCCATAACTTTGGTGTTTGTAAAGTTAGGAAGTTGGAATTTTCTACGGGTTTTATATTTGGCCAATCAATCCGACCTACCAAATTTCATAAGGATCGGCCGACTATATCTTATAGCTGCCATATAACTGATTGATCGGAAATGCCATAACTTTGGTGTTTGTAAAGTTAGGAAGTTGGGATTTTCTATGGGTTTTATTTTTGGCCAATCAATCCGACCTACCAAATTTCATAAGGATCGGCCGACTATATCCTATAGCTGCCATATAACTGAACGATTGGAAATGCCATAACTTTGGTGTTTTTAAAGTTAGGAAGTTGGGATTTTTATGAGTATTGAGAATGCATCATATGAATAATTTTGGAGAATATAATTAACAGAGTATTCTGCAAGGGTATATCAACTTCGGCTCCGCCCGAAGTTAGCTTTCCTTTCTTGTTCAATTTAACTTTGATCAAATTTTTCACCCATTTTCATGTCAGTTATTTCTAATTTGACTTGTTTAACGTTGTCCCAAAATAGGACTTAGAGAGTCCATAACTTAACCAAACTTAAGCCGATTGCAAAGTGGCATACCTCTAAAGACTTCTGATTCGATTCTCTAAAAATCTGCATTATAATTTTGGTCAAAAGTGTGCAACGCAGTGAAGGAGACATCTCCGACCATATAAAGTATATATATTCTTGATCAGGATCACCTCCTGAGTTGATATAGCCATGTCCGTCTGTCCGTCTGTTCGTCTGTCTGTCTGTCTGTCTGTCCGTCTGTCTGTCCGTCTGTCTGTCCGTCTGTCTGTCCGTCTGTCTGTTTCTACGCAAACTAGTCGCTCAGTTTTAAAGCTATCGAATTGAAACTTTGCACACACCCTTCTTTCCTTTGCACGCAGTATATAAGTCGGAACGGCCGGGATCGGCCGACTATATCCTATAGCTGCCATATAACTGATTGATCGGAAATGCCATAACTTTCGTGTTTGTAAAGTTAGGAAGTTGGGACTTTCTATGGGTTTTAAATTTGGCCAATCAACCCGACCTACCAAATTTCATAAGGATCGGCCGACTATATCCTATAGCTGCCATATAACTGATTAATCCGAAATGCCATAACTTTGGTGTTTGTAAAGTTAGGAAGTTGGGATTTTCTATGGGTTGTATTTTTGGCCAATCAATCCGACGTTCCCAATTTCATATGGATCGGTCGACTATATCCTATAGCTGCGATATAACTGAACGATCAGAAATGCCATAACTTTGGTGTTTTTAAAGTTAGGAAGTTGGGATTTTTTATGGGTTCTATATTTGGCCAATCAATCTGACCTACCAAATTTTAAAAGGATCGGTCGACAGACGGACAGACGGACATGGCTATATCAACTCAGGAGGTGACTTTCTATGGGTTTTAAATTTGGCCAATCAACCCGACCTACCAAATTTCATAAGGATCGGCCGACTATATCCTATAGCTGCCATATAACTGATTAATCCGAAATGCCATAACTTTGGTGTTTGTAAAGTTAGGAAGTTGGGATTTTCTATGGGTTGTATTTTTGGCCAATCAATCGGACGTTCCCAATTTCATATGGATCGGTCGACTATATCCTATAGCTGCGATATAACTGAACGATCAGAAATGCCATAACTTTGGTGTTTTTAAAGTTAGGAAGTTGGGATTTTTTATGGGTTCTATATTTGGCCAATCAATCTGACCTACCAAATTTTAAAAGGATCGGTCGACTATATTCTATAGCTGCCATATAACTGAACGATCGGAAATGCCATAACATTGGTGTTTTTTTTATACCCTTGCAGAGGGTATTATAATTTTGGTCAAAAGTGTGCAACGCAGTGAAGGAGACATCTCCGACCATATAAAGTATATATATTCTTGATCAGGATCACCTCCTGAGTTGATATAGCCATGTCCGTCTGTCCGTCTGTCCGTCTGTCTGTCCGTCTGTCTGTCCGTCTGTCTGTTTCTACGCAAACTAGTCGCTCAGTTTTAAAGCTATCGAATTGAAACTTTGCACACACCCTTCTTTCCTGTGCACGCAGTATATAAGTCGGAACGGCCGGGATCGGCCGACTATATCCTATTTGACTTGTTTAACTTTGACCCAAAATTGGACTTAGAGAGTCCATAACTTTATCAAACTTAAGCCGATTCCAAAGTGGCATACCTCTAAAGACTTCTGATTCGATTCTCTAAAAATCTGCATTCAAATTTTTCAATTTAACTTTGATCAAATTTTTCACCCATTTTCATGTCAGTTATTTCTAATTTGACTTGTTTAACTTTGACCCAAAATTGAACTTCGAGAGTCCATAACTTTACCAAGCTAAAGCCGATTGCAAAGTGGCATACCTCTAAAGACTTCTGATTCGATTCTCTAAAAATCTGCATTCAAATTTTTATACCCTTGCAGAGGGTATTATAATTTTGGTCAAAAGTGTGCAACGCAGTGAAGGAGACATCTCCGACCCTATAAAGTATATATATTATTGATCAGGATCACCTCCTGAGTTGATATAGCCATGTCCGTCTGTCCGTCTGTCCGTCTGTCTGTCCGTCTGTCTGTTTTTACGCAAACTAGTCTCTCAGTTTTAAAGCTATCGAATTGAAACTTTGCACATACCCTTCTTTCCTTTGCACGCAGTATATATGTCGGAACGGCCGGGATCGGCCGACTATATCCTCTAGCTGCCATATAACTGATTGATCGGAAATGCCATATCTTTGGTGTTTGTAAAGTTAGAATGTTGGGATTTTCTAAGGGTTTTATATTTGGCTAATCAATCCGACATGCCGAATTTCATAAGGATCGGCCGACTATATCCTATAGCTGCCATATAACTGAACGATTGGAAATGTCATAACTTTGGTGTTTTTAAAGTTAGGAAGTTAGGATTTTTTATGAGTATTAAGAATGCATCATATGAATAATTTTGGAGAATATAATTTACAGAGTATTCTGCAAGGCTATATCAACTTCGGCTCCGCCCGAAGTTAGCTTTCCTTTCTTGTTATACCCTTGCAGAGGGTATTATAATTTTGGTCAAAAGTGTGCAACGCAGTGAAGGAGACATCTCTGACCCTATAAAGTATATATATTCTTGATCAGGATCACCTCCTGAGTTGATATAGCCATGTCCGTCTGTCCGTCTGTCTGTTTCTACGCAAACTAGTCTCTCAGTTTTAAAGCTATCGAGTTGAAACTTTGCACACACCCTTCTTTCCTTTGCACGCAGTATATAAGTCGGAACGGCCGGGATCGGCCGACTATATCCTATAGCTGCCATATAACTGATTGATCGCAAATGCCATAACTTTCGTGTTTTTAAAGTTAGGAAGTTGGGATTTTCTATGGGTTTTACATTTGGCCAATCAATTTGACGTACCAAATTTTATAAGGATCGGCTGACTATATCCTATAGCTGCCATATAACTGAACGATTGGAAATGCCATAACTTTGGTGTTTGTAAAGTTAGGAAGTTGGAATTTTCTACGGGTTTTATATTTGGCCAATCAATCCGACCTACCAAATTTCATAAGGATCGGCCGACTATATCTTATAGCTGCCATATAACTGATTGATCGGAAATGCCATAACTTTGGTGTTTGTAAAGTTAGGAAGTTGGGATTTTCTATGGGTTTTATTTTTGGCCAATCAATCCGACCTACCAAATTTCATAAGGATCGGCCGACTATATCCTATAGCTGCCATATAACTGAACGATTGGAAATGCCATAACTTTGGTGTTTTTAAAGTTAGGAAGTTGGGATTTTTATGAGTATTGAGAATGCATCATATGAATAATTTTGGAGAATATAATTAACAGAGTATTCTGCAAGGGTATATCAACTTCGGCTCCGCCCGAAGTTAGCTTTCCTTTCTTGTTCAATTTAACTTTGATCAAATTTTTCACCCATTTTCATGTCAGTTATTTCTAATTTGACTTGTTTAACGTTGTCCCAAAATAGGACTTAGAGAGTCCATAACTTAACCAAACTTAAGCCGATTGCAAAGTGGCATACCTCTAAAGACTTCTGATTCGATTCTCTAAAAATCTGCATTCAAATTTTTATACCCTTGCAGAGGGTATTATAATTTTGGTCAAAAGTGTGCAACGCAGTGAAGGAGACATCTCCGACCATATAAAGTATATATATTCTTGATCAGGATCACCTCCTGAGTTGATATAGCCATGTCCGTCTGTCCGTCTGTTCGTCTGTCTGTCCGTCTGTCTGTCCGTCTGTCTGTCCGTCTGTCTGTTTCTACGCAAACTAGTCGCTCAGTTTTAAAGCTATCGAATTGAAACTTTGCACACACCCTTCTTT
Organism: Drosophila rhopaloa; assembly: GCF_018152115.1. Lineage (NCBI taxonomy): Eukaryota > Metazoa > Arthropoda > Insecta > Diptera > Drosophilidae > Drosophila > Drosophila rhopaloa. The sequence continues at coordinate 733,472 of NW_025335023.1, forward strand.
CCTTTGCACGCAGTATATAAGTCGGAACGGCCGGGATCGGCCGACTATATCCTATAGCTGCCATATAACTGATTGATCGGAAATGCCATAACTTTCGTGTTTGTAAAGTTAGGAAGTTGGGACTTTCTATGGGTTTTAAATTTGGCCAATCAACCCGACCTACCAAATTTCATAAGGATCGGCCGACTATATCCTATAGCTGCCATATAACTGATTAATCCGAAATGCCATAACTTTGGTGTTTGTAAAGTTAGGAAGTTGGGATTTTCTATGGGTTGTATTTTTGGCCAATCAATCCGACGTTCCCAATTTCATATGGATCGGTCGACTATATCCTATAGCTGCGATATAACTGAACGATCAGAAATGCCATAACTTTGGTGTTTTTAAAGTTAGGAAGTTGGGATTTTTTATGGGTTCTATATTTGGCCAATCAATCTGACCTACCAAATTTTAAAAGGATCGGTCGACTATATTCTATAGCTGCCATATAACTGAACGATCGGAAATGCCATAACATTGGTGTTTTTATACCCTTGCAGAGGGTATTATAATTTTGGTCAAAAGTGTGCAACGCAGTGAAGGAGACATCTCCGACCATATAAAGTATATATATTCTTGATCAGGATCACCTCCTGAGTTGATATAGCCATGTCCGTCTGTCCGTCTGTCCGTCTGTCTGTCCGTCTGTCTGTCCGTCTGTCTGTCCGTCTGTCTGTCCGTCTGTCTGTCCGTCTGTCTGTCCGTCTGTCTGTTTCTACGCAAACTAGTCGCTCAGTTTTAAAGCTATCGAATTGAAACTTTGCACACACCCTTCTTTCCTTTGCACGCAGTATATAAGTCGGAACGGCCGGGATCGGCCGACTATATCCTTTAGCTGCCATATAACTGATTGATCGGAAATGCCATAACTTTCGTGTTTGTAAAGTTAGGCAGTTGGGACTTTCTATGGGTTTTAAATTTGGCCAATCAATCCGACCTACCAAATTTCATAAGGATCGGCCGACTATATCCTATAGCTGCCATATAACTGATTAATCCGAAATGCCATAACTTTGGTGTTTGTAAAGTTAGGAAGTTGGGATTTTCTATGGGTTGTATTTTTGGCCAATCAATCCGACGTTCCCAATTTCATATGGATCGGTCGACTATATCCTATAGCTGCGATATAACTGAACGATCAGAAATGCCATAACTTTGGTGTTTTTAAAGTTAGGAAGTTGGGATTTTTATGGGTTCTATATTTGGCCAATCAATCTGACCTACCAAATTTTAAAAGGATCGGTCGACTATATTCTATAGCTGCCATATAACTGAACGATCGGAAATGCCATAACATTTGTGTTTTTTTTATACCCTTGCAGAGGGTATTATAATTTTGGTCAAAAGTGTGCAACGCAGTGAAGGAGACATCTCCGACCATATAAAGTATATATATTCTTGATCAGGATCACCTCCTGAGTTGATATAGCCATGTCCGTCTGTCCGTCTGTCTGTCCGTCTGTCTGTCCGTCTGTCTGTCCGTCTGTCTGTCCGTCTGTCTGTTTCTACGCAAACTAGTCGCTCAGTTTTAAAGCTATCGAATTGAAACTTTGCACACACCCTTCTTTCCTTTGCACGCAGTATATAAGTCGGAACGGCCGGGATCGGCCGACTATATCCTATAGCTGCCATATAACTGATTGATCGGAAATGCCATAACTTTCGTGTTTGTAAAGTTAGGAAGTTGGGACTTTCTATGGGTTTTAAATTTGGCCAATCAACCCGACCTACCAAATTTCATAAGGATCGGCCGACTATATCCTATAGCTGCCATATAACTGATTAATCCGAAATGCCATAACTTTGGTGTTTGTAAAGTTAGGAAGTTGGGATTTTCTATGGGTTGTATTTTTGGCCAATCAATCGGACGTTCCCAATTTCATATGGATCGGTCGACTATATCCTATAGCTGCGATATAACTGAACGATCAGAAATGCCATAACTTTGGTGTTTTTAAAGTTAGGAAGTTGGGATTTTTTTATGGGTTCTATATTTGGCCAATCAATCTGACCTACCAAATTTTAAAAGGATCGGTCGACTATATTCTATAGCTGCCATATAACTGAACGATCGGAAATGCCATAACATTGGTGTTTTTTTTATACCCTTGCAGAGGGTATTATAATTTTGGTCAAAAGTGTGCAACGCAGTGAAGGAGACATCTCCGACCATATAAAGTATATATATTCTTGATCAGGATCACCTCCTGAGTTGATATAGCCATGTCCGTCTGTCCGTCTGTCCGTCTGTCTGTCCGTCTGTCTGTCCGTCTGTCTGTTTCTACGCAAACTAGTCGCTCAGTTTTAAAGCTATCGAATTGAAACTTTGCACACACCCTTCTTTCCTTTGCACGCAGTATATAAGTCGGAACGGCCGGGATCGGCCGACTATATCCTATAGCTGCCATATAACTGATTGATCGGAAATGCCATAACTTTCGTGTTTGTAAAGTTAGGAAGTTGGGACTTTCTATGGGTTTTAAATTTGGCCAATCAATCCGACCTACCAAATTTCATAAGGATCGGCCGACTATATCCTATAGCTGCCATATAACTGATTAATCCGAAATGCCATAACTTTGGTGTTTGTAAAGTTAGGAAGTTGGGATTTTCTATGGGTTGTATTTTTGGCCAATCAATCGGACGTTCCCAATTTCATATGGATCGGTCGACTATATCCTATAGCTGCGATATAACTGAACGATCAGAAATGCCATAACTTTGGTGTTTTTAAAGTTAGGAAGTTGGGATTTTTTATGGGTTCTATATTTGGCCAATCAATCTGACCTACCAAATTTTAAAAGGATCGGTCGACTATATTCTTTAGCTGCCATATAACTGAACGATCGGAAATGCCATAACATTGGTGTTTTTTTTATTTTTAAAGTTAGGATATTGGGATTTTTGATGGGTTTTATATTTGGCCAATCAATCTGACCTACCAAATTTCATAAGGATCGGACGACTATATTCTATAGCTGCCATTTAACTGAACGATCGGAAATGCCATAACATTGGTGTTTTTAAAGTTAGGAAATTGGGATTTTGTATTGGTTTTTTATTTGGTCAATCTATCAGACATACCAAATTTCATAAGGATCTTTGGTGTGTTTTTCAGATTTAATTTTAAACCTAATTTAGAATTGTTATTGAGCACTGGTACATATAAGAAAATTTGTACTTAGTCATCGAATATGTCATAGAATATAAAATCAATCAATAAAATTCAACCCCCTCGAACTTTTCCTTAATGGTAATGCCAACTTTTGAGAAATAGATTTATTAAATATTATTTTGAATCTATCGCCGATACATTTTTATACCCTTGCAGAGGGTATTATAATTTTGGTCAAAAGTGTGCAACGCAGTGAAGGAGACATCTCCGACCCTATAAAGTATATATATTCTTGATCAGGATCACCTCGTGAGTTGATATAGCCATGTCCGTCTGTCCGTCTGTCTGTCCGTCTGTCTGTCCGTCTGTCTGTCCGTCTGTCTGTCCGTCTGTCTGTCCGTCTGTCTGTCCGTTGTCTGTCCGTCTGTCTGTCCGTCTGTCTGTTTCTACGCGAACTAGTCTCTCAGTTTTAAAGATATCGAATTGAAACTTTGCACACACCCTTCTTTCCTTTGCACGCAGTATATAAGTCGGAACGGCCGGGATCGGCCGACTATATCCTATAGCTGCCATATAACTGATTGATCGGAAATGCCATAACTCTGCTGTTTGTTAAGTTAGGAAGTTGGGATTTTCTATGGGTTTTATATTTGGCCAATCAATCCGACCTACCAAATTTCATAAGGATCGGTCGACTATATCTTATAGCTGCCATATAACTGATTGATCGGAAATGCCATAACTTAAGTGTTTGTTAAGTTAGGAAGTTGGAATTTTCTATGGGTTTTATTTTTTGCCCAATCAATCCGACATATCAAATTTCATAAGGATCGGCCGACTATATTCTATAGCTGCCATATACATAACTGAACGATTGGAAATGCCATAACTTTGGTGTTTTTAAAGTTAGGAAGTTGGGATTTTTTATGAGTATTAAGAATGCATCATATGAATAATTTTGGAGAATATAATTTGCAGAATATTCTGCAGGGTATTTCAACTTCGGCTCCGCCCGAAGTTAGCTTTCCTTTCTTGTTCAATTTAACTTTGAGGACTTTCCGAGGACTTGTAACAGAGTGACTTAAAATTGGACTTAGAGAGTCCATAACTTTACCAAACTTAAGCCGATTCCAAAGTGGCATACCTCTAAAGACTTCTGATTCGATTCTCTAAAAATCTGCATTCAAATTTTTATACCCTTGCAGAGGGTATTATAATTTTGGTCAAAAGTGTGCAACGCAGTGAAGGAGACATCTCCGACCCTATAAAGTATATATATTCTTGATCAGGATCACCTCCTGAGTTGATATAGCCATGTCCGTCTGTCCGTCTGTCCGTCTGTCCGTCTGTCTGTCCGTCTGTCTGTTTCTACGCAAACTAGTCTCTCAGTTTTAAAGCTATCGAATTGAAACTTTGCACACACCCTTCTTTCCTTTGCACGCAGTATATAAGTCGGAACGGCCGGGATCGGCCGACTATATCCTATAGCTGCCATATAACTGATTGATCGGAAATGCCATAACTTTGGTGTTTGTAAAGTTAGGAAGCTGGGATTTTCTATGGGTTTTATATTTGGCCAATCAATCCGACCTACCAAATATCATAAGGATCGGCCGACTATATCCTATAGCCGCCATATATCTGATTGATCGGAAATGCCATAACTTTGGTGTTTGTTAAGTTAGGAAGTTGGGATTTTCTGTGAGTTTTATTTTTGGCCAATCAATCCGACCTATTCAATTTCATAAGGATCGGCCGACTATATCCTATAGCTGCCATATAACTGAACGATTGGAAATGCCATAACTTTGGTGTTTTTAAAGTTAGGAAGTTGGGATTTTTCATGTGTATTAAGAATGCATCTTGTGAATAATTTTGGAGAATATAATGTACATAATATTCTGCAAGGGTATATCAACTTCGGCTCCGCCCGAAGTTAGCTTTCCTTTCTTGTTCAATTTAACTTTGATCAAATTTTTCACCCATTTTCATGTCAGTTATTATACCCTTGCAGAGGGTATTATAATTTTGGTCAAAAGTGTGCAACGCAGTGAAGGAGACATCTCCGACCATATAAAGTATATATATTCTTGATCAGGATCACCTCCTGAGTTGATATAGCCATGTCCGTCTGTCCGTCTGTCCGTCTGTCTGTCCGTCTGTCTATTTCTACGCAAACTAGTCTCTCAGTTTTAAAGCTATCGAATTGAAACTTTGCACACACCCTTCTTTCCTTTGCACGCAGTATATAAGTCGGAACGGCCGGGATCGGCCGACTATATCCTATAGCTGTCATATAACTGATTAATCGGAAATGCCATATCTTTGGTGTTTGTAAAGTTAGGAAGCTGGGATTTACTATGGGTTTTATATTTGGCCAATCAATCCGACCTACCAAATTTCATAAGGATCGGCCGACTATATCCTATAGCTGCCATATAACTGATTGATCGGAAATGCCATAACTTTGGTGTTTGTAAAGTTAGGAAGCTGGGATTTCCTATGGGTTTTATATTTGGCCAATCAATCCGACCTACCAAATTTCATAAGGATCGGCCGACTATATTCTATAGCTGCCATATAACTGATTGATCGGAAATGCCATAACTTTTGTGTTTTTAAAGTTAGAAAGTTGGGATTTTTTATGAGTATTAAGAATGCATCATATGAATAATTTTGGAGAATATAATTTACAGAGTATTCTGCAAGGGTATATCAACTTCGGCTCCGCCCGAAGTTAGCTTTCCTTTCTTGTTTCTAATTTGACTTGTTTAACTTTGACCCAAAATTGAACTTCGAGAGTCCATAACTTAATCAAACTTAAGCCGATTCCAAAATGGCATACCTCTAAAGACTTCTGATTCGATTCTCTAAAAATCTGCATTCAAATTTTTCAATTTAACGTTGATCAAATTTTTGACCCATTTTCATGTCAGTTATTTCTAATTTGACTTGTTTAACTTTGACCCAAAATTGAACTTCGAGAACTTTACCAAGCTTAAGCCGATTGCAAAGTGGCATACCTCTAAAGACTTCTGATTCGATTCTCTAAAAATCTGCATTCAAAATTTTCAATTTAACGTCGATAAATTTTTTGACCCATTTTCATGTCAGTTATTTCTAATTTTCCGATGACTTGTAAAAGAGTGACTCAAAATTGGACTTAGAGTTCCATAACTTAACCAAACTTGTTGTTTGTGTTTGTAAAGTTAGGAAGCTGGGATTTCCTATGGGTTTTATATTTGGCCAATCAATCCGACCTACCAAATATCATAAGGATCGGCCGACTATATCTTATAGCCGCCATATATCTGATTGATCGGAAATGCCATAACTTTGGTGTTTGTTAAGTTAGGAAGTTGGGATTTTCTGTGAGTTTTATTTTTGGCCAATCAATCCGACCTATTAAATTTCATAAGGATCGGCCGACTATATCCTATAGCTGCCATATAACTGAACGATTGGAAATGCCATAACTTTGGTGTTTTTAAAGTTAGGAAGTTGGGATTTTTTATGTGTATTAAGAATGCATCTTGTGAATAATTTTGGAGAATATAATGTACATAATATTCTGCAAGGGTATATCAACTTCGGCTCCGCCCGAAGTTAGCTTTCCTTTCTTGTTCAATTTAACTTTGATCAAATTTTTCACCCATTTTCATGTCAGTTATTATACCCTTGCAGAGGGTATTATAATTTTGGTCAAAAGTGTGCAACGCAGTGAAGGAGACATCTCCGACCATATAAAGTATATATATTCTTGATCAGGATCACCTCCTGAGTTGATATAGCCATGTCCGTCTGTCCGTCTGTCCGTCTGTCTGTCCGTCTGTCTATTTCTACGCAAACTAGTCTCTCAGTTTTAAAGCTATCGAATTGAAACTTTGCACACACCCTTCTTTCCTTTGCACGCAGTATATAAGTCGGAACGGCCGGGATCGGCCGACTATATCCTATAGCTGTCATATAACTGATTAATCGGAAATGCCATATCTTTGGTGTTTGTAAAGTTAGGAAGCTGGGATTTACTATGGGTTTTATATTTGGCCAATCAATCCGACCTACCAAATTTCATAAGGATCGGCCGACTATATCCTATAGCTGCCATATAACTGATTGATCGGAAATGCCATAACTTTTGTGTTTGTAAAGTTAGGAAGCTGGGATTTCCTATGGGTTTTATATTTGGCCAATCAATCCGACCTACCAAATTTCATAAGGATCGGCCGACTATATTCTATAGCTGCCATATAACTGATTGATCGGAAATGCCATAACTTTGGTGTTTGTAAAGTTAGGAAGCTGGGATTTCCTATGGGTTTTATATTTGGCCAATCAATCCGACCTACCAAATTTCATAAGGATCGGCCGACTATATTCTATAGCTGCCATATAACTGATTGATCGGAAATGCCATAACTTTTGTGTTTTTAAAGTTAGAAAGTTGGGATTATTTATGAGTATTAAGAATGCATCATATGAATAATTTTGGAGAATATAATTTACAGAGTATTCTGCAAGGGTATATCAACTTCGGCTCCGCCCGAAGTTAGCTTTCCTTTCTTGTTTCTAATTTGACTTGTTTAACTTTGACCCAAAATTGAACTTCGAGAGTCCATAACTTAATCAAACTTAAGCCGATTCCAAAATGGCATACCTCTAAAGACTTCTGATTCGATTCTCTAAAAATCTGCATTCAAATTTTTCAATTTAACGTTGATCAAATTTTTGACCCATTTTCATGTCAGTTATTTCTAATTTGACTTGTTTAACTTTGACCCAAAATTGAACTTCGAGAGTCCATAACTTTACCAAGCTTAAGCCGATTGCAAAGTGGCATACCTCTAAAGACTTCTGATTCGATTCTCTAAAAATCTGCATTCAAATTTTTCAATTTAACGTCGATAAATTTTTTGACCCATTTTCATGTCAGTTATTTCTAATTTTCCGATGACTTGTAAAAGAGTGACTCAAACTTGGACTTAGAGTTCCATAACTTAACCAAACTTAAGCCGATTCCAAAGTGGCATACCTCTAAAGACTTCTGATTCGATTCTCTAAAAATCTGCATTCAAATTTTTCAATTTAACTTTGATCAAATTTTTCACCAATTTTTTGTCAGTTATTTCTAATTTGACTTGTTTAACTTTGACCCAAAATTGAACTTCAAGAGTCCATAACTTAACCAAACTTAAGCCGATTCCAAAGTGGCATACCTCTAAAGACTTCTGATTCGATTCTCTAAAAATCTGCATTCAAATTTTTCAATTTAACTTTGATCAAATTTTTCACCCATTTTCATGTCAGTTATTTCTAATTTGACTTGTTTAACGTTGTCCCAAAATAGGACTTAGAGAGTCCATAACTTAACCAAACTTAAGCCGATTGCAAAGTGGCATACCTCTAAAGACTTCTGATACGATTCTCTAAAAATCTGCATTCAAAATTTTCAATTTAATGTCGATTAATTTTTTGACTCATTTTCATGTGAGTTATTTCTAATTTTCCGATGACTTGTAAAAGAGTGACTCAAAATTGGACTTAGAGTTCCATAACTTAACCAAACTTAAGCCGATTCCAAAGTGGCATACCTCTAAAGACTTCTGATTCGATTCTCTAAAAATCTGCATTCAAATTTTTCAATTTAACGTTGATCAAATTTTTGACCCATTTTCATGTCAGTTATTTCTAGTTTTCCGAGGACTTGTAACAGAGTGACTCAAAATTGGACTTAGAGAGTCCATAACTTTATCAAACTTAAGCCGATTCCAAAGTGGCATACCTCTAAAGACTTCTGATTCGATTCTCTAAAAATCTGCATTCAAATTTTTCAATTTAACGTCGATTAATTTTTTGACCCATTTTCATGTCAGTTATTTCTAGATTTCCGAGGACTTGTAACAGAGTGACTAAAAATTGGACTAAGAGAGTCCATAACTTTACCAAACTTAAGCCGTTTCCAAAGTGGCATACCTCTAAAGACTTCTGATTCGATTCTCTAAAAATCTGCATTCAAATTTTTCAATTTAACTTTGATCAAATTTTTCACCCATTTTCATGTCAGTTATTTCTAATTTGACTTGTTTAACTTTGACCCAAAATTGAACTTCGAGAGTCCATAACTTAATCAAACTTAAGCCGAATCCAAAGTGGCATACCTCTAAAGACTTCTGATACGATTCTCTTTAAATCTGCATTCAAATTTTTCAATTTAACGTTGATCAAATTTTTGACCCATTTTCATGTCAGTTATTTCTAATTTGACTTGTTTAACTTTGACCCAAAATTGAACTTCGAGAGTCCATAACTTTACCAAACTTAAGCCGATTCCAAAGTGGCATACCTCTAAAAACTTCTGATTCGATTCTCTAAAAATCTGCATTCAAATTTTTCAATTTAACGTCGATAAATTTTTTGACCCATTTTCATGTCAGTTATTTCTAGTTTTCCGATGACTTGTAAAAGAGTGACCCAAAATTAGACTTCGAGAGTCCATAACTTTACCGAGCTTAAGCCGATTGCAAAGTGGCATACCTCTAAAGACTTCTGATTCGATTCTCTAAAAATCTGCATTCAAATTTTTCAATTTTACGTTGATCAAATTTTTGACCCATTTTCATGTCAGTTATTTCTAATTTGACTTGTTTAACTTTGACCCAAAATTGAACTTCGAGAGTCCATAACTTTACCAAACTTAAGCCGATTCCAAAGTGGCATACCTCTAAAGACTTCTGATTCGATTCTCTAAATATCTACATTCAAATTTTTCAATTTAACGTTGATCAAATTTTTGACCCATTTTCATGTCAGTTATTTCTAATTTGACTTGTTTAACGTTGACCCAAAATTGAACTTCGAGAGTCCATAACTTTACCAAGCTTAAGCCGATTCAATAGTGGCATACCTCTAAAGACTTCTGATTCGATTCTCTAAAAATCTGCATTCAATTTTTTCAATTTAACGTTGATCAAATTTTTGACCCATTTTCATGTCAGTTATTTCTAGTTTTCCGATGACTTGTAAAAGAGTGACCCAAAATTAGACTTCGAGAGTCCATAACTTTACCACACTTAAGCCGATTCCAAAGTGGCATACCTCTAAAGACTTCTGATTCGATTCTCTAAAAATCTGCATTCAAATTTTTCAATTTAACGTTGATCAAATTTTTGACACATTTTCATGTCAGTTATTTCTAGTTTTCCGATGACTTGTAACAGAGTGACTCAAAATTGGACTTAGAGAGTCCATAACTTTACCAAACTTAAGCCGATTCCAAAGTGGCATACCTCTAAAGACTTCTGATTCGATTCTCTAAAAATCTGCATTCAAATTTTTCAATTTAATTTGATCAAATTTTTGACCCATTTTTACCATAACTTTACCGAGCTTAAGCCGATTGCAAAGTGGCATACCTCTAAAGACTTCTGATTCGATTCTCTAAAAATCTGCATTCAAATTTTTCAATTTAACGTTGATCAAATTTTTGACCCATTTTCATGTCAGTTATTTTTAGTTTTCCGATGACTTGTAAAAGAGTGACCCAAAATTAGACTTCGAGAGTCCATAACTTTACCACACTTAAGCCGATTCCAAAGTGGCATACCTCTAAAGACTTCTGATTCGATTCTCTAAAAATCTGCATTCAAATTTTTCAATTTAACGTTGATCAAATTTTTGACACATTTTCATGTCAGTTATTTCTAGTTTTCCGAGGACTTTTAACAGAGTGACTCAAAATTGGACTTAGAGAGTCCATAACTTTACCAAACTTAAGCCGATTCCAAAGTGGCATACCTCTAAAGACTTCTGATTCGTTTCTCTAAAAATCTGCATTCAAATTTTTCAATTTAACTTTGATCAAATTTTTCACCCATTTTCATGTCAGTTATTTCTTATTTGACTTGTTTAACGTTGACCCAAAACGTTTAACGTTGATCAAATTTTTGACCCATTTTCATGTCAGTTATTTTTAGTTTTCCGATGACTTGTAAAAGAGTGACCCAAAATTGGACTTCGAGAGTCTATAACTTTACCAAACTTAAGCCGATTCCAAAGTGGCATACCTCTAAAGACTTCTGATTCGATTCTCTAAAAATCTGCATTCAAATTTTTCAATTTAACGTTGATCAAATTTTTGACCCATTTTGATGTCAGTTATTTCTAGTTTTCCGAGGACTTTTAACAGAGTGACTCAAAATTGGACTTAGAGAGTCCATAACTTTACCAAACTTAAGCCGATTCCAAAGTGGCATACCTCTAAAGACTTCTGATTCGTTTCTCTAAAAATCTGCATTCAAATTTTTCAATTTAACTTTGATCAAATTTTTCACCCATTTTCATGTCAGTTATTTCTTATTTGACTTGTTTAACGTTGACCCAAAATAGGACTTAGAGAGTCCATAACTTAACCAAACTTAAGCCGATTCCAAAGTGGCATACCTCTAAAGACTTCTGATTCGATTCTCTAAAAATCTGCATTCAAATTTTTCAATTTAACGTTGATCAAATGTTTCTCATTTGACTTATCTAACGTTGACCCAAAATTGGACTTCGGGAGTCCATAACTTTACCAAACTTAAGCCGATTCCAAAGTGGCATACCTCTAAAGACTTCTGATTCGATTCTCTAAAAATCTGCATTTAAATTTTTCAATGTCAGTTATTTCCAATTTTCCGATGACTTGTAACAGAGTGACTCAAAATTGGACTTAGAGAATCCATAACTTAACCAAACTTAAGCCGATTCCAAAGTGGCATACCTCTAAAGACTTCTGATTCGATTCTCTAAAAATCTGCATTCAAATTTTTCAATTTAACGTTGATCAAATTTTTGACCCATTTTCATGTCAGTTATTTCTAGTTTTCCGAGGACTTGTAACAGAGTGACTAAAAATTGGACTAAGAGAGTCCATAACTTTACCAAACTTAAGCCGTTTCCAAAGTGGCATACCTCTAAAGACTTCTGATTCGATTCTCTAAAAATCTGCATTCAAATTTTTCAATTTAACTTTGATCAAATTTTTCACCCATTTTCATGTCAGTTATTTCTAATTTGACTTGTTTAACTTTGACCCAAAATTGAACTTCGAGAGTCCATAACTTTACCAAGCTAAAGCCGATTGCAAAGTGGCATACCTCTAAAGACTTCTGATTCGATTCTCTAAAAATCTGCATTCAAATTTTTCAATTTAACGTTGATCAAATTTTTGACCCATTTTCATGTCAGTTATTTCTAGTTTTCCGAGGACTTGTAACAGAGTGACTCAAAATTGGACTTAGAGAGTCCATAACTTTATCAAACTTAAGCCGATTCCAAAGTGGCATACCTCTAAAGACTTCTGATTCGATTCTCTAAAAATCTGCATTCAAATTTTTCAATTTAACGTTGATCAAATTTTTGACCCATTTTCATGTCATTTATTTCTAATTTGACTTGTTTAACTTTGACCCAACATTGAACTTCGAGAGTCCATAACTTTACCAAGCTAAAGCCGATTGCAAAGTGGCATACCTCTAAAGACTTCTGATTCGATTCTCTAAAAATCTGCATTCAAATTTTTCAATTTAACGTTGATCAAATTTTTGACCCATTTTCATGTCAGTTATTTCTAGTTTTCCGAGGACTTGTAACAGAGTGACTCAAAATTGGACTTAGAGAGTCCATAACTTTATCAAACTTAAGCCGATTCCAAAGTGGCATACCTCTAAAGACTTCTGATTCGATTCTCTAAAAATCTGCATTCAAATTTTTCAATTTAACTTTGATCAAATTTTTCACCCATTTTCATGTCAGTTATTTCTAATTTGACTTGTTTAACTTTGACCCAAAATTGAACTTCGAGAGTCCATAACTTAATCAAACTTAAGCCGATTCCAAAGTGGCATACCTTAAAGACTTCTGATTCGATTCTCTTAAAATCTGCATTCAAATTTTTCAATTTAACGTTGATCAAATTTTTGACCCATTTTCATGTCATTTATTTCTAATTTGACTTGTTTAACTTTGACCCAAAATTGAACTTCGAGAGCCCATAACTTTACCGAGCTTAAGCCGATTGCAAAGTGGCATACCTCTAAAGACTTCTGATTCGATTCTCTAAAAATCTGCATTCAAATTTTTCAATTTAACGTCGATTAATTTTTTGACCCATTTTCATGTCAGTTATTTCTAGATTTCCGAGGACTTGTAACAGAGTGACTAAAAATTGGACTAAGAGAGTCCATAACTTTACCAAACTTAAGCCGTTTCCAAAGTGGCATACCTCTAAAGACTTCTGATTCGATTCTCTAAAAATCTGCATTCAAATCTTTCAATTTAACTTTGATCAAATTTTTCACCCATTTTCATGTCAGTTATTTCTAATTTGACTTGTTGTAACAGAGTGACTAAAAATTGGACTTAGAGAGTCCATAACTTTACCAAACTTAAGCCGTTTCCAAAGTGGCATACCTCTAAAGACTTCTGATTCGATTCTCTAAAAATCTGCATTCAAATTTTTCAATTTAACTTTGATCAAATTTTTCAGCCATTTTCATGTCAGTTATTTCTAATTTGACTTGTTTAACTTTGACCCAAAATTGAACTTCGAGAGTCCATAACTTTACCAAGCTAAAGCCGATTGCAAAGTGGCATACCTCTAAAGACTTCTGATTCGATTCTCTAAAAATCTGCATTCAAATTTTTCAATTTAACGTTGATCAAATTTTTGACCCATTTTCATGTCAGTTATTTCTAGTTTTCCGAGGACTTGTAACAGAGTGACTCAAAATTGGACTAAGAGAGTCCATAACTTTACCAAACTTTAGCCGTTTCCAAAGTGGCATACCTCTAAAGACTTCTGATTCGATTCTCTAAAAATCTGCATTCAAATTTTTCAATTTAACTTTGATCAAATTTTTCACCCATTTTCATGTCAGTTATTTCTAATTTGACTTGTTTAACTTTGACCCAAAATTGAACTTCGAGGGTCCATAACTTTACCAAGCTAAAGCCGATTGCAAAGTGGCATACCTCTAAAGACTTCTGATTCGATTCTCTAAAATTCTGCATTCAAATTTTTATACCCTTGCAGAGGGTATTATAATTTTGGTCAAAAGTGTGCAACGCAGTGAAGGAGACATCTCCGACCCTATAAAGTATATATATTCTTGATCAGGATCACCTCCTGAGTTGATATAGCCATGTCCGTCTGTCCGTCTGTCCGTCTGTCTGTTTCTACGCAAACTAGTCTCTCAGTTTTAAAGCTATCGGATTGAAACTTTGCACACACCCTTCTTTCCTTTGCACGCAGTATATAAGTCGGAACGGCCGGGATCGGCCGACTATATCCTATAGCTGCCATATAACTGATTGATCGGAAATGCCATAACTTTCGTGTTTGTAAAGTTAGGAAGTTGGGATTTTCTATGGGTTTTATATTTGGCCAATCAATCCGACCTACCAAATTTCATAAGGATCGGCCGACTATATCCTATAGCTGCCATATAACTGATTGATCGGAAATGCCATAACTTTGGTGTTTGTAAAGTTAGAAAGTTGGGATTTTCTATGGGTTTTATATTTGGCCAATCAATCCGACCCACCAAATTTCATAAGGATCGGCCGACTATATCCTATAGCTGCCATATAACTGATTGATCGGAAATGCCATAACTTTGGTGTTTGTTAAGTTAGGAAGTTGGGATTTTCTGTGGGTGTTATATTTGGCCAATCAATCCGACCTACCAAATTTCATAAGAATCGGCGGACTATATCCTATAGCTACCATATAACTGAACGATTGGAAATGCCATAACTTTGTTGTTGTTAAAGCTAGGAAGTTCGGATTTTTTATGAGTATTAAGAATGCATCATATGAATAATTTTGGAGAATATAATTTACAGAGTATTCTGCAAGGGTATATCAACTTCGGCTCCGCCCGAAGTTAGCTTTCCTTTCTTGTTCAATTTAACGTCGATTAATTTTTTGACCCATTTTCATGTCAGTTATTTCTAGATTTCCGAGGACTTGTAACAGAGTGACTAAAAATTGGACTTAGAGAGTCCATAACTTTACCAAACCTAAGCCGTTTCCAAAGTGGCATACCTCTAAAGACTTCTGATTCGATTCTCTAAAAATCTGCATTCAAATCTTTCAATTTAACTTTGATCAAATTTTTCACCCATTTTCATGTCAGTTATTTCTAGTTTTCCGATGACTTGTAACAGAGTGACTCAAAATTGGACTTAGAGAGTCCATAACTTTACCAAACTTAAGCCGATTCCAAAGTGGCATACCTCTGAAGACTTCTGATTCGATTCTCTAAAAATCTGCATTCAAATTTTTCAATTTAACTTTGATCAAATTTTTCACCCATTTTCATGTCAGTTATTTCTAATTTGACTTGTTGTAACAGAGTGACTAAAAATTGGACTTAGAGAGTCCATAACTTTACCAAACTTAAGCCGATTCCAAAGTGGCATACCTCTAAAGACTTCTGATTCGATTCTCTAAAAATCTGCATTCAAATTTTTCAATTTAACTTTGATCAAATTTTTCAGCCATTTTCATGTCAGTTATTTCTAATTTGACTTGTTTAACTTTGACCCAAAATTGAACTTCGAGAGTCCATAACTTTACCAAGCTAAAGCCGATTGCAAAGTGGCATACCTCTAAAGACTTCTGATTCGATTCTCTAAAAATCTGCATTCAAATTTTTCAATTTAACGTTGATCAAATTTTTGACCCATTTTCATGTCAGTTATTTCTAGTTTTCCGAGGACTTGTAACAGAGTGACTCAAAATTGGACTTAGAGAGTCCATAACTTTATCAAACTTAAGCCGATTCCAAAGTGGCATACCTCTAAAGACTTCTGATTCGATTCTCTAAAAATCTGCATTCAAATTTTTCAATTTAACTTTGATCAAATTTTTGACCCATTTTCATGTCAGTTATTTCTAATTTGACTTGTTTAACTTTGACCCAAAATTGAACTTCGAGAGTCCATAACTTAATCAAACTTAAGCCGATTCCAAAGTGGCATACCTTAAAGACTTCTGATTCGATTCTCTTAAAATCTGCATTCAAATTTTTCAATTTAACGTTGATCAAATTTTTGACCCATTTTCATGTCAGTTATTTCTAATTTGACTTGTTTAACTTTGACCCAAAATTGAACTTCGAGAGCCCATAACTTTACCGAGCTTAAGCCGATTGCAAAGTGGCATACCTCTAAAGACTTCTGATTCGATTCTCTAAAAATCTGCATTCAAATTTTTCAATTTAACGTTGATCAAATTTTTGACCCATTTTCATGTCAGTTATTTTTAGTTTTCCGATGACTTGTAAAAGAGTGACCCAAAATTGGACTTCGAGAGTCTATAACTTTACCAAACTTAAGCCGATTCCAAAGTGGCATACCTCTAAAGACTTCTGATTCGATTCTCTAAAAATCTGCATTCAAATTTTTCAATTTAACGTTGATCAAATTTTTGACCCATTTTCATGTCAGTTATTTCTAGTTTTCCGAGGACTTTTAACAGAGTGACTCAAAATTGGACTTAGAGAGTCCATAACTTTACCAAACTTAAGCCGATTCCAAAGTGGCATACCTCTAAAGACTTCTGATTCGTTTCTCTAAAAATCTGCATTCAAATTTTTCAATTTAACTTTGATCAAATTTTTCACCCATTTTCATGTCAGTTATTTCTAATTTGACTTGTTTAACGTTGACCCAAAATAGGACTTAGAGAGTCCATAACTTAACCAAACTTAAGCCGATTCCAAAGTGGCATACCTCTAAAGACTTCTGATTCGATTCTCTAAAAATCTGCATTCAAATTTTTCAATTTAACGTTGATCAAATTTTTCTAATTTGACTTATCTAACGTTGACCCAAAATTGGACTTCGGGAGTCCATAACTTTACCAAACTTAAGCCGATTCCAAAGTGTCTAAAGACTTCTGATTCGATTCTCTAAAAATCTGCATTTAAATTTTTCAATGTCAGTTATTTCCAATTTTCCGATGACTTGTAACAGAGTGACTCAAAATTGGACTTAGAGAATCCATAACTTAACCAAACTTAAGCCGATTCCAAAGTGGCATACCTCTAAAGACTTCTGATTCGATTCTCTAAAAATCTGCATTTAAATTTTTCAATGTCAGTTATTTCCAATTTTCCGATGACTTGTAACAGAGTGACCCAAAATTGAACTTCGAGAGTCTATAACTTTACCAAACTTAAGCCGATTCCAAAGTGGCATACCTCTAAAGACTTCTGATTCGATTCTCTAAAAATCTGCATTCAAATTTTTCAATTTAACGTTAATCAAATTTTTGACCCATTTTCATGTCAGTTATTTCTAGTTTTCCGAGGACTTTTAACAGAGTGACTCAAAATTGGACTTAGAGAGTCCATAACTTTACCAAACTTAAGCCGATTCCAAAGTGGCATACATCTAAAGACTTCTGATTCGATTCTCTAAAAATCTGCATTCAAATTTTTCAATTTAACTTTGATCAAATTTTTCACCCATTTTCATGTCAGTTATTTCTAATTTGACTTGTTTAACTTTGACCCAAAATTGAACTTCGAGAGTCCATAACTTTACCAAACTTAAGCCGATTCCAAAGTGGCATACCTCTAAAGACTTCTGATTCGATTCTCTAAAAATCTGCATTCAAATTTTTCAATTTAACGTTGATCAAATTTTTGACCCATTTTCATGTCAGTTATTTCTAGTTTTCCGAGAACTTGTAACAGAGTGACTCAAAATTGGACTTAGAGAGTCCATAACTTTATCAAACTTAAGCCGATTTAAAGTGGCATACCTCTAAAGACTTCTGATTCCATTCTCTAAAAATCTGCATTCAAATTTTTCAATTTGACTTTGATCAAATTTTTCACCCATTTTCATGTCAATTATTTCTAATTTGACTTGTTTAACGTTGACCCAAAATAGGACTTAGAGAGTCCATAACTTAACCAAACTTAAGCCGATTCCAAAGTGGCATACCTCTAAAGACTTCTGATTCGATTCTCTAAAAATCTGCATTCAAAATTTTCAATTTAACGTTGATCAAATTTTTGACCCATTTTCATGTCAGTTATTTCTAGTTTTCCGAGGACTTTTAACAGAGTGACTCAAAATTGGACTTAGAGAGTCCATAACTTTACCAAACTTAAGCCGATTCCAAAGTGGCATACCTCTAAAGACTTCTGATTCGATTCTCTAAAAATCTGCATTCAAATTTTTCAATTTAACTTTGAATAAATTTTTGACCCATTTTCATGTCAGTTATTTCTAATTTGACTTGTTTAACTTTGACCCAAAATTGAACTTCGAGAGTCCATAACTTTACCAAGTTTAAGCCGATTGCAAAGTGGCATACCTCTAAAGACTTCTGATTCGATTCTCTAAAAATCTGCATTTAAATTTTCGGGAGTCCATAACTTTACCAAACTTAAGCCGATTCCAAAGTGGCATACCTCTAAAGACTTCTGATTCGATTCTCTAAAAATCTGCATTTAAATTTTTCAATGTCAGTTATTTCCAATTTTCCGATGACTTGTAACAGAGTGACTCAAAATTGGACTTAGAGAATCCATAACATAACCAAACTTAAGCCGATTCCAAAGTGGCATACCTCTAAAGACTTCTGATTCGATTCTCTAAAAATCTGCATTCAAATTTTTCAATTTAACTGTGATCAAATTTTTCACCCATTTTCATGTCAGTTATTTCTAATTTGACTTGTTTAACTTTGACCCAAAATTGAACTTCGAGAGTCCATAACTTTACCAAACTTAAGCCGATTCCAAAGTGGCATACCTCTAAAAACTTCTGATTCGATTCTCTAAAAATCTGCATTTAAATTTTTCAATGTCAGTTATTTCCAATTTTTCGATGACTTGTAACAGAGTGACTCAAAATTGGACTTAGAGAATCCATAACTTAACCAAACTTAAGCCGATTCCAAAGTGGCATACCTCTAAAGACTTCTGATTCGATTCTCTAAAAATCTGCATTCATATTTTTCAATTTAACGTTGATCAAATTTTTCTAATTTGACTTATTTAACGTTGACCCAAAATTGGACTTTGGGAGTCCATAACTTTACCAAACTTAAGCCATAACTTTACCAAACTTAAGCCGATTCCAAAGTGGCATACCTCTAAAGACTTCTGATTCGATTCTCTAAAAATCTGCATTTAAATTTTTCAATGTCAGTTATATCCAATTTTCCGATGACTTGTAACAGAGTGACTCAAAATTGGACTTAGAGAATCCATAACTTAACCAAACTTAAGCCGATTCCAAAGTGGCATACCTCTAAAGACTTCTGATTCGATTCTCTAAAAATCTGCATTCAAATTTTTCAATTTAACTGTGATCAAATTTTTCACCCATTTTCATGTCAGTTATTTCTAATTTGACTTGTTTAACTTTGACCCAAAATTGAACTTCGAGAGTCCATAACTTAACCAAACTTAAGCCGATTCCAAAGTGGCATACCTCTAAAGACTTCTGATTCGATTCTCTAAAAATCTGCATTTAAATTTTTCAATGTCAGTTATATCCAATTTTCCGATGACTTGTAACAGAGTGACTCAAAATTGGACTTAGAGAATCCATAACTTAACCAAACTTAAGCCGATTCCAAAGTGGCATACCTCTAAAGACTTCTGATTCGATTCTCTAAAAATCTGCATTCAAATTTTTCAATTTAACGTTGATCAAATTTTTGACCCATTTTCATGTCAGTTATTTCTAGTTTTCCGAGGACTTTTAACAGAGTGACTCAAAATTGGACTTAGAGAGTCCATAACTTTATCAAACTTAAGCCGATTCCAAAGTGGCATACCTCTAAACACTTCTGATTCGATTCTCTAAAAATCTGCATTCAAATTTTTCAATTTAACTTTGATCAAATTTTTCACCCATTTTCATGTCAGTTATTTCTAATTTGACTTGTTTAACTTTGACCCAAAATTGAACTTCGAGAGTCCATAACTTTACCACGCTAAAGCCGATTGCAAAGTGGCATACCTCTAAAGACTTCTGATTCGATTCTCTAAAAATCTGCATTCAAATTTTTCAATTTAACGTCGATTAATTTTTTGACCCATTTTCATGTCAGTTATTTCTAGATTTCCGAGGACTTGCAAGAGAGTGACCAAAAATTGGACTTAGAGAGTCCATAACTTTACCAAACTTAAGCCGATTCCAAAGTGGCAACCTCTAAAGACTTCTGATTCGATTCTCTAAAAATCTGCATTCAAATTTTTCAATTTAACTTTGATCAAATTTTTCACCCATTTTCATGTCAGTTATTTCTAATTTGACTTGTTTAACTTTGACCCAAAATTGAACTTCGAGAGTCCATAACTTAATCAAACTTAAGCCGATTCCAAAGTGGCATACCTCTAAACACTTCTGATTCGATTCTCTAAAAATCTGCATTCAAATTTTTCAATTTAACTTTGATCAAATTTTTCACCCATTTTCATGTCAGTTATTTCTAATTTGACTTGTTTAACTTTGACCCAAAATTGAACTTCGAGAGTCCATAACTTAACCAAACTTAAGCCGATTCCAAAGTGGCATACCTCTAAAGACTTCTGATTCGATTCTCTAAAAATCTGCATTCAAAATTTTCAATTTAACGTTGATCAAATTTTTGACCCATTTTCATGTCAGTTATTTCTAGTTTTCCGAGGACTTTTAACAGAGTGACTCAAAATTGGACTTAGAGAGTCCATAACTTTACCAAACTTAAGCCGATTCCAAAGTGGCATACCTCTAAAGACTTCTGATTCGATTCTCTAAAAATCTGCATTCAAATTTTTCAATTTAACTTTGAATAAATTTTTGACCCATTTTCATGTCAGTTATTTCTAATTTGACTTGTTTAACTTTGACCCAAAATTGAACTTCGAGAGTCCATAACTTAACCAAACTTAAGCCGATTCCAAAGTGGCATACCTCTAAAGACTTCTGATTCGATTCTCTAAAAATCTGCATTTAAATTTTTCAATGTCAGTTATATCCAATTTTCCGATGACTTGTAACAGAGTGACTCAAAATTGGACTTAGAGAATCCATAACTTAACCAAACTTAAGCCGATTCCAAAGTGGCATACCTCTAAAGACTTCTGATTCGATTCTCTAAAAATCTGCATTCAAATTTTTCAATTTAACGTTGATCAAATTTTTGACCCATTTTCATGTCAGTTATTTCTAGTTTTCCGAGGACTTTTAACAGAGTGACTCAAAATTGGACTTAGAGAGTCCATAACTTTATCAAACTTAAGCCGATTCCAAAGTGGCATACCTCTAAAGACTTCTGATTCGATTCTCTAAAAATCTGCATTCAAATTTTTCAATTTAACTGTGATCAAATTTTTCACCCATTTTCATGTCAGTTATTTCTAATTTGACTTGTTTAACTTTGACCCAAAATTGAACTTCGAGAGTCCATAACTTTACCAAACTTAAGCCGATTCCAAAGTGGCATACCTCTAAAAACTTCTGATTCGATTCTCTAAAAATCTGCATTTAAATTTTTCAATGTCAGTTATTTCCAATTTTTCGATGACTTGTAACATAGTGACTCAAAATTGGACTTAGAGAATCCATAACTTTACCAAACTTAAGCCGATTCCAAAGTGGCATACCTCTAAAGACTTCTGATTCGATTCTCTAAAAATCTGCATTCAAATTTTTCAATTTAACGTTGATCAAATTTTTGACCCATTTTCATGTCAGTTATTTCTAGTTTTCCGAGGACTTTTAACAGAGTGACTCAAAATTGGACTTAGAGAGTCCATAACTTTATCAAACTTAAGCCGATTCCAAAGTGGCATACCTCTAAACACTTCTGATTCGATTCTCTAAAAATCTGCATTCAAATTTTTCAATTTAACTTTGATCAAATTTTTCACCCATTTTCATGTCAGTTATTTCTAATTTGACTTGTTTAACTTTGACCCAAAATTGAACTTCGAGAGTCCATAACTTTACCACGCTAAAGCCGATTGCAAAGTGGCATACCTCTAAAGACTTCTGATTCGATTCTCTAAAAATCTGCATTCAAATTTTTCAATTTAACGTCGATTAATTTTTTGACCCATTTTCATGTCAGTTATTTCTAGATTTCCGAGGACTTGTAACAGAGTGACCAAAAATTGGACTTAGAGAGTCCATAACTTTACCAAACTTAAGCCGATTCCAAAGTGGCAACCTCTAAAGACTTCTGATTCGATTCTCTAAAAATCTGCATTCAAATTTTTCAATTTAACTTTGATCAAATTTTTCACCCATTTTTATGTCAGTTATTTCTAATTTGACTTGTTTAACTTTGACCCAAAATTGAACTTCGAGAGTCCATAACTTAACCAAACTTAAGCCGATTCCAAAGTGGCATACCTCTAAACACTTCTGATTCGATTCTCTAAAAATCTGCATTCAAATTTTTCAATTTAACTTTGATCAAATTTTTCACCCATTTTCATGTCAGTTATTTCTAATTTGACTTGTTTAACTTTGACCCAAAATTGAACTTCGAGAGTCCATAACTTTACCACGCTAAAGCCGATTGCAAAGTGGCATACCTCTAAAGACTTCTGATTCGATTCTCTAAAAATCTGCATTCAAATTTTTCAATTTAACGTCGATTAATTTTTTGACCCATTTTCATGTCAGTTATTTCTAGATTTCCGAGGACTTGTAACAGAGTGACCAAAAATTGGACTTAGAGAGTCCATAACTTTACCAAACTTAAGCCGATTCCAAAGTGGCAACCTCTAAAGACTTCTGATTCGATTCTCTAAAAATCTGCATTCAAATTTTTCAATTTAACTTTGATCAAATTTTTCACCCATTTTCATGTCAGTTATTTCTAATTTGACTTGTTTAACTTTGACCCAAAATTGAACTTCGAGAGTCCATAACTTAATCAAACTTAAGCCGATTCCAAAGTGGCATACCTCTAAACACTTCTGATTCGATTCTCTAAAAATCTGCATTCAAATTTTTCAATTTAACTTTGATCAAATTTTTCACCCATTTTCATGTCAGTTATTTCTAATTTGACTTGTTTAACTTTGACCCAAAATTGAACTTCGAGAGTCCATAACTTAACCAAACTTAAGCCGATTCCAAAGTGGCATACCTCTAAAGACTTCTGATTCGATTCTCTAAAAATCTGCATTCAAAATTTTCAATTTAACGTTGATCAAATTTTTGACCCATTTTCATGTCAGTTATTTCTAGTTTTCCGAGGACTTTTAACAGAGTGACTCAAAATTGGACTTAGAGAGTCCATAACTTTACCAAACTTAAGCCGATTCCAAAGTGGCATACCTCTAAAGACTTCTGATTCGATTCTCTAAAAATCTGCATTCAAATTTTTCAATTTAACTTTGAATAAATTTTTGACCCATTTTCATGTCAGTTATTTCTAATTTGACTTGTTTAACTTTGACCCAAAATTGAACTTCGAGAGTCCATAACTTAACCAAACTTAAGCCGATTCCAAAGTGGCATACCTCTAAAGACTTCTGATTCGATTCTCTAAAAATCTGCATTTAAATTTTTCAATGTCAGTTATATCCAATTTTCCGATGACTTGTAACAGAGTGACTCAAAATTGGACTTAGAGAATCCATAACTTAACCAAACTTAAGCCGATTCCAAAGTGGCATACCTCTAAAGACTTCTGATTCGATTCTCTAAAAATCTGCATTCAAATTTTTCAATTTAACGTTGATCAAATTTTTGACCCATTTTCATGTCAGTTATTTCTAGTTTTCCGAGGACTTTTAACAGAGTGACTCAAAATTGGACTTAGAGAGTCCATAACTTTATCAAACTTAAGCCGATTCCAAAGTGGCATACCTCTAAAGACTTCTGATTCGATTCTCTAAAAATCTGCATTCAAATTTTTCAATTTAACTGTGATCAAATTTTTCACCCATTTTCATGTCAGTTATTTCTAATTTGACTTGTTTAACTTTGACCCAAAATTGAACTTCGAGAGTCCATAACTTTACCAAACTTAAGCCGATTCCAAAGTGGCATACCTCTAAAAACTTCTGATTCGATTCTCTAAAAATCTGCATTTAAATTTTTCAATGTCAGTTATTTCCAATTTTTCGATGACTTGTAACAGAGTGACTCAAAATTGGACTTAGAGAATCCATAACTTAACCAAACTTAAGCCGATTCCAAAGTGGCATACCTCTAAAGACTTCTGATTCGATTCTCTAAAAATCTGCATTCAAATTTTTCAATTTAACGTTGATCAAATTTTTGACCCATTTTCATGTCAGTTATTTCTAGTTTTCCGAGGACTTTTAACAGAGTGACTCAAAATTGGACTTAGAGAGTCCATAACTTTATCAAACTTAAGCCGATTCCAAAGTGGCATACCTCTAAACACTTCTGATTCGATTCTCTAAAAATCTGCATTCAAATTTTTCAATTTAACTTTGATCAAATTTTTCACCCATTTTCATGTCAGTTATTTCTAATTAGACTTGTTTAACTTTGACCCAAAATTGAACTTCGAGAGTCCATAACTTTACCACGCTAAAGCCGATTGCAAAGTGGCATACCTCTAAAGACTTCTGATTCGATTCTCTAAAAATCTGCATTCAAATTTTTCAATTTAACGTCGATTAATTTTTTGACCCATTTTCATGTCAGTTATTTCTAGATTTCCGAGGACTTGTAACAGAGTGACCAAAAATTGGACTTAGAGAGTCCATAACTTTACCAAACTTAAGCCGATTCCAAAGTGGCAACCTCTAAAGACTTCTGATTCGATTCTCTAAAAATCTGCATTCAAATTTTTCAATTTAACTTTGATCAAATTTTTCACCCATTTTTATGTCAGTTATTTCTAATTTGACTTGTTTAACTTTGACCCAAAATTGAACTTCGAGAGTCCATAACTTAACCAAACTTAAGCCGATTCCAAAGTGGCATACCTCTAAACACTTCTGATTCGATTCTCTAAAAATCTGCATTCAAATTTTTCAATTTAACTTTGATCAAATTTTTCACCCATTTTCATGTCAGTTATTTCTAATTTGACTTGTTTAACTTTGACCCAAAATTGAACTTCGAGAGTCCATAACTTTACCACGCTAAAGCCGATTGCAAAGTGGCATACCTCTAAAGACTTCTGATTCGATTCTCTAAAAATCTGCATTCAAATTTTTCAATTTAACGTCGATTAATTTTTTGACCCATTTTCATGTCAGTTATTTCTAGATTTCCGAGGACTTGTAACAGAGTGACCAAAAATTGGACTTAGAGAGTCCATAACTTTACCAAACTTAAGCCGATTCCAAAGTGGCAACCTCTAAAGACTTCTGATTCGATTCTCTAAAAATCTGCATTCAAATTTTTCAATTTAACTTTGATCAAATTTTTCACCCATTTTTATGTCAGTTATTTCTAATTTGACTTGTTTAACTTTGACCCAAAATTGAACTTCGAGAGTCCATAACTTTACCAAACTTAAGCCGATTCCAAAGTGGCATACCTCTAAAAACTTCTGATTCGATTCTCTAAAAATCTGCATTTAAATTTTTCAATGTCAGTTATTTCCAATTTTTCGATGACTTGTAACAGAGTGACTCAAAATTGGACTTAGAGAATCCATAACTTAACCAAACTTAAGCCGATTCCAAAGTGGCATACCTCTAAAGACTTCTGATTCGATTCTCTAAAAATCTGCATTCAAATTTTTCAATTTAACGTTGATCAAATTTTTGACCCATTTTCATGTCAGTTATTTCTAGTTTTCCGAGGACTTTTAACAGAGTGACTCAAAATTGGACTTAGAGAGTCCATAACTTTATCAAACTTAAGCCGATTCCAAAGTGGCATACCTCTAAACACTTCTGATTCGATTCTCTAAAAATCTGCATTCAAATTTTTCAATTTAACTTTGATCAAATTTTTCACCCATTTTCATGTCAGTTATTTCTAATTTGACTTGTTTAACTTTGACCCAAAATTGAACTTCGAGAGTCCATAACTTTACCACGCTAAAGCCGATTGCAAAGTGGCATACCTCTAAAGACTTCTGATTCGATTCTCTAAAAATCTGCATTCAAATTTTTCAATTTAACGTCGATTAATTTTTGACCCATTTTCATGTCAGTTATTTCTAGATTTCCGAGGACTTGTAACAGAGTGACCAAAAATTGGACTTAGAGAGTCCATAACTTTACCAAACTTAAGCCGATTCCAAAGTGGCAACCTCTAAAGACTTCTGATTCGATTCTCTAAAAATCTGCATTCAAATTTTTCAATTTAACTTTGATCAAATTTTTCACCCATTTTTATGTCAGTTATTTCTAATTTGACTTGTTTAACTTTGACCCAAAATTGAACTTCGAGAGTCCATAACTTAACCAAACTTAAGCCGATTCCAAAGTGGCATACCTCTAAACACTTCTGATTCGATTCTCTAAAAATCTGCATTCAAATTTTTCAATTTAACTTTGATCAAATTTTTCACCCATTTTCATGTCAGTTATTTCTAATTTGACTTGTTTAACTTTGACCCAAAATTGAACTTCGAGAGTCCATAACTTTACCACGCTAAAGCCGATTGCAAAGTGGCATACCTCTAAAGACTTCTGATTCGATTCTCTAAAAATCTGCATTCAAATTTTTCAATTTAACGTTGATCAAATTTTTGACCCATTTTCATGTCAGTTATTTCTAGTTTTCCGAGGACTTTTAACAGAGTGACTCAAAATTGGACTTAGAGAGTCCATAACTTTATCAAACTTAAGCCGATTCCAAAGTGGCATACCTCTAAAGACTTCTGATTCGATTCTCTAAAAATCTGCATTCAAATTTTTCAATTTAACTGTGATCAAATTTTTCACCCATTTTCATGTCAGTTATTTCTAATTTGACTTGTTTAACTTTGACCCAAAATTGAACTTCGAGAGTCCATAACTTTACCAAACTTAAGCCGATTCCAAAGTGGCATACCTCTAAAAACTTCTGATTCGATTCTGTAAAAATCTGCATTTAAATTTTTCAATGTCAGTTATTTCCAATTTTTCGATGACTTGTAACAGAGTGACTCAAAATTGGACTTAGAGAATCCATAACTTAACCAAACTTAAGCCGATTCCAAAGTGGCATACCTCTAAAGACTTCTGATTCGATTCTCTAAAAATCTGCATTAAAATTTTTCAATTTAACGTTGATCAAATTTTTGACCCATTTTCATGTCAGTTATTTCTAGTTTTCCGAGGACTTTTAACAGAGTGACTCAAAATTGGACTTAGAGAGTCCATAACTTTATCAAACTTAAGCCGATTCCAAAGTGGCATACCTCTAAACACTTCTGATTCGATTCTCTAAAAATCTGCATTCAAATTTTTCAATTTAACTTTGATCAAATTTTTCACCCATTTTCATGTCAGTTATTTCTAATTTGACTTGTTTAACTTTGACCCAAAATTGAACTTCGAGAGTCCATAACTTTACCACGCTAAAGCCGATTGCAAAGTGGCATACCTCTAAAGACTTCTGATTCGATTCTCTAAAAATCTGCATTCAAATTTTTCAATTTAACGTCGATTAATTTTTTGACCCATTTTCATGTCAGTTATTTCTAGATTTCCGAGGACTTGTAACAGAGTGACCAAAAATTGGACTTAGAGAGTCCATAACTTTACAAAACTTAAGCCGATTCCAAAGTGGCAACCTCTAAAGACTTCTGATTCGATTCTCTAAAAATCTGCATTCAAATTTTTCAATTTAACTTTGATCAAATTGTTCACCCATTTTCATGTCAGTTTTTTCTAATTTGACTTGTTTAACTTTGACCCAAAATTGAAATTCGAGAGTCCATAACTTAACCAAACTTAAGCCGATTCCAAAGTGGCATACCTCTAAACACTTCTGATTCGATTCTCTAAAAATCTGCATACAAATTTTTCAATTTAACTTTGATCAAATTTTTCACCCATTTTCATGTCAGTTATTTCTAATTTGACTTGTTTAACTTTGACCCAAAATTGAACTTCGAGAGTCCATAACTTAACCAAACTTAAGCCGATTCCAAAGTGGCATACCTCTAAAGACTTCTGATTCGATTCTCTAAAAATCTGCATTCAAAATTTTCAATTTAACGTTGATCAAATTTTTGACCCATTTTCATGTCAGTTATTTCTAGTTTTCCGAGGACTTTTAACAGAGTGACTCAAAATTGGACTTAGAGAGTCCATAACTTTACCAAACTTAAGCCGATTCCAAAGTGGCATACCTCTAAAGACTTCTGATTCGATTCTCTAAAAATCTGCATTCAAATTTTTCAATTTAATTTTGAATAAATTTTTGACCCATTTTCATGTCAGTTATTTCTAATTTGACTTGTTTAACTTTGACCCAAAATTGAACTTCGAGAGTCCATAACTTAACCAAACTTAAGCCGATTCAAAAGTGGCATACCTCTAAAGACTTCTGATTCGATTCTCTAAAAATCTGCATTTAAATTTTTCAATGTCAGTTATATCCAATTTTCCGATGACTTGTAACAGAGTGACTCAAAATTGGACTTAGAGAATCCATAACTTAACCAAACTTAAGCCGATTCCAAAGTGGCATACCTCTAAAGACTTCTGATTCGATTCTCTAAAAATCTGCATTCAAATTTTTCAATTTAACGTTGATCAAATTTTTGACCCATTTTCATGTCAGTTATTTCTAGTTTTCCGAGGACTTTTAACAGAGTGACTCAAAATTGGACTTAGAGAGTCCATAACTTTATCAAACTTAAGCCGATTCCAAAGTGGCATACCTCTAAAGACTTCTGATTCGATTCTCTAAAAATCTGCATTCAAATTTTTCAATTTAACTGTGATCAAATTTTTCACCCATTTTCATGTCAGTTATTTCTAATTTGACTTGTTTAACTTTGACCCAAAATTGAACTTCGAGAGTCCATAACTTTACCAAACTTAAGCCGATTCCAAAGTGGCATACCTCTAAAAACTTCTGATTCGATTCTGTAAAAATCTGCATTTAAATTTTTCAATGTCAGTTATTTCCAATTTTTCGATGACTTGTAACAGAGTGACCAAAAATTGGACTTAGAGAGTCCATAACTTTACAAAACTTAAGCCGATTCCAAAGTGGCAACCTCTAAAGACTTCTGATTCGATTCTCTAAAAATCTGCATTCAAATTTTTCAATTTAACTTTGATCAAATTGTTCACCCATTTTCATGTCAGTTTTTTCTAATTTGACTTGTTTAACTTTGACCCAAAATTGAACTTCGAGAGTCCATAACTTAACCAAACTTAAGCCGATTCCAAAGTGGCATACCTCTAAACACTTCTGATTCGATTCTCTAAAAATCTGCATACAAATTTTTCAATTTAACTTTGATCAAATTTTTGACCCATTTTCATGTCAGTTATTTCTAATTTGACTTGTTTAACTTTGACCCAAAATTGAACTTCGAGAGTCCATAACTTAACCAAACTTAAGCCGATTCCAAAGTGGCATACCTCTAAAGACTTCTGATTCGATTCTCTAAAAATCTGCATTCAAAATTTTCAATTTAACGTTGATCAAATTTTTGACCCATTTTCATGTCAGTTATTTCTAGTTTTCCGAGGACTTTTAACAGAGTGACTCAAAATTGGACTTAGAGAGTCCATAACTTTACCAAACTTAAGCCGATTCCAAAGTGGCATACCTCTAAAGACTTCTGATTCGATTCTCTAAAAATCTGCATTCAAATTTTTCAATTTAATTTTGAATAAATTTTTGACCCATTTTCATGTCAGTTATTTCTAATTTGACTTGTTTAACTTTGACCCAAAATTGAACTTCGAGAGTCCATAACTTAACCAAACTTAAGCCGATTCAAAAGTGGCATACCTCTAAAGACTTCTGATTCGATTCTCTAAAAATCTGCATTTAAATTTTTCAATGTCAGTTATATCCAATTTTCCGATGACTTGTAACAGAGTGACTCAAAATTGGACTTAGAGAATCCATAACTTAACCAAACTTAAGCCGATTCCAAAGTGGCATACCTCTAAAGACTTCTGATTCGATTCTCTAAAAATCTGCATTCAAATTTTTCAATTTAACGTTGATCAAATTTTTGACCCATTTTCATGTCAGTTATTTCTAGTTTTCCGAGGACTTTTAACAGAGTGACTCAAAATTGGACTTAGAGAGTCCATAACTTTATCAAACTTAAGCCGATTCCAAAGTGGCATACCTCTAAAGACTTCTGATTCGATTCTCTAAAAATCTGCATTCAAATTTTTCAATTTAACTGTGATCAAATTTTTCACCCATTTTCATGTCAGTTATTTCTAATTTGACTTGTTTAACTTTGACCCAAAATTGAACTTCGAGAGTCCATAACTTTACCAAACTTAAGCCGATTCCAAAGTGGCATACCTCTAAAAACTTCTGATTCGATTCTGTAAAAATCTGCATTTAAATTTTTCAATGTCAGTTATTTCCAATTTTTCGATGACTTGTAACAGAGTGACTCAAAATTGGACTTAGAGAATCCATAACTTAACCAAACTTAAGCCGATTCCAAAGTGGCATACCTCTAAAGACTTCTAATTCGATTCTCTAAAAATCTGCATTCAAATTTTTCAATTTAACGTTGATCAAATTTTTGACCCATTTTCATGTCAGTTATTTCTAGTTTTCCGAGGACTTTTAACAGAGTGACTCAAAATTGGACTTAGAGAGTCCATAACTTTATCAAACTTAAGCCGATTCCAAAGTGGCATACCTCTAAAGACTTCTGATTCAATTCTCTAAAAATCTGCATTCAAATTTTTCAATTTAACGTTGATCAAATTTTTCACCCATTTTCATGTCAGTTATTTCTAATTTGACTTGTTTAACTTTGACCCAAAATTGAACTTCGAGAGTCCATAACTTTACCACGCTAAAGCCGATTGCAAAGTGGCATACCTCTAAAGACTTCTGATTCGATTCTCTAAAAATCTGCATTCAAATTTTTCAATTTAACGTCGATTAATTTTTTGACCCATTTTCATGTCAGTTATTTCTAGATTTCCGAGGACTTGTAACAGAGTGACTAAAAATTGGACTTAGAGAATCCATAACTTTACCAAACTTAAGCCGTTTCCAAAGTGGCATACCTCTAAAGACTTCTGATTCGATTCTCTAAAAATCTGCATTCAAATTTTTCAATTTAACTTTGATCAAATTTTTCACCCATTTTCATGTCAGTTATTTCTAATTTGACTTGTTTAACTTTGACCCAAAATTGAACTTCGAGAGTCCATAACTTAACCACACTTAAGCCGATTCCAAAGTGGCATACCTCTAAACACTTCTGATTCGATTCTCTAAAAATCTGCATTCAAATTTTTCAATTTAACTTTGATCAAATTTTTCACCCATTTTTATGTCAGTTATTTCTAATTTGACTTGTTTAACTTTGACCCAAAATTGAACTTCGAGAGTCCATAACTTTACCAAACTTAAGCCGATTCCAAAGTGGCATACCTCTAAAAACTTCTGATTCGATTCTCTAAAAATCTGCATTCAAATTTTTCAATTTAACTTTGAATAAATTTTTGACCCATTTTCATGTCAGTTATTTCTAATTTGACTTGTTTAACTTTGACCCAAAATTGAACTTCGAGAGTCCATAACTTAACCAAACTTAAGCCGATTCCAAAGTGGCATACCTCTAAAGACTTCTGATTCGATTCTCTAAAAATCTGCATTTAAATTTTTCAATGTCAGTTATATCCAATTTTCCGATGACTTGTAACAGAGTGACTCAAAATTGGACTTAGAGAATCCATAACTTAACCAAACTTAAGCCGATTCCAAAGTGGCATACCTCTAAAGACTTCTGATTCGATTCTCTAATAATCTGCATTCAAATTTTTCAATTTAACGTTGATCAAATTTTTGACCCATTTTCATGTCAGTTATTTCTAGTTTTCCGAGGACTTTTAACAGAGTGACTCAAAATTGGACTTAGAGAGTCCATAACTTTATCAAACTTAAGCCGATTCCAAAGTGGCATACCTCTAAAGACTTCTGATTCGATTCTCTTAAAATCTGCATTCAAATTTTTCAATTTAACTGTGATCAAATTTTTCACCCATTTTCATGTCAGTTATTTCTAATTTGACTTGTTTAACTTTGACCCAAAATTGAACTTCGAGAGTCCATAACTTTACCAAACTTAAGCCGATTCCAAAGTGGCATACCTCTAAAAACTTCTGATTCGATTCTCTAAAAATCTGCATTTAAATTTTTCAATGTCAGTTATTTCCAATTTTTCGATGACTTGTAACAGAGTGACTCAAAATTGGACTTAGAGAATCCATAACTTAACCAAACTTAAGCCGATTCCAAAGTGGCATACCTCTAAAGACTTCTGATTCGATTCTCTAAAAATCTGCATTCATATTTTTCAATTTAACGTTGATCAAATTTTTCTAATTTGACTTATTTAACGTTGACCCAAAATTGAACTTCGAGAGTCCATAACTTTACCACGCTAAAGCCGATTGCAAAGTGGCATACCTCTAAAGACTTCTGATTCGATTCTCTAAAAATCTGCATTCAAATTTTTCAATTTAACGTCGATTAATTTTTTGACCCATTTTCATGTCAGTTATTTCTAGATTTCCGAGGACTTTTAACAGAGTGACTCAAAATTGGACTTAGAGAGTCCATAACTTTACCAAACTTAAGCCGATTCCAAAGTGGCATACCTCTAAAGACTTCTGATTCGATTCTCTAAAAATCTGCATTCAAATTTTTCAATTTAATTTTGAATAAATTTTTGACCCATTTTCATGTCAGTTATTTCTAATTTGACTTGTTTAACTTTGACCCAAAATTGAACTTCGAGAGTCCATAACTTAACCAAACTTAAGCCGATTCAAAAGTGGCATACCTCTAAAGACTTCTGATTCGATTCTCTAAAAATCTGCATTTAAATTTTTCAATGTCAGTTATTTCCAATTTTCCGATGACTTGTAACAGAGTGACTCAAAATTGGACTTAGAGAATCCATAACTTAACCAAACTTAAGCCGATTCCAAAGTGGCATACCTCTAAAGACTTCTGATTCGATTCTCTAAAAATCTGCATTCAAATTTTTCAATTTAACGTTGATCAAATTTTTGACCCATTTTCATGTCAGTTATTTCTAGTTTTCCGAGGACTTTTAACAGAGTGACTCAAAATTGGACTTAGAGAGTCCATAACTTTATCAACCTTAAGCCGATTCCAAAGTGGCATACCTCTAAAGACTTCTGATTCGATTCTCTAAAAATCTGCATTCAAATTTTTCAATTTAACTGTGATCAAATTTTTCACCCATTTTCATGTCAGTTATTTCTAATTTGACTTGTTTAACTTTGACCCAAAATTGAACTTCGAGAGTCCATAACTTTACCAAACTTAAGCCGATTCCAAAGTGGCATACCTCTAAAAACTTCTGATTCGATTCTGTAAAAATCTGCATTTAAATTTTTCAATGTCAGTTATTTCCAATTTTTCGATGACTTGTAACAGAGTGACTCAAAATTGGACTTAGAG
This sequence comes from Drosophila rhopaloa, assembly GCF_018152115.1. Taxonomy (NCBI): domain Eukaryota; kingdom Metazoa; phylum Arthropoda; class Insecta; order Diptera; family Drosophilidae; genus Drosophila; species Drosophila rhopaloa. The sequence goes on from NW_025335023.1 coordinate 767,229, forward strand.
AATCCATAACTTAACCAAACTTAAGCCGATTCCAAAGTGGCATACCTCTAAAGACTTCTAATTCGATTCTCTAAAAATCTGCATTCAAATTTTTCAATTTAACGTTGATCAAATTTTTGACCCATTTTCATGTCAGTTATTTCTAGTTTTCCGAGGACTTTTAACAGAGTGACTCAAAATTGGACTTAGAGAGTCCATAACTTTATCAAACTTAAGCCGATTCCAAAGTGGCATACCTCTAAACACTTCTGATTCAATTCTCTAAAAATCTGCATTCAAATTTTTCAATTTAACTTTGATCAAATTTTTCACCCATTTTCATGTCAGTTATTTCTAATTTGACTTGTTTAACTTTGACCCAAAATTGAACTTCGAGAGTCCATAACTTTACCACGCTAAAGCCTATTGCAAAGTGGCATACCTCTAAAGACTTCTGATTCGATTCTCTAAAAATCTGCATTCAAATTTTTCAATTTAACGTTGATCAAATTTTTGACCCATTTTCATGTCAGTTATTTCTAGTTTTCCGAGGACTTTTAACAGAGTGACTCAAAATTGGACTTAGAGAGTCCATAACTTTATCAAACTTAAGCCGATTCCAAAGTGGCATACCTCTAAAGACTTCTGATTCGATTCTCTAAAAATCTGCATTCAAATTTTTCAATTTAACTGTGATCAAATTTTTCACCCATTTTCATGTCAGTTATTTCTAATTTGACTTGTTTAACTTTGACCCAAAATTGAACTTCGAGAGTCCATAACTTTACCAAACTTAAGCCGATTCCAAAGTGGCATACCTCTAAAAACTTCTGATTCGATTCTGTAAAAATCTGCATTTAAATTTTTCAATGTCAGTTATTTCCAATTTTTCGATGACTTGTAACAGAGTGACTCAAAATTGGACTTAGAGAATCCATAACTTAACCAAACTTAAGCCGATTCCAAAGTGGCATACCTCTAAAGACTTCTAATTCGATTCTCTAAAAATCTGCATTCAAATTTTTCAATTTAACGTTGATCAAATTTTTGACCCATTTTCATGTCAGTTATTTCTAGTTTTCCGAGGACTTTTAACAGAGTGACTCAAAATTGGACTTAGAGAGTCCATAACTTTATCAAACTTAAGCCGATTCCAAAGTGGCATACCTCTAAACACTTCTGATTCAATTCTCTAAAAATCTGCATTCAAATTTTTCAATTTAACTTTGATCAAATTTTTCACCCATTTTCATGTCAGTTATTTCTAATTTGACTTGTTTAACTTTGACCCAAAATTGAACTTCGAGAGTCCATAACTTTACCACGCTAAAGCCGATTGCAAAGTGGCATACCTCTAAAGACTTCTGATTCGATTCTCTAAAAATCTGCATTCAAATTTTTCAATTTAACGTCGATTAATTTTTTGACCCATTTTCATGTCAGTTATTTCTAGATTTCCGAGGACTTGTAACAGAGTGACTAAAAATTGGACTTAGAGAATCCATAACTTTACCAAACTTAAGCCGTTTCCAAAGTGGCATACCTCTAAAGACTTCTGATTCGATTCTCTAAAAATCTGCATTCAAATTTTTCAATTTAACTTTGATCAAATTTTTCACCCATTTTCATGTCAGTTATTTCTAATTTGACTTGTTTAACTTTGACCCAAAATTGAACTTCGAGAGTCCATAACTTAACCACACTTAAGCCGATTCCAAAGTGGCATACCTCTAAACACTTCTGATTCGATTCTCTAAAAATCTGCATTCAAATTTTTCAATTTAACTTTGATCAAATTTTTCACCCATTTTTATGTCAGTTATTTCTAATTTGACTTGTTTAACTTTGACCCAAAATTGAACTTCGAGAGTCCATAACTTTACCAAACTTAAGCCGATTCCAAATTGGCATACCTCTAAAAACTTCTGATTCGATTCTCTAAAAATCTGCATTCAAATTTTTCAATTTAACTTTGAATAAATTTTTGACCCATTTTCATGTCAGTTATTTCTAATTTGACTTGTTTAACTTTGACCCAAAATTGAACTTCGAGAGTCCATAACTTAACCAAACTTAAGCCGATTCCAAAGTGGCATACCTCTAAAGACTTCTGATTCGATTCTCTAAAAATCTGCATTTAAATTTTTCAATGTCAGTTATATCCAATTTTCCGATGACTTGTAACAGAGTGACTCAAAATTGGACTTAGAGAATCCATAACTTAACCAAACTTAAGCCGATTCCAAAGTGGCATACCTCTAAAGACTTCTGATTCGATTCTCTAATAATCTGCATTCAAATTTTTCAATTTAACGTTGATCAAATTTTTGACCCATTTTCATGTCAGTTATTTCTAGTTTTCCGAGGACTTTTAACAGAGTGACTCAAAATTGGACTTAGAGAGTCCATAACTTTATCAAACTTAAGCCGATTCCAAAGTGGCATACCTCTAAAGACTTCTGATTCGATTCTCTTAAAATCTGCATTCAAATTTTTCAATTTAACTGTGATCAAATTTTTCACCCATTTTCATGTCAGTTATTTCTAATTTGACTTGTTTAACTTTGACCCAAAATTGAACTTCGAGAGTCCATAACTTTACCAAACTTAAGCCGATTCCAAAGTGGCATACCTCTAAAAACTTCTGATTCGATTCTCTAAAAATCTGCATTTAAATTTTTCAATGTCAGTTATTTCCAATTTTTCGATGACTTGTAACAGAGTGACTCAAAATTGGACTTAGAGAATCCATAACTTAACCAAACTTAAGCCGATTCCAAAGTGGCATACCTCTAAAGACTTCTGATTCGATTCTCTAAAAATCTGCATTCATATTTTTCAATTTAACGTTGATCAAATTTTTCTAATTTGACTTATTTAACGTTGACCCAAAATTGGACTTCGGGAGTCCATAACTTTACCAAACTTAAGCCATAACTTTACCAAACTTAAGCCGATTCCAAAGTGGCATACCTCTAAAGACTTCTGATTCGATTCTCTAAAAATCTGCATTTAAATTTTTCAATGTCAGTTATATCCAATTTTCCGATGACTTGTAACAGAGTGACTCAAAATTGGACTTAGAGAATCCATAACTTAACCAAACTTAAGCCGATTCCAAAGTGGCATACCTCTAAAGACTTCTGATTCGATTCTCTAAAAATCTGCATTCAAATTTTTCAATTTAACTGTGATCAAATTTTTCACCCATTTTCATGTCAGTTATTTCTAATTTGACTTGTTTAACTTTGACCCAAAATTGAACTTCGAGAGTCCATAACTCTACCAAACTTAAGCCGATTCCAAAGTGGCATACCTCTAAAGACTTCTGATTCGATTCTCTAAAAATCTGCATTTAAATTTTTCAATGTCAGTTATATCCAATTTGCCGATGACTTGTAACAGAGTGACTCAAAATTGGACTTAGAGAATCCATAACTTAACCAAACTTAAGCCGATTCCAAAGTGGCATACCTCTAAAGACTTCTGATTCGATTCTCTAAAAATCTGCATTCAAATTTTTCAATTTAACGTTGATCAAATTTTTGACCCATTTTCATGTCAGTTATTTCTAGTTTTCCGAGGACTTTTAACAGAGTGACTCAAAATTGGACTTAGAGAGTCCATAACTTTATCAAACTTAAGCCGATTCCAAAGTGGCATACCTCTAAAGACTTCTGATTCGATTCTCTGAAAATCTGCATTCAAATTTTTCAATTTAACTTTGATCAAATTTTTCACCCATTTTCATGTCAGTTATTTCTAATTTGACTTTTTTAACGTTGACCCAAAATAGGACTTAGAGAGTCCATAACTTAACCAAACTTAAGCCGATTCCAAAGTGGCATACCTCTAAAGACTTCTGATTCGATTCTCTAAAAATCTGCATTTAAATTTTTCAATGTCAGTTATTTCCAATTTTCCGATGACTTGTAACAGAGTGACTCAAAATTGGACTTAGAGAATCCATAACTTAACCAAACTTAAGCCGATTCCAAAGTGGCATACCTCTAAAGACTTATAATTCGATTCTCTAAAAATCTGCATTCAAATTTTTCAATTTAACTGTGATCAAATTTTTCACCCATTTTCATGTCAGTTATTTCTAATTTACTTGTTTAACTTTGACCCAAAATTGAACTTCGAGAGTCCATAACTTTACCAAACTTAAGCCGATTCCAAAGTGTTATACCTCTAAAAACTTCTGATTCGATTCTCTAAAAATCTGCATTCAAATTTTTTAATTTAACGTTGATCAAATTTTTGACCCATTTTCATGTCAGTTATTTCTAGTTTTCCGAGGACTTGTAACAGAGTGACTCAAAATTGGACTTAGAGAATCCATAACTTAACCAAACTTAAGCCGATTCCAAAGTGGCATACCTCTAAAGACTTCTGATTCGATTCTCTAAAAATCTGCATTCAATTTTTTCAATTTAACGTTGATTAATTTTTTGACCCATTTTCATGTCAGTTATTTCTAGATTTCCGAGGACTTGTAACAGAGTGACCAAAAATTGGACTTAGAGAGTCCATAACTTTACCAAACTTAAGCCGATTCCAAAGTGGCAACCTCTAAAGACTTCTGATTCGATTCTCTAAAAATCTGCATTCAAATTTTTCAATTTAACTTTGATCAAATTTTTCACCCATTTTCATGTCAGTTATTTCTAATTTGACTTGTTTAACTTTGACCCAAAATTGAACTTCGAGAGTCCATAACTTAACCAAACTTAAGCCGATTCCAAAGTGGCATACCTCTAAACACTTCTGATTCGATTCTCTAAAAATCTGCATTCAAATTTTTCAATTTAACTTTGATCAAATTTTTCACCCATTTTCATGTCAGTTATTTCTAATTTGACTTGTTTAACTTTGACCCAAAATTGAACTTCGAGAGTCCATAACTTTACCACGCTAAAGCCGATTGCAAAGTGGCATACCTCTAAAGACTTCTGATTCGATTCTCTAAAAATCTGCATTCAAATTTTTCAATTTAACGTCGATTAATTTTTTGACCCATTTTCATGTCAGTTATTTCTAGATTTCCGAGGACTTGTAACAGAGTGACTAAAAATTGGACTTAGAGAGTCCATAACTTTACCAAACTTAAGCCGTTTCCAAAGTGGCATACCTCTAAAGACTTCTGATTCGATTCTCTAAAAATCTGCATTCAAATTTTTCAATTTAACTTTGATCAAATTTTTCACCCATTTTCATGTCAGTTATTTCTAATTTGACTTGTTTAACTTTGACCCAAAATTGAACTTCGAGAGTCCATAACTTAATCAAACTTAAGCCGATTCCAAAGTGGCATACCTCTAAAGACTTCTGATTCGATTCTCTTAAAATCTGCATTCAAATTTTTCAATTTAACGTTGATCAAATTTTTGACCCATTTTCATGTCAGTTATTTATAATTTGACTTGTTTAACTTTGACCCAAAATAGGACTTAAAGAGTCCATAACTTTACCAAACTTAAGCCGTTTCCAAAGTGGCATACCTCTAAAGACTTCTGATTCGATTCTCTAAAAATCTGCATTCAAATTTTTCAATTTAACTTTGATCAAATTTTTCACCCATTTTCATGTCAGTTATTTTTAGTTTTCCGATGACTTGTAAAAGAGTGACCCAAAATTGGACTTCGAGAGTCTATAACGTTACCAAACTTAAGCCGATTCCAAAGTGGCATACCTCTAAAGACTTCTGATTCGATTCTCTAAAAATCTGCATTCAAATTTTTCAATTTAACGTTGATCAAATTTTTGACCCATTTTCATGTCAGTTATTTCTAGTTTTCCGAGGACTTGTAACAGAGTGACTCAAAATTGGACTTAGAGAGTCCATAACTTTATCAAACTTAAGCCGATTCCAAAGTGGCATACCTCTAAAGACTTCTGATTCGATTCTCTAAAAATCTGCATTCAAATTTTTCAATTTAACTTTGATCAAATTTTTCACCCATTTTCATGTCAGTTATTTTTAGTTTTCCGATGACTTGTAAAAGAGTGACCCAAAATTGGACTTCGAGAGTCTATAACGTTACCAAACTTAAGCCGATTCCAAAGTGGCATACCTCTAAAGACTTCTGATTCGATTCTCTAAAAATCTGCATTCAAATTTTTCAATTTAACGTTGATCAAATTTTTGACCCATTTTCATGTCAGTTATTTCTAGTTTTCCGAGGACTTGTAACAGAGTGACTCAAAATTGGACTTAGAGGTCCATAACTTTACCAAGCTAAAGCCGATTGCAAAGTGGCATACCTCTAAAGACTTCTGATTCGATTCTCTAAAATTCTGCATTCAAATTTTTCAATTTAACGTCGATTAATTTTTTGACCCATTTTCATGTCAGTTATTTCTAGATTTCCGAGGACTTGTAACAGAGTGACTAAAAATTGGACTAAGAGAGTCCATAACTTTACCAAACTTAAGCCGATTCCAAAGTGGCATACCTCTAAAGACTTCTGATTCGATTCTCTTAAAATCTGCATTCAAATTTTTCAATTTAACCTTGATCAAATTTTTGACCCATTTTCATGTCAGTTATATCTAATTTGACTTGTTTAACTTTGACCCAAAATAGGACTTAGAGAGTCCATAACTTTACCAAACTTAAGCCGTTTCCAAAGTGGCATACCTCTAAAGACTTCTGATTCGATTCCCTAAAAATCTGCATTCAAATTTTTCAATTTAACTTTGATCAAATTTTTCACCCATTTTCATGTCTGAACTTCGAGAGTCCATAACTTAATCAAACTTAAGCCGATTCCAAAGTGGCATACCTCTAAAGACTTCTGATTCGATTCTCTGAAAATCTGCATTCAAATTTTTCAATTTAACCTCGATTAATTTTTTGACCCATTTTCATGTCAGTTATTTCTAGATTTCCGAGGACTTGTAACAGAGGGACCCAAAATTGAACTTCGAGAGTCCATAACTTAACCAAACTTAAGCCGATTCCAAAGTAGCATACCTCTAAAGACTTCTGATTCGATTCTCTAAAAATCTGCATTCAAATTTTTCAATTTAACTTTGATCAAATTTTTGACCCATTTTCATGTCAGTTATTTCTAATTTGACTTGTTTAACTTTGACCCAAAATTGAACTTCGAGAGTCCATAACTTTACCGAGCTAAAGCCGATTGCAAAGTGGCATACCTCTAAAGACTTCTGATTCGATTCTCTAAAATTCTGCATTCAAATTTTTCAATTTAACGTCGATTAATTTTTTGACCCATTTTCATGTCAGTTATTTCTAGATTTCCGAGGACTTGTAACAGAGTGACTAAAAATTGGACTAAGAGAGTCCATAACTTTACCAAACTTAAGCCGTTTCCAAAGTGGCATACCTCTAAAGACTTCTGATTCGATTCTCTAAAAATCTGCATTCAAATTTTTCAATTTAACTTTGATCAAATTTTTCACCCATTTTCATGTCAGTTATTTCTAATTTGACTTGTTTAACTTTGACCCAAAATTGAACTTCGAGAGTCCATAACTTTACCAAGCTAAAGCCGATTGCAAAGTGGCATACCTCTAATGACTTCTGATTCGATTCTCTAAAAATCTGCATTAAAATTTTTCAATTTAACGTCGATTAATTTTTTGACCCATTTTCATGTCAGTTATTTCTAGATTTCCGAGGACTTGTAACAGAGTGACTAAAAATTGGACTTAGAGAGTCCATAACTTTACCAAACTTAAGCCGTTTCCAAAGTGGCATACCTCTAAAGACTTCTGATTCGATTCTCTAAAAATCTGCATTCAAATTTTTCAATTTAACTTTGATCAAATTTTTCACCCATTTTCATGTCAGTTATTTCTAATTTGACTTGTTTAACTTTGACCCAAAATTGAACTTCGAGAGTCCATAACTTAATCAAACTTAAGCCGATTCCAAAGTGGCATACCTCTAAAGACTTCTGATTCGATTCTCTTAAAATCTGCATTCAAATTTTTCAATTTAACGTAGATCAAATTTTTGACCCATTTTCATGTCAGTTATTTCTAATTTGACTTGTTTAACTTTGACCCAAAATAGGACTTAGAGAGTCCATAACTTTACCAAACTTAAGCCGTTTCCAAAGTGGCATACCTCTAAAGACTTCTGATTCGATTCTCTAAAAATCTGCATTCAAATTTTTCAATTTAACTTTGATCAAATTTTTCACCCATTTTCATGTCAGTTATTTCTAATTTGACTTGTTTAACTTTGACCCAAAATTGAACTTCGAGAGTCCATAACTTAATCAAACTTAAGCCGATTCCAAAGTGGCATACCTCTAAAGACTCCTGATTCGATTCTCTTAAAATCTGCATTCAAATTTTTCAATTTAACGTTGATCAAATTTTTGACCCATTTTCATGTCAGTTATTTCTAATTTGACTTGTTTAACTTTGACCCAAAATAGGACTTAGAGAGTCCATAACTTTACCAAACTTAAGCCGTTTCCAAAGTGGCATACCTCTAAAGACTTCTGATTCGATTCCCTAAAAATCTGCATTCAAATTTTTCAATTTAACTTTGATCAAATTTTTCACCCATTTTCATGTCTGAACTTCGAGAGTCCATAACTTAATCAAACTTAAGCCGATTCCAAAGTGGCATACCTCTAAAGACTTCTGATTCGATTCTCTAAAAATCTGCATTCAAATTTTTCAATTTAACGTTGATCAAATTTTTGACCCATTTTCATGTCAGTTATTTCTAGTTTTCCGAGGACTTGTAACAGAGTGACTCAAAATTGGACTTAGAGGTCCATAACTTTATCAAACTTAAGCCGATTCCAAAGTGGCATACCTCTAAAGACTTCTGATTCGATTCTCTAAAAATCTGCATTCAAATTTTTCAATTTAACTTTTATCAAATTTTTCACCCATTTTCATGTCAGTTATTTCTAATTTGACTTGTTTAACTTTGACCCAAAATTGAACTTCGAGAGTCCATAACTTTACCAAGCTAAAGCCGATTGCAAAGTGGCATACCTCTAAAGACTTCTAATTTGATTCTCTAAAAATCTGCATTCAAATTTTTCAATTTAACGCTGATCAAATTTTTGACCCATTTTCATGTCAGTTATTTCTAGTTTTCCGAGGACTTGTAACAGAGTGACTCAAAATTGGACTTAGAGAGTCCATAACTTTACCAAACTTAAGCCGATTCCAAAGTGGCATACCTCTAAAGACTTCTGATTCGATTCTCTAAAAATCTGCATTCAAATTTTTCAATTTAACTTTGATCAAATTTTTCACCCATTTTCATATCAGTTATTTCTAATTTGACTTGTTTAACTTTGACCCAAAATTGAACTTCGAGAGTCCATAACTTAATCAAACTTAAGCCGATTCCAAAGTGGCATACCTCTAAAGACTTCTGATTCGATTTTCTTAAAATCTGCATTCAAATTTTTCAATTTAACGTTGATCAAATTTTTGACCCATTTTCATGTCAGTTATTTCTAATTTGACTTGTTTAACTTTGACCCAAAATAGGACTTAGAGAGTCCATAACTTAACCAAACTTAAGCCGATTCCAAAGTGGCATACCTCTAAAGACTTCTGATTCGATTCTCTAAAAATCTGCATTCAAATTTTTCAATTTAACTTTGATCAAATTTTTCACCCATTTTCATGTCAGTTATTTTTAGTTTTCCGATGACTTGTAAAAGAGTGACCCAAAATTGGACTTCGAGAGTCTATAACGTTACCAAACTTAAGCCGATTCCAAAGTGGCATACCTCTAAAGACTTCTGATTCGATTCTCTAAAAATCTGCATTCAAATTTTTCAATTTAACGTTGATCAAATTTTTGACCCATTTTCATGTCAGTTATTTCTAGTTTTCGGAGGACTTGTAACAGAGTGACTCAAAATTGGACTTAGAGGTCCATAACTTTATCAAACTTAAGCCGATTCCAAAGTGGCATACCTCTAAAGACTTCTGATTCGATTCTCTAAAAATCTGCATTCAAATTTTTCAATTTAACTTTGATCAAATTTTTCACCCATTTTCATGTCAGGTATTTCTAATTTGACTTGTTTAACTTTGACCCAAAATTGAACTTCGAGAGTCCATAACTTTACCAAGCTAAAGCCGATTGCAAAGTGGCATACCTCTAAAGACTTCTAATTCGATTCTCTAAAAATCTGCATTCAAATTTTTCAATTTAACGTTGATCAAATTTTTGACCCATTTTCATGTCAGTTATTTCTAGTTTTCCGAGGACTTGTAACAGAGTGACTCAAAATTGGACTTAGAGGTCCATAACTTTATCAAACTTAAGCCGATTCCAAAGTGGCATACCTCTAAGACTTTTGATTCGATTCTCTAAAAATCTGCATTCAAATTTTTCAATTTAACTTTGATCAAATTTTTCACCCATTTTCATGTCAGTTATTTCTAATTTGACTTGTTTAACTTTGACCCAAAATTGGACTTCGAGAGTCTATAACGTTACCAAACTTAAGCCGATTCCAAAGTGGCATACCTCTAAAGACTTCTGATTCGATTCTCTAAAAATCTGCATTCAAATTTTTCAATTTAACGTTGATCAAATTTTTGACCCATTTTCATGTCAGTTATTTCTAGTTTTCGGAGGACTTGTAACAGAGTGACTCAAAATTGGACTTAGAGGTCCATAACTTTATCAAACTTAAGCCGATTCCAAAGTGGCATACCTCTAAAGACTTCTGATTCGATTCTCTAAAAATCTGCATTCAAATTTTTCAATTTAACTTTGATCAAATTTTTCACCCATTTTCATGTCAGGTATTTCTAATTTGACTTGTTTAACTTTGACCCAAAATTGAACTTCGAGAGTCCATAACTTTACCAAGCTAAAGCCGATTGCAAAGTGGCATACCTCTAAAGACTTCTAATTCGATTCTCTAAAAATCTGCATTCAAATTTTTCAATTTAACGTTGATCAAATTTTTGACCCATTTTCATGTCAGTTATTTCTAGTTTTCCGAGGACTTGTAACAGAGTGACTCAAAATTGGACTTAGAGGTCCATAACTTTATCAAACTTAAGCCGATTCCAAAGTGGCATACCTCTAAGACTTTTGATTCGATTCTCTAAAAATCTGCATTCAAATTTTTCAATTTAACTTTGATCAAATTTTTCACCCATTTTCATGTCAGTTATTTCTAATTTGACTTGTTTAACTTTGACCCAAAATTGAACTTCGAGAGTCCATAACTTTACCAAGCTAAAGCCGATTGCAAAGTGGCATACCTCTAAAGACTTCTAATTCGATTCTCTAAAAATCTGCATTCAAATTTTTCAATTTAACGTCGATTAATTTTTTGACCCATTTTCATGTCAGTTATTTCTAGATTTCCGAGGACTTGTAACAGAGTGACTAAAAATTGGACTTAGAGAGTCCATAACTTTACCAAACTTAAGCCGATTCCAAAGTGGCATACCTCTAAAGACTTCTGATTCGATTCTCTAAAAATCTGCATTCAAATTTTTCAATTTAACTTTGATCAAATTTTTCACCCATTTTCATGTCAGTTATTTCTAATTTGACTTGTTTAACTTTGACCCAAAATTGAACTTCGAGAGTCCATAACTTTACCAAGCTAAAGCCGATTGCAAAGTGGCATACCTCTAAAGACTTCTGATTCGATTCTCTAAAAATCTGCATTCAAATTTTTCAATTTAACGTCGATTAATTTTTTGACCCATTTTCATGTCAGTTATTTCTAGATTTCCGAGGACTTGTAACAGAGTGACCCAAAATTGAACTTCGAGAGTCCATAACTTAACCAAACTTAAGCCGATTCCAAAGTGGCATACCTCTAAGACTTCTGATTCGATTCTCTAAAAATCTGCATTCAAATTTTTCAATTTAACTTTGATCAAATTTTTCACCCATTTTCATGTCAGTTATTTCTAATTTGACTTGTTTAACTTTGACCCAAAATTGAACTTCGAGAGTCCATAACTTTACCAAGCTAAAGCCGATTGCAAAGTGGCATACCTCTAAAGACTTCTAATTCGATTCTCTAAAAATCTGCATTCAAATTTTTCAATTTAACGTCGATTAATTTTTTGACCCATTTTCATGTCAGTTATTTCTAGATTTCCGAGGACTTGTAACAGAGTGACTAAAAATTGGACTTAGAGAGTCCATAACTTTACCAAACTTAAGCCGATTCCAAAGTGGCATACCTCTAAAGACTTCTGATTCGATTCTCTAAAAATCTGCATTCAAATTTTTCAATTTAACTTTGATCAAATTTTCCACCCATTTTCATGTCAGTTATTTCTAATTTGACTTGTTTAACTTTGACCCAAAATTGAACTTCGAGAGTCCATAACTTTACCAAGCTAAAGCCGATTGCAAAGTGGCATACCTCTAAAGACTTCTGATTCGATTCTCTAAAAATCTGCATTCAAATTTTTCAATTTAACGTCGATTAATTTTTTGACCCATTTTCATGTCAGTTATTTCTAGATTTCCGAGGACTTGTAACAGAGTGACCCAAAATTGAACTTCGAGAGTCCATAACTTAACCAAACTTAAGCCGATTCCAAAGTGGCATACCTCTAAAGACTTCTGATTCGATTCTCTAAAAATCTGCATTCAAATTTTTCAATTTAACTTTGATCAAATTTTTCACCCATTTTCATGTCAGTTATTTCTAATTTGACTTGTTTAACTTTGACCCAAAATTGAACTTCGAGAGTCCATAACTTTACCAAGCTAAAGCCGATTGCAAAGTGGCATACCTCTAAAGACTTCTAATTTGATTCTCTAAAAATCTGCATTCAAATTTTTCAATTTAACGTTGATCAAATTTTTGACCCATTTTCATGTCAGTTATTTCTAGTTTTCCGAGGACTTGTAACAGAGTGACTCAAAATTGAACTTAGAGAGTCCATAACTTTACCAAACTTAAGCCGATTCCAAAGTGGCATACCTCTAAAGACTTCTGATTCGATTCTCTAAAAATCTGCATTCAAATTTTTCAATTTAACTTTGATCAAATTTTTCACCCATTTTCATGTCAGTTATTTCTAATTTGACTTGTTTAACTTTGACCCAAAATTGAACTTCGAGAGTCCATAACTTAATCAAACTTAAGCCGATTCCAAAGTGGCATACCTCTAAAGACTTCTGATTCGATTCTCTTAAAATCTGCATTCAAATTTTTCAATTTAACGTTGATCAAATTTTTGACCCATTTTCATGTCAGTTATTTCTAATTTGACTTGTTTAACTTTGACCCAAAATAGGACTTAGAGAGTCCATAACTTAACCAAACTTAAGCCGATTCCAAAGTGGCATACCTCTAAAGACTTCTGATTCGATTCTCTAAAAATCTGCATTCAAATTTTTCAATTTAACTTTGATCAAATTTTTCACCCATTTTCATGTCAGTTATTTTTAGTTTTCCGATGACTTGTAAAAGAGTGACCCAAAATTGGACTTCGAGAGTCTATAACGTTACCAAACTTAAGCCGATTCCAAAGTGGCATACCTCTAAAGACTTCTGATTCGATTCTCTAAAAATCTGCATTCAAATTTTTCAATTTAACTTTGATCAAATTTTTCACCCATTTTCATGTCAGTTATTTTTAGTTTTCCGATGACTTGTAAAAGAGTGACCCAAAATTGGACTTAGAGGTCCATAACTTTATCAAACTTAAGCCGATTCCAAAGTGGCATACCTCTAAAGACTTCTGATTCGATTCTCTAAAAATCTGCATTCAAATTTTTCAATTTAACGTTGATCAAATTTTTGACCCATTTTCATGTCAGTTATTTCTAGTTTTCGGAGGACTTGTAACAGAGTGACTCAAAATTGGACTTAGAGGTCCATAACTTTATCAAACTTAAGCCGATTCCAAAGTGGCATACCTCTAAAGACTTCTGATTCGATTCTCTAAAAATCTGCATTCAAATTTTTCAATTTAACTTTGATCAAATTTTTCACCCATTTTCATGTCAGGTATTTCTAATTTGACTTGTTTAACTTTGACCCAAAATTGAACTTCGAGAGTCCATAACCTTACCAAGCTAAAGCCGATTGCAAAGTGGCATACCTCTAAAGACTTCTAATTCGATTCTCTAAAAATCTGCATTCAAATTTTTCAATTTAACGTTGATCAAATTTTTGACCCATTTTCATGTCAGTTATTTCTAGTTTTCCGAGGACTTGTAACAGAGTGACTCAAAATTGAACTTAGAGAGTCCATAACTTTACCAAACTTAAGCCGATTCCAAAGTGGCATACCTCTAAAGACTTCTGATTCGATTCTCTAAAAATCTGCATTCAAATTTTTCAATTTAACTTTGATCAAATTTTTCACCCATTTTCATGTCAGTTATTTCTAATTTGACTTGTTTAACTTTGACCCAAAATTGAACTTCGAGAGTCCATAACTTAATCAAACTTAAGCCGATTCCAAAGTGGCATACCTCTAAAGACTTCTGATTCGATTCTCTTAAAATCTGCATTCAAATTTTTCAATTTAACGTTGATCAAATTTTTGACCCATTTTCATGTCAGTTATTTCTAATTTGACTTGTTTAACTTTGACCCAAAATAGGACTTAGAGAGTCCATAACTTAACCAAACTTAAGCCGATTCCAAAGTGGCATACCTCTAAAGACTTCTGATTCGATTCTCTAAAAATCTGCATTCAAATTTTTCAATTTAACTTTGATCAAATTTTTCACCCATTTTCATGTCAGTTATTTTTAGTTTTCCGATGACTTGTAAAAGAGTGACCCAAAATTGGACTTCGAGGTCCATAACTTTATCAAACTTAAGCCGATTCCAAAGTGGCATACCTCTAAAGACTTCTGATTCGATTCTCTAAAAATCTGCATTCAAATTTTTCAATTTAACGTTGATCAAATTTTTGACCCATTTTCATGTCAGTTATTTCTAGTTTTCGGAGGACTTGTAACAGAGTGACTCAAAATTGGACTTAGAGGTCCATAACTTTATCAAACTTAAGCCGATTCCAAAGTGGCATACCTCTAAAGACTTCTGATTCGATTCTCTAAAAATCTGCATTCAAATTTTTCAATTTAACTTTGATCAAATTTTTCACCCATTTTCATGTCAGGTATTTCTAATTTGACTTGTTTAACTTTGACCCAAAATTGAACTTCGAGAGTCCATAACCTTACCAAGCTAAAGCCGATTGCAAAGTGGCATACCTCTAAAGACTTCTAATTCGATTCTCTAAAAATCTGCATTCAAATTTTTCAATTTAACGTTGATCAAATTTTTGACCCATTTTCATGTCAGTTATTTCTAGTTTTCCGAGGACTTGTAACAGAGTGACTCAAAATTGGACTTAGAGGTCCATAACTTTATCAAACTTAAGCCGATTCCAAAGTGGCATACCTCTAAGACTTTTGATTCGATTCTCTAAAAATCTGCATTCAAATTTTTCAATTTAACTTTGATCAAATTTTTCACCCATTTTCATGTCAGTTATTTCTAATTTGACTTGTTTAACTTTGACCCAAAATTGAACTTCGAGAGTCCATAACTTTACCAAGCTAAAGCCGATTGCAAAGTGGCATACCTCTAAAGACTTCTAATTCGATTCTCTAAAAATCTGCATTCAAATTTTTCAATTTAACGTCGATTAATTTTTTGACCCATTTTCATGTCAGTTATTTCTAATTTGACTTGTTTAACTTTGACCCAAAATAGGACTTAGAGAGTCCATAACTTAACCAAACTTAAGCCGATTCCAAAGTGGCATACCTCTAAAGACTTCTGATTCGATTCTCTAAAAATCTGCATTCAAATTTTTCAATTTAACTTTGATCAAATTTTTCACCCATTTTCATGTCAGTTATTTTTAGTTTTCCGATGACTTGTAAAAGAGTGACCCAAAATTGGACTTCGAGAGTCTATAACGTTACCAAACTTAAGCCGATTCCAAAGTGGCATACCTCTAAAGACTTCTGATTCGATTCTCTAAAAATCTGCATTCAAATTTTTCAATTTAACTTTGATCAAATTTTTCACCCATTTTCATGTCAGTTATTTTTAGTTTTCCGATGACTTGTAAAAGAGTGACCCAAAATTGGACTTAGAGGTCCATAACTTTATCAAACTTAAGCCGATTCCAAAGTGGCATACCTCTAAAGACTTCTGATTCGATTCTCTAAAAATCTGCATTCAAATTTTTCAATTTAACGTTGATCAAATTTTTGACCCATTTTCATGTCAGTTATTTCTAGTTTTCGGAGGACTTGTAACAGAGTGACTCAAAATTGGACTTAGAGGTCCATAACTTTATCAAACTTAAGCCGATTCCAAAGTGGCATACCTCTAAAGACTTCTGATTCGATTCTCTAAAAATCTGCATTCAAATTTTTCAATTTAACGTTGATCAAATTTTTGACCCATTTTCATGTCAGTTATTTCTAGTTTTCCGAGGACTTGTAACAGAGTGACTCAAAATTGGACTTAGAGGTCCATAACTTTATCAAACTTAAGCCGATTCCAAAGTGGCATACCTCTAAGACTTCTGATTCGATTCTCTAAAAATCTGCATTCAAATTTTTCAATTTAACTTTGATCAAATTTTTCACCCATTTTCATGTCAGTTATTTCTAATTTGACTTGTTTAACTTTGACCCAAAATTGAACTTCGAGAGTCCATAACTTTACCAAGCTAAAGCCGATTGCAAAGTGGCATACCTCTAAAGACTTCTAATTCGATTCTCTAAAAATCTGCATTCAAATTTTTCAATTTAACGTCGATTAATTTTTTGACCCATTTTCATGTCAGTTATTTCTAGATTTCCGAGGACTTGTAACAGAGTGACTAAAAATTGGACTTAGAGAGTCCATAACTTTACCAAACTTAAGCCGATTCCAAAGTGGCATACCTCTAAAGACTTCTGATTCGATTCTCTAAAAATCTGCATTCAAATTTTTCAATTTAACTTTGATCAAATTTTTCACCCATTTTCATGTCAGTTATTTCTAATTTGACTTGTTTAACTTTGACCCAAAATTGAACTTCGAGAGTCCATAACTTTACCAAGCTAAAGCCGATTGCAAAGTGGCATACCTCTAAAGACTTCTGATTCGATTCTCTAAAAATCTGCATTCAAATTTTTCAATTTAACGTCGATTAATTTTTTGACCCATTTTCATGTCAGTTATTTCTAGATTTCCGAGGACTTGTAACAGAGTGACCCAAAATTGAACTTCGAGAGTCCATAACTTAACCAAACTTAAGCCGATTCCAAAGTGGCATACCTCTAAAGACTTCTGATTCGATTCTCTAAAAATCTGCATTCAAATTTTTCAATTTAACTTTGATCAAATTTTTCACCCATTTTCATGTCAGTTATTTCTAATTTGACTTGTTTAACTTTGACCCAAAATTGAACTTCGAGAGTCCATAACTTTACCAAGCTAAAGCCGATTGCAAAGTGGCATACCTCTAAAGACTTCTGATTCGATTCTCTAAAATTCTGCATTCAAATTTTTCAATTTAACGTCGATTAATTTTTTGACCCATTTTCATGTCAGTTATTTCTAGATTTCCGAGGACTTGTAACAGAGTGACTAAAAATTGGACTAAGAGAGTCCATAACTTTACCAAACTTAAGCCGTTTCCAAAGTGGCATACCTCTAAAGACTTCTGATTCGATTCTCTAAAAATCTGCATTCAAATTTTTCAATTTAACTTTGATCAAATTTTTCACCCATTTTCATGTCAGTTATTTCTAATTTGACTTGTTTAACTTTGACCCAAAATTGAACTTCGAGAGTCCATAACTTAACCAAACTTAAGCCGATTCCAAAGTGGCATACCTCTAAAGACTTCTGATTCGATTCTCTAAAAATCTGCATTCAAATTTTTCAATTTAACTTTGATCAAATTTTTCAACCATTTTCATGTCAGTTATTTCTAATTTGACTTGTTTAACTTTGACCCAAAATTGAACTTCGAGAGTCCATAACTTTACCAAGCTAAAGCCGATTGCAAAGTGGCATACCTCTAAAGACTTCTGATTCGATTCTCTAAAAATCTGCATTCAAATTTTTCAATTTAACGTCGATTAATTTTTTTGACCCATTTTCATGTCAGTTATTTCTAGATTTCCGAGGACTTGTAACAGAGTGACCCAAAATTGAACTTCGAGAGTCCATAACTTAACCAAACTTAAGCCGATTCCAAAGTGGCATACCTCTAAAGACTTCTGATTCGATTCTCTAAAAATCTGCATTCAAATTTTTCAATTTAACTTTGATCAAATTTTTCACCCATTTTTATGTCAGTTATTTCTAATTTGACTTGTTTAACTTTGACCCAAAATTGAACTTCGAGAGTCCATAACTTTACCAAGCTAAAGCCGATTGCAAAGTGGCATACCTCTAAAGACTTCTGATTCGATTCTCTAAAATTCTGCATTCAAATTTTTCAATTTAACGTCGATTAATTTTTTGACCCATTTTCATGTCAGTTATTTCTAGATTTCCGAGGACTTGTAACAGAGTGACTAAAAATTGGACTAAGAGAGTCCATAACTTTACCAAACTTAAGCCGTTTCCAAAGTGGCATACCTCTAAAGACTTCTGATTCGATTCTCTAAAAATCTGCATTCAAATTTTTCAATTTAACTTTGATCAAATTTTTCACCCATTTTCATGTCAGTTATTTCTAAATTGACTTGTTTAACTTTGACCCAAAATTGAACTTCGAGAGTCCATAACTTTACCAAGCTAAAGCCGATTGCAAAGTGGCATACCTCTAAAGACTTCTGATTCGATTCTCTAAAAATCTGCATTAAAATTTTTCAATTTAACTTTGATCAAATTTTTCACCCATTTTCATGTCTGAACTTCGAGAGTCCATAACTTAATCAAACTTAAGCCGATTCCAAAGTGGCATACCTCTAAAGACTTCTGATTCGATTCTCTAAAAATCTGCATTCAAATTTTTCAATTTAACGTTGATCAAATTTTTGACCCATTTTCATGTCAGTTATTTCTAGTTTTCCGAGGACTTGTAACAGAGTGACTCAAAATTGGACTTGGAGGTCCATAACTTTATCAAACTTAAGCCGATTCCAAAGTGGCATACCTCTAAAGACTTCTGATTCGATTCTCGAAAAATCTGCATTCAAATTTTTCAATTTAACTTTGATCAAATTTTTCACCCATTTTCATGTCAGTTATTTCTAATTTGACTTGTTTAACTTTGACCCAAAATTGAACTTCGAGAGTCCATAACTTTACCAAGCTAAAGCCGATTGCAAAGTGGCATACCTCTAAAGACTTCTAATTCGATTCTCTAAAAATCTGCATTCAAATTTTTCAATTTAACGTTGATCAAATTTTTGACCCATTTTCATGTCAGTTATTTCTAGTTTTCCGAGGACTTGTAACAGAGTGACTCAAAATTGGACTTGGAGGTCCATAACTTTATCAAACTTAAGCCGATTCCAAAGTGGCATACCTCTAAAGACTTCTGATTCGATTCTCGAAAAATCTGCATTCAAATTTTTCAATTTAACTTTGATCAAATTTTTCACCCATTTTCATGTCAGTTATTTCTAATTTGACTTGTTTAACTTTGACCCAAAATTGAACTTCGAGAGTCCATAACTTTACCAAGCTAAAGCCGATTGCAAAGTGGCATACCTCTAAAGACTTCTAATTCGATTCTCTAAAAATCTGCATTCAAATTTTTCAATTTAACGTTGATCAAATTTTTGACCCATTTTCATGTCAGTTATTTCTAGTTTTCCGAGGACTTGTAACAGAGTGACTCAAAATTGGACTTAGAGGTCCATAACTTTATCAAACTTAAGCCGATTCCAAAGTGGCATACCTCTAAAGACTTCTGATTCGATTCTCTAAAAATCTGCATTCAAATTTTTCAATTTAACTTTGATCAAATTTTTCACCCATTTTCATGTCAGTTATTTCTAATTTGACTTGTTTAACTTTGACCCAAAATTGAACTTCGAGAGTCCATAACTTTACCAAGCTAAAGCCGATTGCAAAGTGGCATACCTCTAAAGACTTCTAATTCGATTCTCTAAAAATCTGCATTCAAATTTTTCAATTTAACGTCGATTAATTTTTTGACCCATTTTCATGTCAGTTATTTCTAGATTTCCGAGGACTTGTAACAGAGTGACTAAAAATTGGACTTAGAGAGTCCATAACTTTACCAAACTTAAGCCGATTCCAAAGTGGCATACCTCTAAAGACTTCTGATTCGATTCTCTAAAAATCTGCATTCAAATTTTTCAATTTAACTTTGATCAAATTTTTCACCCATTTTCATGTCAGTTATTTCTAATTTGACTTGTTTAACTTTGACCCAAAATTGAACTTCGAGAGTCCATAACTTTACCAAGCTAAAGCCGATTGCAAAGTGGCATACCTCTAAAGACTTCTGATTCGATTCTCTAAAATTCTGCATTCAAATTTTTCAATTTAACGTCGATTAATTTTTTGACCCATTTTCATGTCAGTTATTTCTAGATTTCCGAGGACTTGTAACAGAGTGACTAAAAATTGGACTAAGAGAGTCCATAACTTTACCAAACTTAAGCCGTTTCCAAAGTGGCATACCTCTAAAGACTTCTGATTCGATTCTCTAAAAATCTGCATTCAAATTTTTCAATTTAACTTTGATCAAATTTTTCACCCATTTTCATGTCAGTTATTTCTAATTTGACTTGTTTAACTTTGACCCAAAATTGAACTTCGAGAGTCCATAACTTTACCAAGCTAAAGCCGATTGCAAAGTGGCATACCTCTAAAGACTTCTGATTCGATTCTCTAAAAATCTGCATTAAAATTTTTCAATTTAACGTCGATTAATTTTTTGACCCATTTTCATGTCAGTTATTTCTAGATTTCCGAGGACTTGTAACAGAGAGACTAAAAATTGGACTTAGAGAGTCCATAACTTTATCAAACTTAAGCCGATTCCAAAGTGGCATACCTCTAAAGACTTCTGATTCGATTCTCTAAAAATCTGCATTCAAATTTTTCAATTTAACTTTGATCAAATTTTTCACCCATTTTCATGTCAGTTATTTCTAATTTGACTTGTTTAACTTTGACCCAAAATTGAACTTCGAGAGTCCATAACTTAATCAAACTTAAGCCGATTCCAAAGTGGCATACCTTAAAGACTTCTGATTCGATTCTCTTAAAATCTGCATTCAAATTTTTCAATTTAACGTCGATTAATTTTTTGACCCATTTTCATGTCAGTTATTTCTAGATTTCCGAGGACTTGTAACAGAGTGACTAAAAATTGGACTAAGAGAGTCCATAACTTTACCAAACTTAAGCCGTTTCCAAAGTGGCATACCTCTAAAGACTTCTGATTCGATTCTCTAAAAATCTGCATTCAAATTTTTCAATTTAACTTTGATCAAATTTTTCACCCATTTTCATGTCAGTTATTTCTAATTTGACTTGTTTAACTTTGACCCAAAATTGAACTTCGAGAGTCCATAACTTTACCAAGCTAAAGCCGATTGCAAAGTGGCATACCTCTAAAGACTTCTGATTCGATTCTCTAAAAATCTGCATTAAAATTTTTCAATTTAACGTCGATTAATTTTTTGACCCATTTTCATGTCAGTTATTTCTAGATTTCCGAGGACTTGTAACAGAGAGACTAAAAATTGGACTTAGAGAGTCCATAACTTTATCAAACTTAAGCCGATTCCAAAGTGGCATACCTCTAAAGACTTCTGATTCGATTCTCTAAAAATCTGCATTCAAATTTTTCAATTTAACTTTGATCAAATTTTTCACCCATTTTCATGTCAGTTATTTCTAATTTGACTTGTTTAACTTTGACCCAAAATTGAACTTCGAGAGTCCATAACTTAATCAAACTTAAGCCGATTCCAAAGTGGCATACCTTAAAGACTTCTGATTCGATTCTCTTAAAATCTGCATTCAAATTTTTCAATTTAACGTTGATCAAATTTTTCACCCATTTTCATGTCAGTTATTTCTAATTTGACTTGTTTAACTTTGACCCAAAATTGAACTTCGAGAGTCCATAACTTTACCAAGCTAAAGCCGATTGCAAAGTGGCATACCTCTAAAGACTTCTGATTCGATTCTCTAAAATTCTGCATTCAAATTTTTCAATTTAACGTCGATTAATTTTTTGACCCATTTTCATGTCAGTTATTTCTAGATTTCCGAGGACTTGTAACAGAGTGACTAAAAATTGGACTAAGAGAGTCCATAACTTTACCAAACTTAAGCCGTTTCCAAAGTGGCATACCTCTAAAGACTTCTGATTCGATTCTCTAAAAATCTGCATTCAAATTTTTCAATTTAACTTTGATCAAATTTTTCACCCATTTTCATGTCAGTTATTTCTAATTTGACTTGTTTAACTTTGACCCAAAATTGAACTTCGAGAGTCCATAACTTTACCAAGCTAAAGCCGATTGCAAAGTGGCATACCTCTAAAGACTTCTAATTCGATTCTCTAAAAATCTGCATTCAAATTTTTCAATTTAACGTCGATTAATTTTTTGACCCATTTTCATGTCAGTTATTTCTAGATTTCCGAGGACTTGTAACAGAGTGACTAAAAATTGGACTTAGAGAGTCCATAACTTTACCAAACTTAAGCCGATTCCAAAGTGGCATACCTCTAAAGACTTCTGATTCGATTCTCTAAAAATCTGCATTCAAATTTTTCAATTTAACTTTGATCAAATTTTTCACCCATTTTCATGTCAGTTATTTCTAATTTGACTTGTTTAACTTTGACCCAAAATTGAACTTCGAGAGTCCATAACTTTACCAAGCTAAAGCCGATTGCAAAGTGGCATACCTCTAAAGACTTCTGATTCGATTCTCTAAAATTCTGCATTCAAATTTTTCAATTTAACGTCGATTAATTTTTTGACCCATTTTCATGTCAGTTATTTCTAGATTTCCGAGGACTTGTAACAGAGTGACTAAAAATTGGACTAAGAGAGTCCATAACTTTACCAAACTTAAGCCGTTTCCAAAGTGGCATACCTCTAAAGACTTCTGATTCGATTCTCTAAAAATCTGCATTCAAATTTTTCAATTTAACTTTGATCAAATTTTTCACCCATTTTCATGTCAGTTATTTCTAATTTGACTTGTTTAACTTTGACCCAAAATTGAACTTCGAGAGTCCATAACTTTACCAAGCTAAAGCCGATTGCAAAGTGGCATACCTCTAAAGACTTCTGATTCGATTCTCTAAAAATCTGCATTAAAATTTTTCAATTTAACGTCGATTAATTTTTTGACCCATTTTCATGTCAGTTATTTCTAGATTTCCGAGGACTTGTAACAGAGAGACTAAAAATTGGACTTAGAGAGTCCATAACTTTATCAAACTTAAGCCGATTCCAAAGTGGCATACCTCTAAAGACTTCTGATTCGATTCTCTAAAAATCTGCATTCAAATTTTTCAATTTAACTTTGATCAAATTTTTCACCCATTTTCATGTCAGTTATTTCTAATTTGACTTGTTTAACTTTGACCCAAAATTGAACTTCGAGAGTCCATAACTTAATCAAACTTAAGCCGATTCCAAAGTGGCATACCTTAAAGACTTCTGATTCGATTCTCTTAAAATCTGCATTCAAATTTTTCAATTTAACGTCGATTAATTTTTTGACCCATTTTCATGTCAGTTATTTCTAGATTTCCGAGGACTTGTAACAGAGAGACTAAAAATTGGACTAAGAGAGTCCATAACTTTACCAAACTTAAGCCGTTTCCAAAGTGGCATACCTCTAAAGACTTCTGATTCGATTCTCTAAAAATCTGCATTCAAATTTTTCAATTTAACTTTGATCAAATTTTTCACCCATTTTCATGTCAGTTATTTCTAATTTGACTTGTTTAACTTTGACCCAAAATTGAACTTCGAGAGTCCATAACTTTACCAAGCTAAAGCCGATTGCAAAGTGGCATACCTCTAAAGACTTCTGATTCGATTCTCTAAAAATCTGCATTAAAATTTTTCAATTTAACGTCGATTAATTTTTTGACCCATTTTCATGTCAGTTATTTCTAGATTTCCGAGGACTTGTAACAGAGAGACTAAAAATTGGACTTAGAGAGTCCATAACTTTATCAAACTTAAGCCGATTCCAAAGTGGCATACCTCTAAAGACTTCTGATTCGATTCTCTAAAAATCTGCATTCAAATTTTTCAATTTAACTTTGATCAAATTTTTCACCCATTTTCATGTCAGTTATTTCTAATTTGACTTGTTTAACTTTGACCCAAAATTGAACTTCGAGAGTCCATAACTTTACCAAGCTAAAGCCGATTGCAAAGTGGCATACCTCTAAAGACTTCTGATTCGATTCTCTAAAAATCTGCATTAAAATTTTTCAATTTAACGTCGATTAATTTTTGACCTATTTTCATGTCAGTTATTTCTAGATTTCCGAGGACTTGTAACAGAGTGACTAAAAATTGGACTTAGAGAGTCCATAACTTTATCAAACTTAAGCCGATTCCAAAGTGGCATACCTCTAAAGACTTCTGATTCGATTCTCTAAAAATCTGCATTCAAATTTTTCAATTTAACTTTGATCAAATTTTTCACCCATTTTCATGTCAGTTATTTCTAATTTGACTTGTTTAACTTTGACCCAAAATTGAACTTCGAGAGTCCATAACTTAATCAAACTTAAGCCGATTCCAAAGTGGCATACCTTAAAGACTTCTGATTCGATTCTCTTAAAATCTGCATTCAAATTTTTCAATTTAACGTTGATCAAATTTTTGACCCATTTTCATGTCAGCTATTTCTAATTTGACTTGTTTAACTTTGACCCAAAATTGAACTTCGAGAGTCCATAACTTTACCAAACTTAAGCCGTTTCCAAAGTGGCATACCTCTAAAGACTTCTGATTCGATTCTCTAAAAATCTGCATTCAAATTTTTCAATTTAACTTTGATCAAATTTTTCACCCATTTTCATGTCAGTTATTTCTAATTTGACTTGTTTAACTTTGACCCAAAATTGAACTTCGAGAGTCCATAACTTTACCAAGCTAAAGCCGATTGCAAAGTGGCATACCTCTAAAGACTTCTGATTCGATTCTCTAAAAATCTGCATTAAAATTTTTCAATTTAACGTCGATTAATTTTTTGACCCATTTTCATGTCAGTTATTTCTAGATTTCCGAGGACTTGTAACAGAGTGACTAAAAATTGGACTTAGAGAGTCCATAACTTTATCAAACTTAAGCCGATTCCAAAGTGGCATACCTCTAAAGACTTCTGATTCGATTCTCTAAAAATCTGCATTCAAATTTTTCAATTTAACTTTGATCAAATTTTTTACCCATTTTCATGTCAGTTATTTCTAATTTGACTTGTTTAACTTTGACCCAAAATTGAACTTCGAGAGTCCATAACTTAATCAAACTTAAGCCGATTCCAAAGTGGCATACCTTAAAGACTTCTGATTCGATTCTCTTAAAATCTGCATTCAAATTTTTCAATTTAACGTTGATCAAATTTTTGACCCATTTTCATGTAAGTTATTTCTAATTTGACTTGTTTAACTTTGACCCAAAATTGAACTTCGAGAGTCCATAACTTAATCAAACTTAAGCCGATTCCAAAGTGGCATACCTCTAAAGACTTCTGATTCGATTCTCTAAAAATCTGCATTCAAATTTTTCAATTTAACGTTGATCAAATTTTTGACCCATTTTCATGTCAGTTATTTCTAGTTTTCCGAGGACTTGTAACAGAGTGACTCAAAATTGGACTTAGAGGTCCATAACTTTATCAAACTTGAGCCGATTCCAAAGTGGCATACCTCTAAAGACTTCTGATTCGATTCTCTAAAAATCTGCATTCAAATTTTTCAATTTAACTTTGATCAAATTTTTCACCCATTTTCATGTCAGTTATTTCTAATTTGACTTGTTTAACTTTGACCCAAAATTGAACTTCGAGAGTCCATAACTTAATCAAACTTAAGCCGATTCCAAAGTGGCATACCTTAAAGACTTCTGATTCGATTCTCTTAAAATCTGCATTCAAATTTTTCAATTTAACGTTGATCAAATTTTTGACCCATTTTCATGTCAGTTATTTCTAATTTGACTTGTTTAACTTTGACCCAAAATTGAACTTCGAGAGTCCATAACTTTACCAAACTTAAGCCGTTTCCAAAGTGGCATACCTCTAAAGACTTCTGATTCGATTCTCTAAAAATCTGCATTCAAATTTTTCAATTTAACTTTGATCAAATTTTTCACCCATTTTCATGTCAGTTATTTCTAATTTGACTTGTTTAACTTTGACCCAAAATTGAACTTCGAGAGTCCATAACTTTACCAAGCTAAAGCCGATTGCAAAGTGGCATACCTCTAAAGTCTTCTGATTCGATTCTCTAAAAATCTGCATTAAAATTTTTCAATTTAACGTCGATTAATTTTTTGACCCATTTTCATGTCAGTTATTTCTAGATTTCCGAGGACTTGTAACAGAGTGACTAAAAATTGGACTTAGAGAGTCCATAACTTTATCAAACTTAAGCCGATTCCAAAGTGGCATACCTCTAAAGACTTCTGATTCGATTCTCTAAAAATCTGCATTCAAATTTTTCAATTTAACTTTGATCAAATTTTTCACCCATTTTCATGTCAGTTATTTCTAATTTGACTTGTTTAACTTTGACCCAAAATTGAACTTCGAGAGTCCATAACTTAATCAAACTTAAGCCGATTCCAAAGTGGCATACCTTAAAGACTTCTGATTCGATTCTCTTAAAATCTGCATTCAAATTTTTCAATTTAA
This sequence comes from Drosophila rhopaloa, assembly GCF_018152115.1. Classification (NCBI taxonomy): domain Eukaryota; kingdom Metazoa; phylum Arthropoda; class Insecta; order Diptera; family Drosophilidae; genus Drosophila; species Drosophila rhopaloa. The sequence continues at coordinate 794,033 of NW_025335023.1, forward strand.
CGTTGATCAAATTTTTGACCCATTTTCATGTCAGTTATCTCTAATTTGACTTGTTTAACTTTGACCCAAAATTGAACTTCGAGAGTCCATAACTTTACCAAGCTTAAGCCGTTTCCAAAGTGGCATACCTCTAAAGACTTCTGATTCGATTCTCTAAAAATCTGCATTCAAATTTTTCAATTTAACTTTGATCAAATTTTTCACCCACTTTCATGTCAGTTATTTCTAATTTGACTTGTTTAACTTTGACCCAAAATTGAACTTCGAGAGTCCATAACTTAATCAAACTTAAGCCGATTCCAAAGTGGCATACCTCTAAAGACTTCTGATTCGATTCTCTAAAAATCTGCATTCAAATTTTTCAATTTAACGTTGATCAAATTTTTGACCCATTTTCATGTCAGTTATTTCTAGTTTTCCGAGGACTTGTAACAGAGTGACTCAAAATTGGACTTAGAGGTCCATAACTTTACCAAGCTTAAGCCGATTCCAAAGTGGCATACCTCTAAAGACTTCTGATTCGATTCTCTAAAAATCTGCATTCAAATTTTTCAATTTAACTTTGATCAAATTTTTCACCCATTTTCATGTCAGTTATTTCTAATTTGACTTGTTTAACTTTGACCCAAAATTGAACTTCGAGAGTCCATAACTTAATCAAACTTAAGCCGATTCCAAAGTGGCATACCTCTAAAGACTTCTGATTCGATTCTCTAAAAATCTGCATTCAAATTTTTCAATTTAACGTTGATCAAATTTTTGACCCATTTTCATGTCAGTTATTTCTAGTTTTCCGAGGACTTGTAACAGAGTGACTCAAAATTGGACTTAGAGGTCCATAACTTTACCAAGCTTAAGCCGTTTCCAAAGTGGCATACCTCTAAAGACTTCTGATTCGATTCTCTAAAAATCTGCATTCAAATTTTTCAATTTAACGTTGTTCAAATTTTTGACCCATTTTCATGTCAGTTATTTCTAGTTTTCCGAGGACTTGTAACAGAGTGACTCAAAATTGGACTTAGAGGTCCATAACTTTATCAAACTTAAGCCGATTCCAAAGTTGCATACCTCTAAAGACTTCTGATTCGATTCTCTAAAAATCTGCATTCAAATTTTTCAATTTAACTTTGATCAAATTTTTCACCCATTTTCATGTCAGTTATTTCTAATTTGACTTGTTTAACTTTGACCCAAAATTGAACTTCGAGAGTCCATAACTTAATCAAACTTAAGCCGATTCCAAAGTGGCATACCTCTAAAGACTTCTGATTCGATTCTCTAAAAATCTGCATTCAAATTTTTCAATTTAACGTTGATCAAATTTTTGACCCATTTTCATGTCAGTTATTTCTAGTTTTCCGAGGACTTGTAACAGAGTGACTCAAAATTGGACTTAGAGGTCCATAACTTTATCAAACTTAAGCCGATTCCAAAGTGGCATACCTCTAAAGACTTCTGATTCGATTCTCTAAAAATCTGCATTCAAATTTTTCAATTTAACTTTGATCAAATTTTTCACCCATTTTCATGTCAGTTATTTCTAATTTGACTTGTTTAACTTTGACCCAAAATTGAACTTCGAGAGTCCATAACTTAATCAAACTTAAGCCGATTCCAAAGTGGCATACCTTAAAGACTTCTGATTCGATTCTCTTAAAATCTGCATTCAAATTTTTCAATTTAACGTTGATCAAATTTTTGACCCATTTTCATGTCAGTTATTTCTAATTTGACTTGTTTAACTTTGACCCAAAATTGAACTTCGAGAGTCCATAACTTTACCAAGCTAAAGCCGATTGCAAAGTGGCATACCTCTAAAGCCTTCTGATTCGATTCTCCAAAAATCTGCATTAAAATTTTTCAATTTAACGTCGATTAATTTTTTGACCCATTTTCATGTCAGTTATTTCTAATTTGACTTGTTTAACTTTGACCCAAAATTGAACTTCGAGAGTCCATAACTTAATCAAACTTAAGCCGATTCCAAAGTGGCATACCTCTAAAGACTTCTGATTCGATTCTCTAAAAATCTGCATTCAAATTTTTCAATTTAACGTTGATCAAATTTTTGACCCATTTTCATGTCAGTTATTTCTAGTTTTCCGAGGACTTGTAACAGAGTGACTCAAAATTGGACTTAGAGGTCCATAACTTTACCAAGCTTAAGCCGTTTCCAAAGTGGCATACCTCTAAAGACTTCTGATTCGATTCTCTAAAAATCTGCATTCAAATTTTTCAATTTAACGTTGATCAAATTTTTGACCCATTTTCATGTCAGTTATTTCTAGTTTTCCGAGGACTTGTAACAGAGTGACTCAAAATTGGACTTAGAGGTCCATAACTTTATAAAACTAAAGCCGATTGCAAAGTGGCATACCTCTAAAGCCTTCTGATTCGATTCTCCAAAAATCTGCATTCAAATTTTTCAATTTAACGTTGATCAAATTTTTGACCCATTTTCATGTCAGTTATTTCTAATTTGACTTGTTTAACTTTGACCCAAAATTGAACTTCGAGAGTCCATAACTTAATCAAACTTAAGCCGATTCCAAAGTGGCATACCTCTAAAGACTTCTGATTCGATTCCCTAAAAATCTGCATTCAAATTTTTCAATTTAACGTTGATCAAATTTTTGACCCATTTTCATGTCAGTTATTTCTAGTTTTCCGAGGACTTGTAACAGAGTGACTCAAAATTGGACTTAGAGGTCCATAACTTTATCAAACTTAAGCCGATTCCAAAGTGGCATACCTCTAAAGACTTCTGATTCGATTCTCTAAAAATCTGCATTCAAATTTTTCAATTTAACTTTGATCAAATTTTTCACCCATTTTCATGTCAGTTATTTCTAATTTGACTTGTTTAACTTTGACCCAAAATTGAACTTCGAGAGTCCATAACTTAATCAAACTTAAGCCGATTCCAAAGTGGCATACCTTAAAGACTTCTGATTCGATTCTCTTAAAATCTGCATTCAAATTTTTCAATTTAACTTTGATCAAATTTTTCACCCATTTTCATGTCAGTTATTTCTAATTTGACTTGTTTAACTTTGACCCAAAATTGAACTTCGAGAGTCCATAACTTAATCAAACTTAAGCCGATTCCAAAGTGGCATACCTTAAAGACTTCTGATTCGATTCTCTTAAAATCTGCATTCAAATTTTTCAATTTAACGTTGATCAAATTTTTGACCCATTTTCATGTCAGTTATTTCTAATTTGACTTGTTTAACTTTGACCCAAAATTGAACTTCGAGAGTCCATAACTTTACCAAGCTAAAGCCGATTGCAAAGTGGCATACCTCTAAAGACTTCTGATTCGATTCTCTAAAAATCTGCATTCAAATTTTTCAATTTAACGTCGATTAATTTTTTGACCCATTTTCATGTCAGTTATTTCTAGATTTCCGAGGACTTGTAACAGAGTGACTAAAAATTGGACTTAGAGAGTCCATAACTTTACCAAACTTAAGCCGTTTCCAAAGTGGCATACCTCTAAAGACTTCTGATTCGATTCTCTAAAAATCTGCATTCAAATCTTTCAATTTAACTTTGATCAAATTTTTCACCCATTTTCATGTCAGTTATTTCTAATTTGACTTGTTGTAACAGAGTGACTAAAAATTGGACTTAGAGAGTCCATAACTTTACCAAACTTAAGCCGATTCCAAAGTGGCATACCTCTAAAGACTTCTGATTCGATTCTCTAAAAATCTGCATTCAAATTTTTCAATTTAACTTTGATCAAATTTTTCACCCATTTTCATGTCAGTTATTTCTAATTTGACTTGTTTAACTTTGACACAAAATTGAACTTCGAGAGTCCATAACTTAATCAAACTTAAGCCGATTCCAAAGTGGCATACCTTAAAGACTTCTGATTCGATTCTCTTAAAATCTGCATTCAAATTTTTCAATTTAACGTTGATCAAATTTTTTGACCCATTTTCATGTCAGTTATTTCTAGTTTTCCGAGGACTTGTAACAGAGTGACTCAAAATTGGACTTAGAGGTCCATAACTTTATCAAACTTAAGCCGATTCCAAAGTGGCATACCTCTAAAGACTTCTGATTCGATTCTCTAAAAATCTGCATTCAAATTTTTCAATTTAACTTTGATCAAATTTTTCACCCATTTTCATGTCAGTTATTTCTAATTTGACTTGTTTAACTTTGACACAAAATTGAACTTCGAGAGTCCATAACTTAATCAAACTTAAGCCGATTCCAAAGTGGCATACCTTAAAGACTTCTGATTCGATTCTCTTAAAATCTGCATTCAAATTTTTCAATTTAACGTTGATCAAATTTTTGACCCATTTTCATGTCAGTTATTTCTAATTTTCCGAGGACTTGTAACAGAGTGACTCAAAATTGGACTTAGAGGTCCATAACTTTATCAAACCTAAGCCGATTCCAAAGTGGCATACCTCTAAAGACTTCTGATTCGATTCTCTAAAAATCTGCATTCAAATTTTTCAATTTAACTTTGATCAAATTTTTCACCCATTTTCATGTCAGTTATTTCTAATTTGACTTGTTGTAACAGAGTGACTAAAAATTGGACTTAGAGAGTCCATAACTTTACCAAACTTAAGCCGATTCCAAAGTGGCATACCTCTAAAGACTTCTGATTCGATTCTCTAAAAATCTGCATTCAAATTTTTCAATTTAACTTTGATCAAATTTTTCACCCATTTTCATGTCAGTTATTTCTAATTTGACTTGTTTAACTTTGACCCAAAATTGAACTTCGAGAGTCCATAACTTTACCAAGCTAAAGCCGATTGCAAAGTGGCATACCTCTAAAGACTTCTGATTCGATTCTCTAAAAATCTGCATTCAAATTTTTCAATTTAACGTCGATTAATTTTTTGACCCATTTTCATGTCAGTTATTTCTAGATTTCCGAGGACTTGTAACAGAGTGACTAAAAATTGGACTTAGAGAGTCCATAACTTTACCAAACTTAAGCCGTTTCCAAAGTGGCATACCTCTAAAGACTTCTGATTCGATTCTCTAAAAATCTGCATTCAAATCTTTCAATTTAACTTTGATCAAATTTTTCACCCATTTTCATGTCAGTTATTTCTAATTTGACTTGTTGTAACAGAGTGACTAAAAATTGGACTTAGAGAGTCCATAACTTTACCAAACTTAAGCCGATTCCAAAGTGGCATACCTCTAAAGACTTCTGATTCGATTCTCTAAAAATCTGCATTCAAATTTTTCAATTTAACTTTGATCAAATTTTTCACCCATTTTCATGTCAGTTATTTCTAATTTGACTTGTTTAACTTTGACCCAAAATTGAACTTCGAGAGTCCATAACTTTACCAAGCTAAAGCCGATTGCAAAGTGGCATACCTCTAAAGACTTCTGATTCGATTCTCTAAAAATCTGCATTCAAATTTTTCAATTTAACGTCGATTAATTTTTTTGACCCATTTTCATGTCAGTTATTTCTAGATTTCCGAGGACTTGTAACAGAGTGACCCAAAATTGAACTTCGAGAGTCCATAACTTAACCAAACTTAAGCCGATTCCAAAGTGGCATACCTCTAAAGACTTCTGATTCGATTCTCTAAAAATCTGCATTCAAATTTTTCAATTTAACTTTGATCAAATTTTTCACCCATTTTCATGTCAGTTATTTCTAATTTGACTTGTTTAACTTTGACCCAAAATTGAACTTCGAGAGTCCATAACTTTACCAAGCTAAAGCCGATTGCAAAGTGGCATACCTCTAAAGACTTCTGATTCGATTCTCTAAAATTCTGCATTCAAATTTTTCAATTTAACGTCGATTAATTTTTTGACCCATTTTCATGTCAGTTATTTCTAATTTGACTTGTTTAACTTTGACCCAAAATTGAACTTCGAGAGTCCATAACCTTACCAAGCTAAAGCCGATTGCAAAGTGGCATACCTCTAAAGACTTCTAATTCGATTCTCTAAAAATCTGCATTCAAATTTTTCAATTTAACGTTGATCAAATTTTTGACCCATTTTCATGTCAGTTATTTCTAGTTTTCCGAGGACTTGTAACAGAGTGACTCAAAATTGGACTTAGAGGTCCATAACTTTATCAAACTTAAGCCGATTCCAAAGTGGCATACCTCTAAGACTTCTGATTCGATTCTCTAAAAATCTGCATTCAAATTTTTCAATTTAACTTTGATCAAATTTTTCACCCATTTTCATGTCAGTTATTTCTAATTTGACTTGTTTAACTTTGACCCAAAATTGAACTTCGAGAGTCCATAACTTTACCAAGCTAAAGCCGATTGCAAAGTGGCATACCTCTAAAGACTTCTAATTCGATTCTCTAAAAATCTGCATTCAAATTTTTCAATTTAACGTCGATTAATTTTTTGACCCATTTTCATGTCAGTTATTTCTAATTTGACTTGTTTAACTTTGACCCAAAATAGGACTTAGAGAGTCCATAACTTAACCAAACTTAAGCCGATTTTAAAGTGGCATACCTCTAAAGACTTCTGATTCGATTCTCTAAAAATCTGCATTCAAATTTTTCAATTTAACTTTGATCAAATTTTTCACCCATTTTCATGTCAGTTATTTTTAGTTTTCCGATGACTTGTAAAAGAGTGACCCAAAATTGGACTTCGAGAGTCTATAACGTTACCAAACTTAAGCCGATTCCAAAGTGGCATACCTCTAAAGACTTCTGATTCGATTCTCTAAAAATCTGCATTCAAATTTTTCAATTTAACTTTGATCAAATTTTTCACCCATTTTCATGTCAGTTATTTTTAGTTTTCCGATGACTTGTAAAAGAGTGACCCAAAATTGGACTTAGAGGTCCATAACTTTATCAAACTTAAGCCGATTCCAAAGTGGCATACCTCTAAAGACTTCTGATTCGATTCTCTAAAAATCTGCATTCAAATTTTTCAATTTAACGTTGATCAAATTTTTGACCCATTTTCATGTCAGTTATTTCTAGTTTTCGGAGGACTTGTAACAGAGTGACTCAAAATTGGACTTAGAGGTCCATAACTTTATCAAACTTAAGCCGATTCCAAAGTGGCATACCTCTAAAGACTTCTGATTCGATTCTCTAAAAATCTGCATTCAAATTTTTCAATTTAACTTTGATCAAATTTTTCACCCATTTTCATGTCAGGTATTTCTAATTTGACTTGTTTAACTTTGACCCAAAATTGAACTTCGAGAGTCCATAACTTTACCAAGCTAAAGCCGATTGCAAAGTGGCATACCTCTAAAGACTTCTAATTCGATTCTCTAAAAATCTGCGTTCAAATTTTTCAATTTAACGTTGATCAAATTTTTGACCCATTTTCATGTCAGTTATTTCTAGTTTTCCGAGGACTTGTAACAGAGTGACTCAAAATTGGACTTAGAGGTCCATAACTTTATCAAACTTAAGCCGATTCCAAAGTGGCATACCTCTAAGACTTCTGATTCGATTCTCTAAAAATCTGCATTCAAATTTTTCAATTTAACTTTGATCAAATTTTTCACCCATTTTCATGTCAGTTATTTCTAATTTGACTTGTTTAACTTTGACCCAAAATTGAACTTCGAGAGTCCATAACTTTACCAAGCTAAAGCCGATTGCAAAGTGGCATACCTCTAAAGACTTCTAATTCGATTCTCTAAAAATCTGCATTCAAATTTTTCAATTTAACGTCGATTAATTTTTTGACCCATTTTCATGTCAGTTATTTCTAGATTTCCGAGGACTTGTAACAGAGTGACTAAAAATTGGACTTAGAGAGTCCATAACTTTACCAAACTTAAGCCGATTCCAAAGTGGCATACCTCTAAAGACTTCTGATTCGATTCTCTAAAAATCTGCATTCAAATTTTTCAATTTAACTTTGATCAAATTTTTCACCCATTTTCATGTCAGTTATTTCTAATTTGACTTGTTTAACTTTGACCCAAAATTGAACTTCGAGAGTCCATAACTTTACCAAGCTAAAGCCGATTGCAAAGTGGCATACCTCTAAAGACTTCTGATTCGATTCTCTAAAAATCTGCATTCAAATTTTTCAATTTAACGTCGATTAATTTTTTGACCCATTTTCATGTCAGTTATTTCTAGATTTCCGAGGACTTGTAACAGAGTGACCCAAAATTGAACTTCGAGAGTCCATAACTTAACCAAACTTAAGCCGATTCCAAAGTGGCATACCTCTAAAGACTTCTGATTCGATTCTCTAAAAATCTGCATTCAAATTTTTCAATTTAACTTTGATCAAATTTTTCACCCATTTTCATGTCAGTTATTTCTAATTTGACTTGTTTAACTTTGACCCAAAATTGAACTTCGAGAGTCCATAACTTTACCAAGCTAAAGCCGATTGCAAAGTGGCATACCTCTAAAGACTTCTGATTCGATTCTCTAAAATTCTGCATTCAAATTTTTCAATTTAACGTCGATTAATTTTTTGACCCATTTTCATGTCAGTTATTTCTAGATTTCCGAGGACTTGTAACAGAGTGACTAAAAATTGGACTAAGAGAGTCCATAACTTTACCAAACTTAAGCCGTTTCCAAAGTGGCATACCTCTAAAGACTTCTGATTCGATTCTCTAAAAATCTGCATTCAAATTTTTCAATTTAACTTTGATCAAATTTTTCACCCATTTTCATGTCAGTTATTTCTAATTTGACTTGTTTAACTTTGACCCAAAATTGAACTTCGAGAGTCCATAACTTAACCAAACTTAAGCCGATTGCAAAGTGGCATACCTCTAAAGACTTCTGATTCGATTCTCTAAAAATCTGCATTCAAATTTTTCAATTTAACGTCGATTAATTTTTTGACCCATTTTCATGTCAGTTATTTCTAGATTTCCGAGGACTTGTAACAGAGTGACCCAAAATTGAACTTCGAGAGTCCATAACTTAACCAAACTTAAGCCGATTCCAAAGTGGCATACCTCTAAAGACTTCTGATTCGATTCTCTAAAAATCTGCATTCAAATTTTTCAATTTAACTTTGATCAAATTTTTCACCCATTTTTATGTCAGTTATTTCTAATTTGACTTGTTTAACTTTGACCCAAACTTGAACTTCGAGAGTCCATAACTTTACCAAGCTAAAGCCGATTGCAAAGTGGCATACCTCTAAAGACTTCTGATTCGATTCTCTAAAATTCTGCATTCAAATTTTTCAATTTAACGTCGATTAATTTTTTGACCCATTTTCATGTCAGTTATTTCTAGATTTCCGAGGACTTGTAACAGAGTGACTAAAAATTGGACTAAGAGAGTCCATAACTTTACCAAACTTAAGCCGTTTCCAAAGTGGCATACCTCTAAAGACTTCTGATTCGATTCTCTAAAAATCTGCATTCAAATTTTTCAATTTAACTTTGATCAAATTTTTCACCCATTTTCATGTCAGTTATTTCTAAATTGACTTGTTTAACTTTGACCCAAAATTGAACTTCGAGAGTCCATAACTTTACCAAGCTAAAGCCGATTGCAAAGTGGCATACCTCTAAAGACTTCTGATTCGATTCTCTAAAAATCTGCATTAAAATTTTTCAATTTAACTTTGATCAAATTTTTCACCCATTTTCATGTCTGAACTTCGAGAGTCCATAACTTAATCAAACTTAAGCCGATTCCAAAGTGGCATACCTCTAAAGACTTCTGATTCGATTCTCTAAAAATCTGCATTCAAATTTTTCAATTTAACGTTGATCAAATTTTTTGACCCATTTTCATGTCAGTTATTTCTAGTTTTCCGAGGACTTGTAACAGAGTGACTCAAAATTGGACTTGGAGGTCCATAACTTTATCAAACTTAAGCCGATTCCAAAGTGGCATACCTCTAAAGACTTCTGATTCGATTCTCGAAAAATCTGCATTCAAATTTTTCAATTTAACTTTGATCAAATTTTTCACCCATTTTCATGTCAGTTATTTCTAATTTGACTTGTTTAACTTTGACCCAAAATTGAACTTCGAGAGTCCATAACTTTACCAAGCTAAAGCCGATTGCAAAGTGGCATACCTCTAAAGACTTCTAATTCGATTCTCTAAAAATCTGCATTCAAATTTTTCAATTTAACGTTGATCAAATTTTTGACCCATTTTCATGTCAGTTATTTCTAGTTTTCCGAGGACTTGTAACAGAGTGACTCAAAATTGGACTTAGAGGTCCATAACTTTATCAAACTTAAGCCGATTCCAAAGTGGCATACCTCTAAAGACTTCTGATTCGATTCTCTAAAAATCTGCATTCAAATTTTTCAATTTAACTTTGATCAAATTTTTCACCCATTTTCATGTCAGTTATTTCTAATTTGACTTGTTTAACTTTGACCCAAAATTGAACTTCGAGAGTCCATAACTTTACCAAGCTAAAGCCGATTGCAAAGTGGCATACCTCTAAAGACTTCTAATTCGATTCTCTAAAAATCTGCATTCAAATTTTTCAATTTAACGTCGATTAATTTTTTGACCCATTTTCATGTCAGTTATTTCTAGATTTCCGAGGACTTGTAACAGAGTGACTAAAAATTGGACTTAGAGAGTCCATAACTTTACCAAACTTAAGCCGATTCCAAAGTGGCATACCTCTAAAGACTTCTGATTCGATTCTCTAAAAATCTGCATTCAAATTTTTCAATTTAACTTTGATCAAATTTTTCACCCATTTTCATGTCAGTTATTTCTAATTTGACTTGTTTAACTTTGACCCAAAATTGAACTTCGAGAGTCCATAACTTTACCAAGCTAAAGCCGATTGCAAAGTGGCATACCTCTAAAGACTTCTGATTCGATTCTCTAAAATTCTGCATTCAAATTTTTCAATTTAACGTCGATTAATTTTTTGACCCATTTTCATGTCAGTTATTTCTAGATTTCCGAGGACTTGTAACAGAGAGACTAAAAATTGGACTTAGAGAGTCCATAACTTTATCAAACTTAAGCCGATTCCAAAGTGGCATACCTCTAAAGACTTCTGATTCGATTCTCTAAAAATCTGCATTCAAATTTTTCAATTTAACTTTGATCAAATTTTTCACCCATTTTCATGTCAGTTATTTCTAATTTGACTTGTTTAACTTTGACCCAAAATTGAACTTCGAGAGTCCATAACTTAATCAAACTTAAGCCGATTCCAAAGTGGCATACCTTAAAGACTTCTGATTCGATTCTCTTAAAATCTGCATTCAAATTTTTCAATTTAACGTTGATCAAATTTTTCACCCATTTTCATGTCAGTTATTTCTAATTTGACTTGTTTAACTTTGACCCAAAATTGAACTTCGAGAGTCCATAACTTTACCAAGCTAAAGCCGATTGCAAAGTGGCATACCTCTAAAGACTTCTGATTCGATTCTCTAAAAATCTGCATTCAAATTTTTCAATTTAACTTTGATCAAATTTTTCACCCATTTTCATGTCAGTTATTTCTAATTTGACTTGTTTAACTTTGACCCAAAATTGAACTTCGAGAGTCCATAACTTAATCAAACTTAAGCCGATTCCAAAGTGGCATACCTTAAAGACTTCTGATTCGATTCTCTTAAAATCTGCATTCAAATTTTTCAATTTAACGTTGATCAAATTTTTGACCCATTTTCATGTCAGCTATTTCTAATTTGACTTGTTTAACTTTGACCCAAAATTGAACTTCGAGAGTCCATAACTTTACCAAACTTAAGCCGTTTCCAAAGTGGCATACCTCTAAAGACTTCTGATTCGATTCTCTAAAAATCTGCATTCAAATTTTTCAATTTAACTTTGATCAAATTTTTCACCCATTTTCATGTCAGTTATTTCTAATTTGACTTGTTTAACTTTGACCCAAAATTGAACTTCGAGAGTCCATAACTTTACCAAGCTAAAGCCGATTGCAAAGTGGCATACCTCTAAAGACTTCTAATTCGATTCTCTAAAAATCTGCATTCAAATTTTTCAATTTAACGTCGATTAATTTTTTGACCCATTTTCATGTCAGTTATTTCTAGATTTCCGAGGACTTGTAACAGAGTGACTAAAAATTGGACTTAGAGAGTCCATAACTTTACCAAACTTAAGCCGATTCCAAAGTGGCATACCTCTAAAGACTTCTGATTCGATTCTCTAAAAATCTGCATTCAAATTTTTCAATTTAACTTTGATCAAATTTTTCACCCATTTTCATGTCAGTTATTTCTAATTTGACTTGTTTAACTTTGACCCAAAATTGAACTTCGAGAGTCCATAACTTTACCAAGCTAAAGCCGATTGCAAAGTGGCATACCTCTAAAGACTTCTGATTCGATTCTCTAAAATTCTGCATTCAAATTTTTCAATTTAACGTCGATTAATTTTTTGACCCATTTTCATGTCAGTTATTTCTAGATTTCCGAGGACTTGTAACAGAGAGACTAAAAATTGGACTTAGAGAGTCCATAACTTTATCAAACTTAAGCCGATTCCAAAGTGGCATACCTCTAAAGACTTCTGATTCGATTCTCTAAAAATCTGCATTCAAATTTTTCAATTTAACTTTGATCAAATTTTTCACCCATTTTCATGTCAGTTATTTCTAATTTGACTTGTTTAACTTTGACCCAAAATTGAACTTCGAGAGTCCATAACTTAATCAAACTTAAGCCGATTCCAAAGTGGCATACCTTAAAGACTTCTGATTCGATTCTCTTAAAATCTGCATTCAAATTTTTCAATTTAACGTTGATCAAATTTTTCACCCATTTTCATGTCAGTTATTTCTAATTTGACTTGTTTAACTTTGACCCAAAATTGAACTTCGAGAGTCCATAACTTTACCAAGCTAAAGCCGATTGCAAAGTGGCATACCTCTAAAGACTTCTGATTCGATTCTCTAAAATTCTGCATTCAAATTTTTCAATTTAACTTTGATCAAATTTTTCACCCATTTTCATGTCAGTTATTTCTAATTTGACTTGTTTAACTTTGACCCAAAATTGAACTTCGAGAGTCCATAACTTAATCAAACTTAAGCCGATTCCAAAGTGGCATACCTTAAAGACTTCTGATTCGATTCTCTTAAAATCTGCATTCAAATTTTTCAATTTAACGTTGATCAAATTTTTGACCCATTTTCATGTCAGCTATTTCTAATTTGACTTGTTTAACTTTGACCCAAAATTGAACTTCGAGAGTCCATAACTTTACCAAACTTAAGCCGTTTCCAAAGTGGCATACCTCTAAAGACTTCTGATTCGATTCTCTAAAAATCTGCATTCAAATTTTTCAATTTAACTTTGATCAAATTTTTCACCCATTTTCATGTCAGTTATTTCTAATTTGACTTGTTTAACTTTGACCCAAAATTGAACTTCGAGAGTCCATAACTTTACCAAGCTAAAGCCGATTGCAAAGTGGCATACCTCTAAAGACTTCTGATTCGATTCTCTAAAAATCTGCATTAAAATTTTTCAATTTAACGTCGATTAATTTTTTGACCCATTTTCATGTCAGTTATTTCTAGATTTCCGAGGACTTGTAACAGAGTGACTAAAAATTGGACTTAGAGAGTCCATAACTTTATCAAACTTAAGCCGATTCCAAAGTGGCATACCTCTAAAGACTTCTGATTCGATTCTCTAAAAATCTGCATTCAAATTTTTCAATTTAACTTTGATCAAATTTTTCACCCATTTTCATGTCAGTTATTTCTAATTTGACTTGTTTAACTTTGACCCAAAATTGAACTTCGAGAGTCCATAACTTAATCAAACTTAAGCCGATTCCAAAGTGGCATACCTTAAAGACTTCTGATTCGATTCTCTTAAAATCTGCATTCAAATTTTTCAATTTAACGTTGATCAAATTTTTGACCCATTTTCATGTAAGTTATTTCTAATTTGACTTGTTTAACTTTGACCCAAAATTGAACTTCGAGAGTCCATAACTTAATCAAACTTAAGCCGATTCCAAAGTGGCATACCTCTAAAGACTTCTGATTCGATTCTCTAAAAATCTGCATTCAAATTTTTCAATTTAACGTTGATCAAATTTTTGACCCATTTTCATGTCAGTTATTTCTAGTTTTCCGAGGACTTGTAACAGAGTGACTCAAAATTGGACTTAGAGGTCCATAACTTTATCAAACTTGAGCCGATTCCAAAGTGGCATACCTCTAAAGACTTCTGATTCGATTCTCTAAAAATCTGCATTCAAATTTTTCAATTTAACTTTGATCAAATTTTTCACCCATTTTCATGTCAGTTATTTCTAATTTGACTTGTTTAACTTTGACCCAAAATTGAACTTCGAGAGTCCATAACTTAATCAAACTTAAGCCGATTCCAAAGTGGCATACCTTAAAGACTTCTGATTCGATTCTCTTAAAATCTGCATTCAAATTTTTCAATTTAACGTTGATCAAATTTTTGACCCATTTTCATGTCAGTTATTTCTAATTTGACTTGTTTAACTTTGACCCAAAATTGAACTTCGAGAGTCCATAACTTTACCAAACTTAAGCCGTTTCCAAAGTGGCATACCTCTAAAGACTTCTGATTCGATTCTCTAAAAATCTGCATTCAAATTTTTCAATTTAACTTTGATCAAATTTTTCACCCATTTTCATGTCAGTTATTTCTAATTTGACTTGTTTAACTTTGACCCAAAATTGAACTTCGAGAGTCCATAACTTTACCAAGCTAAAGCCGATTGCAAAGTGGCATACCTCTAAAGTCTTCTGATTCGATTCTCTAAAAATCTGCATTAAAATTTTTCAATTTAACGTCGATTAATTTTTTGACCCATTTTCATGTCAGTTATTTCTAGATTTCCGAGGACTTGTAACAGAGAGACTAAAAATTGGACTTAGAGAGTCCATAACTTTATCAAACTTAAGCCGATTCCAAAGTGGCATACCTCTAAAGACTTCTGATTCGATTCTCTAAAAATCTGCATTCAAATTTTTCAATTTAACTTTGATCAAATTTTTCACCCATTTTCATGTCAGTTATTTCTAATTTGACTTGTTTAACTTTGACCCAAAATTGAACTTCGAGAGTCCATAACTTAATCAAACTTAAGCCGATTCCAAAGTGGCATACCTTAAAGACTTCTGATTCGATTCTCTTAAAATCTGCATTCAAATTTTTCAATTTAACGTTGATCAAATTTTTCACCCATTTTCATGTCAGTTATTTCTAATTTGACTTGTTTAACTTTGACCCAAAATTGAACTTCGAGAGTCCATAACTTTACCAAGCTAAAGCCGATTGCAAAGTGGCATACCTCTAAAGACTTCTGATTCGATTCTCTAAAATTCTGCATTCAAATTTTTTCAATTTAACTTTGATCAAATTTTTCACCCATTTTCATGTCAGTTATTTCTAATTTGACTTGTTTAACTTTGACCCAAAATTGAACTTCGAGAGTCCATAACTTAATCAAACTTAAGCCGATTCCAAAGTGGCATACCTTAAAGACTTCTGATTCGATTCTCTTAAAATCTGCATTCAAATTTTTCAATTTAACGTTGATCAAATTTTTGACCCATTTTCATGTCAGCTATTTCTAATTTGACTTGTTTAACTTTGACCCAAAATTGAACTTCGAGAGTCCATAACTTTACCAAACTTAAGCCGTTTCCAAAGTGGCATACCTCTAAAGACTTCTGATTCGATTCTCTAAAAATCTGCATTCAAATTTTTCAATTTAACTTTGATCAAATTTTTCACCCATTTTCATGTCAGTTATTTCTAATTTGACTTGTTTAACTTTGACCCAAAATTGAACTTCGAGAGTCCATAACTTTACCAAGCTAAAGCCGATTGCAAAGTGGCATACCTCTAAAGACTTCTGATTCGATTCTCTAAAAATCTGCATTAAAATTTTTCAATTTAACGTCGATTAATTTTTTGACCCATTTTCATGTCAGTTATTTCTAGATTTCCGAGGACTTGTAACAGAGTGACTAAAAATTGGACTTAGAGAGTCCATAACTTTATCAAACTTAAGCCGATTCCAAAGTGGCATACCTCTAAAGACTTCTGATTCGATTCTCTAAAAATCTGCATTCAAATTTTTCAATTTAACTTTGATCAAATTTTTCACCCATTTTCATGTCAGTTATTTCTAATTTGACTTGTTTAACTTTGACCCAAAATTGAACTTCGAGAGTCCATAACTTAATCAAACTTAAGCCGATTCCAAAGTGGCATACCTTAAAGACTTCTGATTCGATTCTCTTAAAATCTGCATTCAAATTTTTCAATTTAACGTTGATCAAATTTTTGACCCATTTTCATGTAAGTTATTTCTAATTTGACTTGTTTAACTTTGACCCAAAATTGAACTTCGAGAGTCCATAACTTAATCAAACTTAAGCCGATTCCAAAGTGGCATACCTCTAAAGACTTCTGATTCGATTCTCTAAAAATCTGCATTCAAATTTTTCAATTTAACGTTGATCAAATTTTTGACCCATTTTCATGTCAGTTATTTCTAGTTTTCCGAGGACTTGTAACAGAGTGACTCAAAATTGGACTTAGAGGTCCATAACTTTATCAAACTTGAGCCGATTCCAAAGTGGCATACCTCTAAAGACTTCTGATTCGATTCTCTAAAAATCTGCATTCAAATTTTTCAATTTAACTTTGATCAAATTTTTCACCCATTTTCATGTCAGTTATTTCTAATTTGACTTGTTTAACTTTGACCCAAAATTGAACTTCGAGAGTCCATAACTTAATCAAACTTAAGCCGATTCCAAAGTGGCATACCTTAAAGACTTCTGATTCGATTCTCTTAAAATCTGCATTCAAATTTTTCAATTTAACGTTGATCAAATTTTTGACCCATTTTCATGTCAGTTATTTCTAATTTGACTTGTTTAACTTTGACCCAAAATTGAACTTCGAGAGTCCATAACTTTACCAAACTTAAGCCGTTTCCAAAGTGGCATACCTCTAAAGACTTCTGATTCGATTCTCTAAAAATCTGCATTCAAATTTTTCAATTTAACTTTGATCAAATTTTTCACCCATTTTCATGTCAGTTATTTCTAATTTGACTTGTTTAACTTTGACCCAAAATTGAACTTCGAGAGTCCATAACTTTACCAAGCTAAAGCCGATTGCAAAGTGGCATACCTCTAAAGTCTTCTGATTCGATTCTCTAAAAATCTGCATTAAAATTTTTCAATTTAACGTCGATTAATTTTTTGACCCATTTTCATGTCAGTTATTTCTAGATTTCCGAGGACTTGTAACAGAGTGACTAAAAATTGGACTTAGAGAGTCCATAACTTTACCAAACTTAAGCCGATTCCAAAGTGGCATACCTCTAAAGACTTCTGATTCGATTCTCTAAAAATCTGCATTCAAATTTTTCAATTTAACTTTGATCAAATTTTTCACCCATTTTCATGTCAGTTATTTCTAATTTGACTTGTTTAACTTTGACCCAAAATTGAACTTCGAGAGTCCATAACTTAATCAAACTTAAGCCGATTCCAAAGTGGCATACCTCTAAAGACTTCTGATTCGATTCTCTAAAAATCTGCATTCAAATTTTTCAATTTAACTTTGATCAAATTTTTCACCCATTTTCATGTCAGTTATCTCTAATTTGACTTGTTTAACTTTGACCCAAAATTGAACTTCGAGAGTCCATAACTTTACCAAGCTTAAGCCGTTTCCAAAGTGGCATACCTCTAAAGACTTCTGATTCGATTCTCTAAAAATCTGCATTCAAATTTTTCAATTTAACTTTGATCAAATTTTTCACCCACTTTCATGTCAGTTATTTCTAATTTGACTTGTTTAACTTTGACCCAAAATTGAACTTCGAGAGTCCATAACTTAATCAAACTTAAGCCGATTCCAAAGTGGCATACCTCTAAAGACTTCTGATTCGATTCTCTAAAAATCTGCATTCAAATTTTTCAATTTAACGTTGATCAAATTTTTGACCCATTTTCATGTCAGTTATTTCTAGTTTTCCGAGGACTTGTAACAGAGTGACTCAAAATTGGACTTAGAGGTCCATAACTTTACCAAGCTTAAGCCGATTCCAAAGTGGCATACCTCTAAAGACTTCTGATTCGATTCTCTAAAAATCTGCATTCAAATTTTTCAATTTAACTTTGATCAAATTTTTCACCCATTTTCATGTCAGTTATTTCTAATTTGACTTGTTTAACTTTGACCCAAAATTGAACTTCGAGAGTCCATAACTTAATCAAACTTAAGCCGATTCCAAAGTGGCATACCTCTAAAGACTTCTGATTCGATTCTCTAAAATCTGCATTCAAATTTTTCAATTTAACGTTGATCAAATTTTTGACCCATTTTCATGTCAGTTATTTCTAGTTTTCCGAGGACTTGTAACAGAGTGACTCAAAATTGGACTTAGAGGTCCATAACTTTACCAAGCTTAAGCCGTTTCCAAAGTGGCATACCTCTAAAGACTTCTGATTCGATTCTCTAAAAATCTGCATTCAAATTTTTCAATTTAACGTTGTTCAAATTTTTGACCCATTTTCATGTCAGTTATTTCTAGTTTTCCGAGGACTTGTAACAGAGTGACTCAAAATTGGACTTAGAGGTCCATAACTTTATCAAACTTAAGCCGATTCCAAAGTGGCATACCTCTAAAGACTTCTGATTCGATTCTCTAAAAATCTGCATTCAAATTTTTCAATTTAACTTTGATCAAATTTTTCACCCATTTTCATGTCAGTTATTTCTAATTTGACTTGTTTAACTTTGACCCAAAATTGAACTTCGAGAGTCCATAACTTAATCAAACTTAAGCCGATTCCAAAGTGGCATACCTCTAAAGACTTCTGATTCGATTCTCTAAAAATCTGCATTCAAATTTTTCAATTTAACGTTGATCAAATTTTTTGACCCATTTTCATGTCAGTTATTTCTAGTTTTCCGAGGACTTGTAACAGAGTGACTCAAAATTGGACTTAGAGGTCCATAACTTTATCAAACTTAAGCCGATTCCAAAGTGGCATACCTCTAAAGACTTCTGATTCGATTCTCTAAAAATCTGCATTCAAATTTTTCAATTTAACTTTGATCAAATTTTTCACCCATTTTCATGTCAGTTATTTCTAATTTGACTTGTTTAACTTTGACCCAAAATTGAACTTCGAGAGTCCATAACTTAATCAAACTTAAGCCGATTCCAAAGTGGCATACCTTAAAGACTTCTGATTCGATTCTCTTAAAATCTGCATTCAAATTTTTCAATTTAACGTTGATCAAATTTTTGACCCATTTTCATGTCAGTTATTTCTAATTTGACTTGTTTAACTTTGACCCAAAATTGAACTTCGAGAGTCCATAACTTTACCAAGCTAAAGCCGATTGCAAAGTGGCATACCTCTAAAGCCTTCTGATTCGATTCTCCAAAAATCTGCATTAAAATTTTTCAATTTAACGTCGATTAATTTTTTGACCCATTTTCATGTCAGTTATTTCTAATTTGACTTGTTTAACTTTGACCCAAAATTGAACTTCGAGAGTCCATAACTTAATCAAACTTAAGCCGATTCCAAAGTGGCATACCTCTAAAGACTTCTGATTCGATTCTCTAAAAATCTGCATTCAAATTTTTCAATTTAACGTTGATCAAATTTTTGACCCATTTTCATGTCAGTTATTTCTAGTTTTCCGAGGACTTGTAACAGAGTGACTCAAAATTGGACTTAGAGGTCCATAACTTTACCAAGCTTAAGCCGTTTCCAAAGTGGCATACCTCTAAAGACTTCTGATTCGATTCTCTAAAAATCTGCATTCAAATTTTTCAATTTAACGTTGATCAAATTTTTGACCCATTTTCATGTCAGTTATTTCTAGTTTTCCGAGGACTTGTAACAGAGTGACTCAAAATTGGACTTAGAGGTCCATAACTTTATCAAACTAAAGCCGATTGCAAAGTGGCATACCTCTAAAGCCTTCTGATTCGATTCTCCAAAAATCTGCATTCAAATTTTTCAATTTAACTTTGATCAAATTTTTCACCCATTTTCATGTCAGTTATTTCTAATTTGACTTGTTTAACTTTGACCCAAAATTGAACTTCGAGAGTCCATAACTTAATCAAACTTAAGCCGATTCCAAAGTGGCATACCTCTAAAGACTTCTGATTCGATTCCCTAAAAATCTGCATTCAAATTTTTCAATTTAACGTTGATCAAATTTTTGACCCATTTTCATGTCAGTTATTTCTAGTTTTCCGAGGACTTGTAACAGAGTGACTCAAAATTGGACTTAGAGGTCCATAACTTTATCAAACTTAAGCCGATTCCAAAGTGGCATACCTCTAAAGACTTCTGATTCGATTCTCTAAAAATCTGCATTCAAATTTTTCAATTTAACTTTGATCAAATTTTTCACCCATTTTCATGTCAGTTATTTCTAATTTGACTTGTTTAACTTGGACCCAAAATTGAACTTCGAGAGTCCATAACTTAATCAAACTTAAGCCGATTCCAAAGTGGCATACCTTAAAGACTTCTGATTCGATTCTCTTAAAATCTGCATTCAAATTTTTCAATTTAACGTTGATCAAATTTTTGACCCATTTTCATGTCAGTTATTTCTAATTTGACTTGTTTAACTTTGACCCAAAATTGAACTTCGAGAGTCCATAACTTTACCAAGCTAAAGCCGATTGCAAAGTGGCATACCTCTAAAGCCTTCTGATTCGATTCTCCAAAAATCTGCATTAAAATTTTTCAATTTAACGTCGATTAATTTTTTGACCCATTTTCATGTCAGTTATTTCTAATTTGACTTGTTTAACTTTGACCCAAAATTGAACTTCGAGAGTCCATAACTTAATCAAACTTAAGCCGATTCCAAAGTGGCATACCTCTAAAGACTTCTGATTCGATTCTCTAAAAATCTGCATTCAAATTTTTCAATTTAACGTTGATCAAATTTTTGACCCATTTTCATGTCAGTTATTTCTAGTTTTCCGAGGACTTGTAACAGAGTGACTCAAAATTGGACTTAGAGGTCCATAACTTTACCAAGCTTAAGCCGTTTCCAAAGTGGCATACCTCTAAAGACTTCTGATTCGATTCTCTAAAAATCTGCATTCAAATTTTTCAATTTAACGTTGATCAAATTTTTGACCCATTTTCATGTCAGTTATTTCTAGTTTTCCGAGGACTTGTAACAGAGTGACTCAAAATTGGACTTAGAGGTCCATAACTTTATCAAACTAAAGCCGATTCCAAAGTGGCATACCTCTAAAGACTTCTGATTCGATTCTATAAAAATCTGCATTCAAATTTTTCAATTTAACTTTGATCAAATTTTTCACCCATTTTCATGTCAGTTATTTCTAATTTGACTTGTTTAACTTTGACCCAAAATTGAACTTCGAGAGTCCATAACTTAATCAAACTTAAGCCGATTCCAAAGTGGCATACCTTAAAGACTTCTGATTCGATTCTCTTAAAATCTGCATTCAAATTTTTCAATTTAACGTTGATCAAATTTTTGACCCATTTTCATGTCAGTTATTTCTAATTTGACTTGTTTAACTTTGACCCAAAATTGAACTTCGAGAGTCCATAACTTTACCAAGCTAAAGCCGATTGCAAAGTGGCATACCTCTAAAGCCTTCTGATTCGATTCTCTAAAAATCTGCATTCAAAATTTTCAATTTAACGTCGATTAATTTTTGACCCATTTTCATGTCAGTTATTTCTAATTTGACTTGTTTAACTTTGACCCAAAATTGAACTTCGAGAGTCCATAACTTAATCAAACTTAAGCCGATTCCAAAGTGGCATACCTCTAAAGACTTCTGATTCGATTCTCTAAAAATCTGC
Source organism: Drosophila rhopaloa (assembly GCF_018152115.1). Taxonomy (NCBI): domain Eukaryota; kingdom Metazoa; phylum Arthropoda; class Insecta; order Diptera; family Drosophilidae; genus Drosophila; species Drosophila rhopaloa. Next base: position 815,842 of record NW_025335023.1, read on the forward strand.
ATTCAAATTTTTCAATTTAACCTTGATCAAATTTTTGACCCATTTTCATGTCAGTTATTTCTAATTTTCAGAGGACTTGTAACAGAGTGACTCAAAATTGGACTTAGAGGTCCATAACTTTATCAAACCTAAGCCGATTCCAAAGTGGCATACCTCTAAAGACTTCTGATTCGATTCTCTAAAAATCTGCATTCAAATTTTTCAATTTAACTTTGATCAAATTTTTCACCCATTTTCATGTCAGTTATTTCTAATTTGACTTGTTTAACTTTGACCCAAAGTTGAACTTCGAGAGTCCATAACTTAATCAAACTTAAGCCGATTCCAAAGTGGCATACCTCTAAAGACTTCTGATTCGATTGTCTAAAAATCTGCATTCAAATTTTTCAATTTAACTTTGATCAAATTTTTGACCCATTTTCATGTCAGTTATTTCTAATTTGACTTGTTTAACTTTGACCCAAAATTGAACTTCGAGAGTCCATAACTTTACCAAGCTAAAGCCGATTGCAAAGTGGCATACCTCTAAAGCCTTCTGATTCGATTCTCTAAAAATCTGCATTCAAAATTTTCAATTTAACGTCGATTAATTTTTTGACCCATTTTCATGTCAGTTATTTCTAATTTGACTTGTTTAACTTTGACCCAAAATTGAACTTCGAGAGTCCATAACTTAATCAAACTTAAGCCGATTCCAAAGTGGCATACCTCTAAAGACTTCTGATTCGATTCTCTAAAAATCTGCATTCAAATTTTTCAATTTAACCTTGATCAAATTTTTGACCCATTTTCATGTCAGTTATTTCTAATTTTCAGAGGACTTGTAACAGAGTGACTCAAAATTGGACTTAGAGGTCCATAACTTTATCAAACCTAAGCCGATTCCAAAGTGGCATACCTCTAAAGACTTCTGATTCGATTCTCTAAAAATCTGCATTCAAATTTTTCAATTTAACTTTGATCAAATTTTTCACCCATTTTCATGTCAGTTATTTCTAATTTGACTTGTTTAACTTTGACCCAAAGTTGAACTTCGAGAGTCCATAACTTAATCAAACTTAAGCCGATTCCAAAGTGGCATACCTCTAAAGACTTCTGATTCGATTGTCTAAAAATCTGCATTCAAATTTTTCAATTTAACTTTGATCAAATTTTTCACCCATTTTCATGTCAGTTATTTCTAATTTGACTTGTTTAACTTTGACCCAAAATTGAACTTCGAGAGTCCATAACTTTACCAAGCTAAAGCCGATTGCAAAGTGGCATACCTCTAAAGCCTTCTGATTCGATTCTCTAAAAATCTGCATTCAAATTTTTCAATTTAACGTCGATTAATTTTTTGACCCATTTTCATGTCAGTTATTTCTAGATTTCCGAGGACTTGTAACAGAGTGACTAAAAATTGGACTTAGAGAGTCCATAACTTTACCAAACTTAAGCCGTTTCCAAAGTGGCATACCTCTAAAGACTTCTGATTCGATTCTCTAAAAATCTGCATTCAAATCTTTCAATTTACCTTTGATCAAATTTTTCACCCATTTTCATGTCAGTTATTTCTAATTTGACTTGTTGTAACAGAGTGACTAAAAATTGGACTTAGAGAGTCCATAACTTTACCAAACTTAAGCCGATTCCAAAGTGGCATACCTCTAAAGACTTCTGATTCGATTCTCTAAAAATCTGCATTCAAATTTTTCAATTTAACTTTGATCAAATTTTTCACCCATTTTCATGTCAGTTATTTCTAATTTGACTTGTTTAACTTTGACCCAAAATTGAACTTCGAGAGTCCATAACTTTACCAAGCTAAAGCCGATTGCAAAGTGGCATACCTCTAAAGACTTCTGATTCGATTCTCTAAAAATCTGCATTCAAATTTTTCAATTTAACTTTGATCAAATTTTTCACCCATTTTCATGTCAGTTATTTCTAATTTGACTTGTTTAACTTTGACCCAAAGTTGAACTTCGAGAGTCCATAACTTAATCAAACTTAAGCCGATTCCAAAGTGGCATACCTCTAAAGACTTCTGATTCGATTCTCTAAAAATCTGCATTCAAATTTTTCAATTTAACTTTGATAAAATTTTTCACCCATTTTCATGTCAGTTATTTCTAATTTGACTTGTTGAACTTTGACCCAAAATTGAACTTCGAGAGTCCATAACTTTACCAAGCTAAAGCCGATTGCAAAGTGGCATACCTCTAAAGCCTTCTGATTCGATTCTCTAAAAATCTGCATTCAAATTTTTCAATTTAACTTTGATCAAATTTTTCACCCATTTTCATGTCAGTTATTTCTAATTTGACTTGTTTAACTTTGACCCAAAATTGAACTTCGAGAGTCCATAACTTTACCAAGCTAAAGCCGATTGCAAAGTGGCATACCTCTAAAGACTTCTGATTCGATTCTCTAAAAATCTGCATTCAAATTTTTCAATTTAACGTCGATTAATTTTTTGACCCATTTTCATGTCAGTTATTTCTAGATTTCCGAGGACTTGTAACAGAGTGACTAAAAATTGGACTTAGAGAGTCCATAACTTTACCAAACTTAAGCCGATTCCAAAGTGGCATACCTCTAAAGACTTCTGATTCGATTCTCTAAAAATCTGCATTCAAATTTTTCAATTTAACTTTGATCAAATTTTTCACCCATTTTCATGTCAGTTATTTCTAATTTGACTTGTTTAACTTTGACCCAAAATTGAACTTCGAGAGTCCATAACTTTACCAAGCTAAAGCCGTTTCCAAAGTGGCATACCTCTAAAGACTTCTGATTCGATTCTCTAAAAATCTGCATTCAAATTTTTCAATTTAACTTTGATCAAATTTTTCACCCATTTTCATGTCAGTTATTTCTAATTTGACTTGTTTAACTTTGACCCAAAATTGAACTTCGAGAGTCCATAACTTTACCAAGCTAAAGCCGATTGCAAAGTGGCATACCTCTAAAGACTTCTGATTCGATTCTCTAAAAATCTGCATTCAAATTTTTCAATTTAACGTCGATTAATTTTTTGACCCATTTTCATGTCAGTTATTTCTAGATTTCCGAGGACTTGTAACAGAGTGACCTAAAATTGAACTTCGAGAGTCCATAACTTAACCAAACTTAAGCCGATTCCAAAGTGGCATACCTCTAAAGACTTCTGATTCGATTCTCTAAAAATCTGCATTCAATATTTTCAATTTAACTTTGATCAAATTTTTCACCCATTTTCATGTCAGTTATTTCTAATTTGACTTGTTTAACTTTGACCCAAAATTGAACTTCGAGAGTCCATAACTTTACCAAGCTAAAGCCGATTGCAAAGTGGCATACCTCTAAAGACTTCTGATTCGATTCTCTAAAATTCTGCATTCAAATTTTTCAATTTAACGTCGATTAATTTTTTGACCCATTTTCATGTCAGTTATTTCTAGATTTCCGAGGACTTGTAACAGAGTGACTAAAAATTGGACTAAGAGAGTCCATAATTTTACCAAACTTAAGCCGTTTCCAAAGTGGCATACCTCTAAAGACTTCTGATTCGATTCTCTAAAAATCTGCATTCAAATTTTTCAATTTAACGTTGTTCAAATTTTTGACCCATTTTCATGTCAGTTATTTCTAGTTTTCCGAGGACTTGTAACAGAGTGACTCAAAATTGGACTTAGAGGTCCATAACTTTATCAAACTTAAGCCGATTCCAAAGTGGCATACCTCTAAAGACTTCTGATTCGATTCTCTAAAAATCTGCATTCAAATTTTTCAATTTAACTTTGATCAAATTTTTCACCCATTTTCATGTCAGTTATTTCTAATTTGACTTGTTTAACTTTGACCCAAAATTGAACTTCGAGAGTCCATAACTTAATCAAACTTAAGCCGATTCCAAAGTGGCATACCTCTAAAGACTTCTGATTCGATTCTCTAAAAATCTGCATTCAAATTTTTCAATTTAACGTTGATCAAATTTTTGACCCATTTTCATGTCAGTTATTTCTAGTTTTCCGAGGACTTGTAACAGAGTGACTCAAAATTGGACTTAGAGGTCCATAACTTTATCAAACTTAAGCCGATTCCAAAGTGGCATACCTCTAAAGACTTCTGATTCGATTCTCTAAAAATCTGCATTCAAATTTTTCAATTTAACTTTGATCAAATTTTTCACCCATTTTCATGTCAGTTATTTCTAATTTGACTTGTTTAACTTTGACCCAAAATTGAACTTCGAGAGTCCATAACTTAATCAAACTTAAGCCGATTCCAAAGTGGCATACCTTAAAGACTTCTGATTCGATTCTCTTAAAATCTGCATTCAAATTTTTCAATTTAACGTTGATCAAATTTTTGACCCATTTTCATGTCAGTTATTTCTAATTTGACTTGTTTAACTTTGACCCAAAATTGAACTTCGAGAGTCCATAACTTTACCAAGCTAAAGCCGATTGCAAAGTGGCATACCTCTAAAGCCTTCTGATTCGATTCTCCAAAAATCTGCATTAAAATTTTTCAATTTAACGTCGATTAATATTTTGACCCATTTTCATGTCAGTTATTTCTAATTTGACTTGTTTAACTTTGACCCAAAATTGAACTTCGAGAGTCCATAACTTAATCAAACTTAAGCCGATTCCAAAGTGGCATACCTCTAAAGACTTCTGATTCGATTCTCTAAAAATCTGCATTCAAATTTTTCAATTTAACGTTGATCAAATTTTTGACCCATTTTCATGTCAGTTATTTCTAGTTTTCCGAGGACTTGTAACAGAGTGACTCAAAATTGGACTTAGAGGTCCATAACTTTACCAAGCTTAAGCCGTTTCCAAAGTGGCATACCTCTAAAGACTTCTGATTCGATTCTCTAAAAATCTGCATTCAAATTTTTCAATTTAACGTTGATCAAATTTTTGACCCATTTTCATGTCAGTTATTTCTAGTTTTCCGAGGACTTGTAACAGAGTGACTCAAAATTGGACTTAGAGGTCCATAACTTTATCAAACTAAAGCCGATTGCAAAGTGGCATACCTCTAAAGCCTTCTGATTCGATTCTCCAAAAATCTGCATTCAAATTTTTCAATTTAACTTTGATCAAATTTTTCACCCATTTTCATGTCAGTTATTTCTAATTTGACTTGTTTAACTTTGACCCAAAATTGAACTTCGAGAGTCCATAACTTAATCAAACTTAAGCCGATTCCAAAGTGGCATACCTCTAAAGACTTCTGATTCGATTCTCTAAAAATCTGCATTCAAATTTTTCAATTTAACGTTGATCAAATTTTTGACCCATTTTCATGTCAGTTATTTCTAGTTTTCCGAGGACTTGTAACAGAGTGACTCAAAATTGGACTTAGAGGTCCATAACTTTATCAAACTTAAGCCGATTCCAAAGTGGCATACCTCTAAAGACTTCTGATTCGATTCTCTAAAAATCTGCATTCAAATTTTTCAATTTAACTTTGATCAAATTTTTCACCCATTTTCATGTCAGTTATTTCTAATTTGACTTGTTTAACTTTGACCCAAAATTGAACTTCGAGAGTCCATAACTTAATCAAACTTAAGCCGATTCCAAAGTGGCATACCTTAAAGACTTCTGATTCGATTCTCTTAAAATCTGCATTCAAATTTTTCAATTTAACGTTGATCAAATTTTTGACCCATTTTCATGTCAGTTATTTCTAATTTGACTTGTTTAACTTTGACCCAAAATTGAACTTCGAGAGTCCATAACTTTACCAAGCTAAAGCCGATTGCAAAGTGGCATACCTCTAAAGCCTTCTGATTCGATTCTCCAAAAATCTGCATTAAAATTTTTCAATTTAACGTCGATTAATTTTTTGACCCATTTTCATGTCAGTTATTTCTAATTTGACTTGTTTAACTTTGACCCAAAATTGAACTTCGAGAGTCCATAACTTAATCAAACTTAAGCCGATTCCAAAGTGGCATACCTCTAAAGACTTCTGATTCGATTCTCTAAAAATCTGCATTCAAATTTTTCAATTTAACGTTGATCAAATTTTTGACCCATTTTCATGTCAGTTATTTCTAGTTTTCCGAGGACTTGTAACAGAGTGACTCAAAATTGGACTTAGAGGTCCATAACTTTACCAAGCTTAAGCCGTTTCCAAAGTGGCATACCTCTAAAGACTTCTGATTCGATTCTCTAAAAATCTGCATTCAAATTTTTCAATTTAACGTTGATCAAATTTTTGACCCATTTTCATGTCAGTTATTTCTAGTTTTCCGAGGACTTGTAACAGAGTGACTCAAAATTGGACTTAGAGGTCCATAACTTTATCAAACTAAAGCCGATTCCAAAGTGGCATACCTCTAAAGACTTCTGATTCGATTCTATAAAAATCTGCATTCAAATTTTTCAATTTAACTTTGATCAAATTTTTCACCCATTTTCATGTCAGTTATTTCTAATTTGACTTGTTTAACTTTGACCCAAAATTGAACTTCGAGAGTCCATAACTTAATCAAACTTAAGCCGATTCCAAAGTGGCATACCTCTAAAGACTTCTGATTCGATTCTCTTAAAATCTGCATTCAAATTTTTCAATTTAACGTTGATCAAATTTTTCACCCATTTTCATGTCAGTTATTTCTAATTTGACTTGTTTAACTTTGACCCAAAATTGAACTTCGAGAGTCCATAACTTTACCAAGCTAAAGCCGATTGCAAAGTGGCATACCTCTAAAGACTTCTGATTCGATTCTCTAAAAATCTGCATTCAAATTTTTCAATTTAACGTTGATCTAATTTTTGACCCATTTTCATGTCAGTTATTTCTAATTTGACTTGTTTAACTTTGACCCAAAATTGAAGTTCGAGAGTCCATAACTTAATCAAACTTAAGCCGATTCCAAAGTGGCATACCTCTAAAGACTTCTGATTCGATTCTCTAAAAATCTGCATTCAAATTTTTCAATTTATACTTGATCAAATTTTTGACCCATTTTCATGTCAGTTATTTCTAATTTTCCGAGGACTTGTAACAGAGTGACTCAAAATTGGACTTAGAGGTCCATAACTTTATCAAACCTAAGCCGATTCCAAAGTGGCATACCTCTAAAGACTTCTGATTCGATTCTCTAAAAATCTGCATTCAAATTTTTCAATTTAACTTTGATCAAATTTTTCACCCATTTTCATGTCAGTTATTTCTAATTTGACTTGTTTAACTTTGACCCAAAGTTGAACTTCGAGAGTCCATAACTTAATCAAACTTAAGCCGATTCCAAAGTGGCATACCTCTAAAGACTTCTGATTCGATTGTCTAAAAATCTGCATTCAAATTTTTCAATTTAACTTTGATCAAATTTTTCACCCATTTTCATGTCAGTTATTTCTAATTTGACTTGTTTAACTTTGACCCAAAATTGAACTTCGAGAGTCCATAACTTTACCAAGCTAAAGCCGATTGCAAAGTGGCATACCTCTAAAGCCTTCTGATTCGATTCTCTAAAAATCTGCATTCAAATTTTTCAATTTAACGTCGATTAATTTTTTGACCCATTTTCATGTCAGTTATTTCTAGATTTCCGAGGACTTGTAACAGAGTGACTAAAAATTGGACTTAGAGAGTCCATAACTTTACCAAACTTAAGCCGTTTCCAAAGTGGCATACCTCTAAAGACTTCTGATTCGATTCTCTAAAAATCTGCATTCAAATCTTTCAATTTACCTTTGATCAAATTTTTCACCCATTTTCATGTCAGTTATTTCTAATTTGACTTGTTGTAACAGAGTGACTAAAAATTGGACTTAGAGAGTCCATAACTTTACCAAACTTAAGCCGATTCCAAAGTGGCATACCTCTAAAGACTTCTGATTCGATTCTCTAAAAATCTGCATTCAAATTTTTCAATTTAACTTTGATCAAATTTTTCACCCATTTTCATGTCAGTTATTTCTAATTTGACTTGTTTAACTTTGACCCAAAATTGAACTTCGAGAGTCCATAACTTTACCAAGCTAAAGCCGATTGCAAAGTGGCATACCTCTAAAGACTTCTGATTCGATTCTCTAAAAATCTGCATTCAAATTTTTCAATTTAACTTTGATCAAATTTTTCACCCATTTTCATGTCAGTTATTTCTAATTTGACTTGTTTAACTTTGACCCAAAGTTGAACTTCGAGAGTCCATAACTTAATCAAACTTAAGCCGATTCCAAAGTGGCATACCTCTAAAGACTTCTGATTCGATTCTCTAAAAATCTGCATTCAAATTTTTCAATTTAACTTTGATAAAATTTTTCACCCATTTTCATGTCAGTTATTTCTAATTTGACTTGTTGAACTTTGACCCAAAATTGAACTTCGAGAGTCCATAACTTTACCAAGCTAAAGCCGATTGCAAAGTGGCATACCTCTAAAGCCTTCTGATTCGATTCTCTAAAAATCTGCATTCAAATTTTTCAATTTAACTTTGATCAAATTTTTCACCCATTTTCATGTCAGTTATTTCTAATTTGACTTGTTTAACTTTGACCCAAAATTGAACTTCGAGAGTCCATAACTTTACCAAGCTAAAGCCGATTGCAAAGTGGCATACCTCTAAAGACTTCTAATTCGATTCTCTAAAAATCTGCATTCAAATTTTTCAATTTAACGTCGATTAATTTTTTGACCCATTTTCATGTCAGTTATTTCTAGATTTCCGAGGACTTGTAACAGAGTGACTAAAAATTGGACTTAGAGAGTCCATAACTTTACCAAACTTAAGCCGATTCCAAAGTGGCATACCTCTAAAGACTTCTGATTCGATTCTCTAAAAATCTGCATTCAAATTTTTCAATTTAACTTTGATCAAATTTTTCACCCATTTTCATGTCAGTTATTTCTAATTTGACTTGTTTAACTTTGACCCAAAATTGAACTTCGAGAGTCCATAACTTTACCAAGCTAAAGCCGATTGCAAAGTGGCATACCTCTAAAGACTTCTGATTCGATTCTCTAAAAATCTGCATTCAAATTTTTCAATTTAACGTCGATTAATTTTTTGACCCATTTTCATGTCAGTTATTTCTAGATTTCCGAGGACTTGTAACAGAGTGACCCAAAATTGAACTTCGAGAGTCCATAACTTAACCAAACTTAAGCCGATTCCAAAGTGGCATACCTCTAAAGACTTCTGATTCGATTCTCTAAAAATCTGCATTCAAATTTTTCAATTTAACTTTGATCAAATTTTTCACCCATTTTCATGTCAGTTATTTCTAATATGACTTGTTTAACTTTGACCCAAAATTGAACTTCGAGAGTCCATAACTTTACCAAGCTAAAGCCGATTGCAAAGTGGCATACCTCTAAAGACTTCTGATTCGATTCTCTAAAATTCTGCATTCAAAATTTTCAATTTAACTTTGATCAAATTTTTCACCCATTTTCATGTCAGTTATTTCTAATTTGACTTGTTTAACTTTGACCCAAAATTGAACTTCGAGAGTCCATAACTTTACCAAGCTAAAGCCGATTGCAAAGTGGCATACCTCTAAAGACTTCTGATTCGATTCTCTAAAAATCTGCATTCAAATTTTTTAATTTAACGTCGATTAATTTTTTGACCCATTTTCATGTCAGTTATTTCTAGATTTCCGAGGACTTGTAACAGAGTGACCCAAAATTGAACTTCGAGAGTCCATAACTTAACCAAACTTAAGCCGATTCCAAAGTGGCATACCTCTAAAGACTTCTGATTCGATTCTCTAAAAATCTGCATTCAAAATTTTCAATTTAACTTTGATCAAATTTTTCACCCATTTTCATGTCAGTTATTTCTAATTTGACTTGTTTAACTTTGACCCAAAATTGAACTTCGAGAGTCCATAACTTTACCAAGCTAAAGCCGATTGCAAAGTGGCATACCTCTAAAGACTTCTGATTCGATTCTCTAAAATTCTGCATTCAAATTTTTCAATTTAACGTCGATTAATTTTTTGACCCATTTTCATGTCAGTTATTTCTAGATTTCCGAGGACTTGTAACAGAGTGACTAAAAATTGGACTAAGAGAGTCCATAATTTTACCAAACTTAAGCCGTTTCCAAAGTGGCATACCTCTAAAGACTTCTGATTCGATTCTCTAAAAATCTGCATTCAAATTTTTCAATTTAACTTTGATCAAATTTTTCACCCATTTTCATGTCAGTTATTTCTAATTTGACTTGTTTAACTTTGACCCAAAATTGAACTTCGAGAGTCCATAACTTTACCAAGCTAAAGCCGATTGCAAAGTGGCATACCTCTAAAGCCTTCTGATTCGATTCTCCAAAAATCTGCATTAAAATTTTTCAATTTAACGTCGATTAATTTTTTGACCCATTTTCATGTCAGTTATTTCTAATTTGACTTGTTTAACTTTGACCCAAAATTGAACTTCGAGAGTCCATAACTTAATCAAACTTAAGCCGATTCCAAAGTGGCATACCTCTAAAGACTTCTGATTCGATTCTCTAAAAATCTGCATTCAAATTTTTCAATTTAACGTCGATTAATTTTTTGACCCATTTTCATGTCAGTTATTTCTAGATTTCCGAGGACTTGTAACAGAGTGACTAAAAATTGGACTTAGAGAGTCCATAACTTTACCAAACTTAAGCCGTTTCCAAAGTGGCATACCTCTAAAGACTTCTGATTCGATTCTCTAAAAATCTGCATTCAAATTTTTCAATTTAACGTTGATCAAATTTTTGACCCATTTTCATGTCAGTTATTTCTAGTTTTCCGAGGACTTGTAACAGAGTGACTCAAAATTGGACTTAGAGGTCCATAACTTTATCAAACTAAAGCCGATTCCAAAGTGGCATACCTCTAAAGACTTCTGATTCGATTCTATAAAAATCTGCATTCAAATTTTTCAATTTAACTTTGATCAAATTTTTCACCCATTTTCATGTCAGTTATTTCTAATTTGACTTGTTTAACTTTGACCCAAAATTGAACTTCGAGAGTCCATAACTTAATCAAACTTAAGCCGATTCCAAAGTGGCATACCTTAAAGACTTCTGATTCGATTCTCTTAAAATCTGCATTCAAATTTTTCAATTTAACGTTGATCAAATTTTTGACCCATTTTCATGTCAGTTATTTCTAATTTGACTTGTTTAACTTTGACCCAAAATTGAACTTCGAGAGTCCATAACTTTACCAAGCTAAAGCCGATTGCAAAGTGGCATACCTCTAAAGCCTTCTGATTCGATTCTCTAAAAATCTGCATTCAAAATTTTCAATTTAACGTCGATTAATTTTTTGACCCATTTTCATGTCAGTTATTTCTAATTTGACTTGTTTAACTTTGACCCAAAATTGAACTTCGAGAGTCCATAACTTAATCAAACTTAAGCCGATTCCAAAGTGGCATACCTCTAAAGACTTCTGATTCGATTCTCTAAAAATCTGCATTCAAATTTTTCAATTTAACCTTGATCAAATTTTTGACCCATTTTCATGTCAGTTATTTCTAATTTTCCGAGGACTTGTAACAGAGTGACTCAAAATTGGACTTAGAGGTCCATAACTTTATCAAACCTAAGCCGATTCCAAAGTGGCATACCTCTAAAGACTTCTGATTCGATTCTCTAAAAATCTGCATTCAAATTTTTCAATTTAACTTTGATCAAATTTTTCACCCATTTTCATGTCAGTTATTTCTAATTTGACTTGTTTAACTTTGACCCAAAGTTGAACTTCGAGAGTCCATAACTTAATCAAACTTAAGCCGATTCCAAAGTGGCATACCTCTAAAGACTTCTGATTCGATTGTCTAAAAATCTGCATTCAAATTTTTCAATTTAACTTTGATCAAATTTTTCACCCATTTTCATGTCAGTTATTTCTAATTTGACTTGTTTAACTTTGACCCAAAATTGAACTTCGAGAGTCCATAACTTTACCAAGCTAAAGCCGATTGCAAAGTGGCATACCTCTAAAGCCTTCTGATTCGATTCTCTAAAAATCTGCATTCAAATTTTTCAATTTAACGTCGATTAATTTTTTGACCCATTTTCATGTCAGTTATTTCTAGATTTCCGAGGACTTGTAACAGAGTGACTAAAAATTGGACTTAGAGAGTCCATAACTTTACCAAACTTAAGCCGTTTCCAAAGTGGCATACCTCTAAAGACTTCTGATTCGATTCTCTAAAAATCTGCATTAAAATCTTTCAATTTACCTTTGATCAAATTTTTCACCCATTTTCATGTCAGTTATTTCTAATTTGACTTGTTGTAACAGAGTGACTAAAAATTGGACTTAGAGAGTCCATAACTTTACCAAACTTAAGCCGATTCCAAAGTGGCATACCTCTAAAGACTTCTGATTCGATTCTCTAAAAATCTGCATTCAAATTTTTCAATTTAACTTTGATCAAATTTTTCACCCATTTTCATGTCAGTTATTTCTAATTTGACTTGTTTAACTTTGACCCAAAATTGAACTTCGAGAGTCCATAACTTTACCAAGCTAAAGCCGATTGCAAAGTGGCATACCTCTAAAGACTTCTGATTCGATTCTCTAAAAATCTGCATTCAAATTTTTCAATTTAACTTTGATCAAATTTTTCACCCATTTTCATGTCAGTTATTTCTAATTTGACTTGTTTAACTTTGACCCAAAGTTGAACTTCGAGAGTCCATAACTTAATCAAACTTAAGCCGATTCCAAAGTGGCATACCTCTAAAGACTTCTGATTCGATTCTCTAAAAATCTGCATTCAAATTTTTCAATTTAACTTTGATAAAATTTTTCACCCATTTTCATGTCAGTTATTTCTAATTTGACTTGTTGAACTTTGACCCAAAATTGAACTTCGAGAGTCCATAACTTTACCAAGCTAAAGCCGATTGCAAAGTGGCATACCTCTAAAGCCTTCTGATTCGATTCTCTAAAAATCTGCATTCAAATTTTTCAATTTAACTTTGATCAAATTTTTCACCCATTTTCATGTCAGTTATTTCTAATTTGACTTGTTTAACTTTGACCCAAAATTGAACTTCGAGAGTCCATAACTTTACCAAGCTAAAGCCGATTGCAAAGTGGCATACCTCTAAAGACTTCTAATTCGATTCTCTAAAAATCTGCATTCAAATTTTTCAATTTAACTTTGATCAAATTTTTCACCCATTTTCATGTCAAATATTTCTAATTTGACTTGTTTAACTTTTGACCCAAAATTGAACTTCGAGAGTCCATAACTTTACCAAGCTAAAGCCGATTGCAAAGTGGCATACCTCTAAAGACTTCTGATTCGATTCTCTAAAAATCTGCATTCAAATTTTTCAATTTAACGTCGATTAATTTTTTGACCCATTTTCATGTCAGTTATTTCTAGATTTCCGAGGACTTGTAACAGAGTGACCCAAAATTGAACTTCGAGAGTCCATAACTTAACCAAACTTAAGCCGATTCCAAAGTGGCATACCTCTAAAGACTTCTGATTCGATTCTCTAAAAATCTGCATTCAAATTTTTCAATTTAACTTTGATCAAATTTTTCACCCATTTTCATGTCAGTTATTTCTAATTTGACTTGTTTAACTTTGACCCAAAATTGAACTTCGAGAGTCCATAACTTTACCAAGCTAAAGCCGATTGCAAAGTGGCATACCTCTAAAGACTTCTGATTCGATTCTCTAAAATTCTGCATTCAAAATTTTCAATTTAACTTTGATCAAATTTTTCACCCATTTTCATGTCAGTTATTTCTAATTTGACTTGTTTAACTTTGACCCAAAATTGAACTTCGAGAGTCCATAACTTTACCAAGCTAAAGCCGATTGCAAAGTGGCATACCTCTAAAGACTTCTGATTCGATTCTCTAAAAATCTGCATTCAAATTTTTCAATTTAACGTCGATTAATTTTTTGACCCATTTTCATGTCAGTTATTTCTAGATTTCCGAGGACTTGTAACAGAGTGACCCAAAATTGAACTTCGAGAGTCCATAACTTAACCAAACTTAAGCCGATTCCAAAGTGGCATACCTCTAAAGACTTCTGATTCGATTCTCTAAAAATCTGCATTCAAAATTTTCAATTTAACTTTGATCAAATTTTTCACCCATTTTCATGTCAGTTATTTCTAATTTGACTTGTTTAACTTTGACCCAAAATTGAACTTCGAGAGTCCATAACTTTACCAAGCTAAAGCCGATTGCAAAGTGGCATACCTCTAAAGACTTCTGATTCGATTCTCTAAAATTCTGCATTCAAATTTTTCAATTTAACGTCGATTAATTTTTTGACCCATTTTCATGTCAGTTATTTCTAGATTTCCGAGGACTTGTAACAGAGTGACTAAAAATTGGACTAAGAGAGTCCATAATTTTACCAAACTTAAGCCGTTTCCAAAGTGGCATACCTCTAAAGACTTCTGATTCGATTCTCTAAAAATCTGCATTCAAATTTTTCAATTTAACTTTGATCAAATTTTTCACCCATTTTCATGTCAGTTATTTCTAATTTGACTTGTTTAACTTTGACCCAAAATTGAACTTCGAGAGTCCATAACTTTACCAAGCTAAAGCCGATTGCAAAGTGGCATACCTCTAAAGACTTCTGATTCGATTCTCTAAAAATCTGCATTAAAATTTTTCAATTTAACTTTGATCAAATTTTTCACCCATTTTCATGTCTGAACTTCGAGAGTCCATAACTTAATCAAACTTAAGCCGATTCCAAAGTGGCATACCTCTAAAGACTTCTGATTCGATTCTCTAAAAATCTGCATTCAAATTTTTCAATTTAACGTTGATCAAATTTTTTGACCCATTTTCATGTCAGTTATTTCTAGTTTTCCGAGGACTTGTAACAGAGTGACTCAAAATTGGACTTGGAGGTCCATAACTTTATCAAACTTAAGCCGATTCCAAAGTGGCATACCTCTAAAGACTTCTGATTCGATTCTCTAAAAATCTGCATTCAAATTTTTCAATTTAACTTTGATCAAATTTTTCACCCATTTTCATGTCAGTTATTTCTAATTTGACTTGTTTAACTTTGACCCAAAATTGAACTTCGAGAGTCCATAACTTTACCAAGCTAAAGCCGATTGCAAAGTGGCATACCTCTAAAGACTTCTAATTCGATTCTCTAAAAATCTGCATTCAAATTTTTCAATTTAACGTTGATCAAATTTTTGACCCATTTTCATGTCAGTTATTTCTAGTTTTCCGAGGACTTGTAACAGAGTGACTCAAAATTGGACTTAGAGGTCCATAACTTTATCAAACTTAAGCCGATTCCAAAGTGGCATACCTCTAAAGACTTCTGATTCGATTCTCTAAAAATCTGCATTCAAATTTTTCAATTTAACTTTGATCAAATTTTTCACCCATTTTCATGTCAGTTATTTCTAATTTGACTTGTTTAACTTTGACCCAAAATTGAACTTCGAGAGTCCATAACTTTACCAAGCTAAAGCCGATTGCAAAGTGGCATACCTCTAAAGACTTCTAATTCGATTCTCTAAAAATCTGCATTCAAATTTTTCAATTTAACGTCGATTAATTTTTTGACCCATTTTCATGTCAGTTATTTCTAGATTTCCGAGGACTTGTAACAGAGTGACTAAAAATTGGACTTAGAGAGTCCATAACTTTACCAAACTTAAGCCGATTCCAAAGCGGCATACCTCTAAAGACTTCTGATTCGATTCTCTAAAAATCTGCATTCAAATTTTTCAATTTAACTTTGATCAAATTTTTCACCCATTTTCATGTCAGTTATTTCTAATTTGACTTGTTTAACTTTGACCCAAAATTGAACTTCGAGAGTCCATAACTTAATCAAACTTAAGCCGATTCCAAAGTGGCATACCTTAAAGACTTCTGATTCGATTCTCTTAAAATCTGCATTCAAATTTTTCAATTTAACGTTGATCAAATTTTTGACCCATTTTCATGTCAGTTATTTCTAATTTGACTTGTTTAACTTTGACCCAAAATTGAACTTCGAGAGTCCATAACTTTACCAAACTTAAGCCGTTTCCAAAGTGGCATACCTCTAAAGACTTCTGATTCGATTCTATAAATATCTGCATTCAAATTTTTCAATTTAACTTTGATCAAATTTTTCACCCATTTTCATGTCAGTTATTTCTAATTTGACTTGTTTAACTTTGACCCAAAATTGAACTTCGAGAGTCCATAACTTTACCAAGCTAAAGCCGATTGCAAAGTGGCATACCTCTAAAGACTTCTGATTCGATTCTCTAAAAATCTGCATTAAAATTTTTCAATTTAACGTCGATTAATTTTTTGACCCATTTTCATGTCAGTTATTTCTAGATTTCCGAGGACTTGTAAAAGAGTGACTAAAAATTGGACTTAGAGAGTCCATAACTTTATCAAACTTAAGCCGATTCCAAAGTGGCATACCTCTAAAGACTTCTGATTCGATTCTCTAAAAATCTGCATTCAAATTTTTCAATTTAACTTTGATCAAATTTTTCACCCATTTTCATGTCAGTTATTTCTAATTTGACTTGTTTAACTTTGACCCAAAATTGAACTTCGAGAGTCCATAACTTAATCAAACTTAAGCCGATTCCAAAGTGGCATACCTTAAAGACTTCTGATTCGATTCTCTTAAAATCTGCATTCAAATTTTTCAATTTAACGTTGATCAAATTTTTGACCCATTTTCATGTCAGTTATTTCTAATTTGACTTGTTTAACTTTGACCCAAAATTGAACTTCGAGAGTCCATAACTTTACCAAACTTAAGCCGTTTCCAAAGTGGCATACCTCTAAAGACTTCTGATTCGATTCTCTAAAAATCTGCATTCAAATTTTTCAATTTAACTTTGATCAAATTTTTCACCCATTTTCATGTCAGTTATTTCTAATTTGACTTGTTTAACTTTGACCCAAAATTGAACTTCGAGAGTCCATAACTTTACCAAGCTAAAGCCGATTGCAAAGTGGCATACCTCTAAAGACTTCTGATTCGATTCTCTAAAAATCTGCATTAAAATTTTTCAATTTAACGTCGATTAATTTTTTGACCCATTTTCATGTCAGTTATTTCTAGATTTCCGAGGACTTGTAACAGAGTGACTAAAAATTGGACTTAGAGAGTCCATAACTTTATCAAACTTAAGCCGATTCCAAAGTGGCATACCTCTAAAGACTTCTGATTCGATTCTCTAAAAATCTGCATTCAAATTTTTCAATTTAACTTTGATCAAATTTTTCACCCATTTTCATGTCAGTTATTTCTAATTTGACTTGTTTAACTTTGACCCAAAATTGAACTTCGAGAGTCCATAACTTAATCAAACTTAAGCCGATTCCAAAGTGGCATACCTTAAAGACTTCTGATTCGATTCTCTTAAAATCTGCATTCAAATTTTTCAATTTAACGTTGATCAAATTTTTGACCCATTTTCATGTCAGTTATTTCTAATTTGACTTGTTTAACTTTGACCCAAAATTGAACTTCGAGAGTCCATAACTTTACCAAACTTAAGCCGTTTCCAAAGTGGCATACCTCTAAAGACTTCTGATTCGATTCTCTAAAAATCTGCATTCAAATTTTTCAATTTAACTTTGATCAAATTTTTCACCCATTTTCATGTCAGTTATTTCTAATTTGACTTGTTTAACTTTGACCCAAAATTGAACTTCGAGAGTCCATAACTTTACCAAGCTAAAGCCGATTGCAAAGTGGCATACCTCTAAAGACTTCTGATTCGATTCTCTAAAAATCTGCATTAAAATTTTTCAATTTAACGTCGATTAATTTTTTGACCCATTTTCATGTCAGTTATTTCTAGGTTTCCGAGGACTTGTAACAGAGTGACCCAAAATTGAACTTCGAGAGTCCATAACTAAATCAAACTTAAGCCGATTCCAAAGTGGCATACCTCTAAAGACTTCTGATTCGATTCTCTAAAAATCTGCATTCAAATTTTTCAATTTAACGTTGATCAAATTTTTGACCCATTTTCATGTCAGTTATTTCTAGTTTTCCGAGGACTTGTAACAGAGTGACTCAAAATTGGACTTAGAGGTCCATAACTTTATCAAACTTAAGCCGATTCCAAAGTGGCATACCTCTAAAGACTTCTGATTCGATTCTCTAAAAATCTGCATTCAAATTTTTCAATTTAACTTTGATCAAATTTTTCACCCATTTTCATGTCAGTTATTTCTAATTTGACTTGTTTAACTTTGACCCAAAATTGAACTTCGAGAGTCCATAACTAAATCAAACTTAAGCCGATTCCAAAATGGCATACCTCTAAAGACTTCTGATTCGATTCTCTAAAAATCTGCATTCAAATTTTTCAATTTAACGTTGATCAAATTTTTGACCCATTTTCATGTCAGTTATTTCTAGTTTTCCGAGGACTTGTAACAGAGTGACTCAAAATTGGACTTAGAGGTCCATAACTTTTTCAATTTAACTTTGATCAAATTTTTCACCCATTTTCATGTCAGTTATTTCTAATTTGACTTGTTTAACTTTGACCCAAAATTGAACTTCGAGAGTCCATAACTTAATCAAACTTAAGCCGATTCCAAAGTGGCATACCTCTAAAGACTTCTGATTCGATTCTCTAAAAATCTGCATTCAAATTTTTCAATTTAACGTTGATCAAATTTTTGACCCATTTTCATGTCAGTTATTTCTAGTTTTCCGAGGACTTGTAACAGAGTGACTCAAAATTGGACTTAGAGGTCCATAACTTTATCAAACTTAAGCCGATTCCAAAGTGGCATACCTCTAAAGACTTCTGATTCGATTCTCTAAAAATCTGCATTCAAATTTTTCAATTTAACTTTGATCAAATTTTTCACCCATTTTCATGTCAGTTATTTCTAATTTGACTTGTTTAACTTTGACCCAAAATTGAACTTCGAGAGTCCATAACTTAATCAAACTTAAGCCGATTCCAAAGTGGCATACCTTAAAGACTTCTGATTCGATTCTCTTAAAATCTGCATTCAAATTTTTCAATTTAACGTTGATCAAAATTGAACTTCGAGAGTCCATAACTTTACCAAACTTAAGCCGATTCCAAAGTGGCATACCTCTAAAGACTTCTGATTCGATTCTCTAAAAATCTGCATTCAAATTTTTCAATTTAACTTTGATCAAATTTTTGACCCATTTTCATGTCAGTTATTTCTAATTTGACTTGTTTAACTTTGACCCAAAATTGAACTTCGAGAGTCCATAACTTTACCAAGCTAAAGCCGATTGCAAAGTGGCATACCTCTAAAGACTTCTGATTCGATTCTCTAAAAATCTGCATTAAAATTTTTCAATTTAACGTCGATTAATTTTTTGACCCATTTTCATGTCAGTTATTTCTAGATTTCCGAGGACTTGTAACAGAGTGACCCAAAATTGAACTTCGAGAGTCCATAACTAAATCAAACTTAAGCCGATTCCAAAGTGGCATACCTCTAAAGACTTCTGATTCGATTCTCTAAAAATCTGCATTCAAATTTTTCAATTTAACGTTGATCAAATTTTTTGACCCATTTTCATGTCAGTTATTTCTAGTTTTCCGAGGACTTGTAACAGAGTGACTCAAAATTGGACTTAGAGGTCCATAACTTTATCAAACTTAAGCCGATTCCAAAGTGGCATACCTCTAAAGACTTCTGATTCGATTCTCTAAAAATCTGCATTCAAATTTTTCAATTTAACTTTGATCAAATTTTTCACCCATTTTCATGTCAGTTATTTCTAATTTGACTTGTTTAACTTTGACCCAAAATTGAACTTCGAGAGTCCATAACTAAATCAAACTTAAGCCGATTCCAAAATGGCATACCTCTAAAGACTTCTGATTCGATTCTCTAAAAATCTGCATTCAAATTTTTCAATTTAACGTTGATCAAATTTTTGACCCATTTTCATGTCAGTTATTTCTAGTTTTCCGAGGACTTGTAACAGAGTGACTCAAAATTGGACTTAGAGGTCCATAACTTTATCAAACTTAAGCCGATTCCAAAGTGGCATACCTCTAAAGACTTCTGATTCGATTCTCTAAAAATCTGCATTCAAATTTTTCAATTTAACTTTGATCAAATTTTTGACCCATTTTCATGTCAGTTATTTCTAATTTGACTTGTTTAACTTTGACCCAAAATTGAACTTCGAGAGTCCATAACTAAATCAAACTTAAGCCGATTCCAAAGTGGCATACCTCTAAAGACTTCTGATTCGATTCTCTAAAAATCTGCATTCAAATTTTTCAATTTAACGTTGATCAAATTTTTCACCCATTTTCATGTCAGTTATTTCTAATTTGACTTGTTTAACTTTGACCCAAAATTGAACTTCGAGAGTCCATAACTTAATCAAACTTAAGCCGATTCCAAAGTGGCATACCTTAAAGACTTCTGATTCGATTCTCTAAAAATCTGCATTCAAATTTTTCAATTTAACGTTGATCAAATTTTTGACCCATTTTCATGTCAGTTATTTCTAGTTTTCCGAGGACTTGTAACAGAGTGACTCAAAATTGGACTTAGAGGTCCATAACTTTACCAAGCTTAAGCCGTTTCCAAAGTGGCATACCTCTAAAGACTTCTGATTCGATTCTCTAAAAATCTGCATTCAAATTTTTCAATTTAACGTTGTTCAAATTTTTGACCCATTTTCATGTCAGTTATTTCTAGTTTTCCGAGGACTTGTAACAGAGTGACTCAAAATTGGACTTAGAGGTCCATAACTTTATCAAACTTAAGCCGATTCCAAAGTGGCATACCTCTAAAGACTTCTGATTCGATTCTCTAAAAATCTGCATTCAAATTTTTCAATTTAACTTTGATCAAATTTTTCACCCATTTTCATGTCAGTTATTTCTAATTTGACTTGTTTAACTTTGACCCAAAATTGAACTTCGAGAGTCCATAACTTAATCAAACTTAAGCCGATTCCAAAGTGGCATACCTCTAAAGACTTCTGATTCGATTCTCTAAAAATCTGCATTCAAATTTTTCAATTTAACGTTGATCAAATTTTTGACCCATTTTCATGTCAGTTATTTCTAGTTTTCCGAGGACTTGTAACAGAGTGACTCAAAATTGGACTTAGAGGTCCATAACTTTATCAAACTTAAGCCGATTCCAAAGTGGCATACCTCTAAAGACTTCTGATTCGATTCTCTAAAAATCTGCATTCAAATTTTTCAATTTAACTTTGATCAAATTTTTCACCCATTTTCATGTCAGTTATTTCTAATTTGACTTGTTTAACTTTGACCCAAAATTGAACTTCGAGAGTCCATAACTTAATCAAACTTAAGCCGATTCCAAAGTGGCATACCTTAAAGACTTCTGATTCGATTCTCTTAAAATCTGCATTCAAATTTTTCAATTTAACGTTGATCAAATTTTTGACCCATTTTCATGTCAGTTATTTCTAATTTGACTTGTTTAACTTTGACCCAAAATTGAACTTCGAGAGTCCATAACTTTACCAAGCTAAAGCCGATTGCAAAGTGGCATACCTCTAAAGACTTCTGATTCGATTCTCTAAAAATCTGCATTCAAATTTTTCAATTTAACGTCGATTAATTTTTGACCCATTTTCATGTCAGTTATTTCTAGATTTCCGAGGACTTGTAACAGAGTGACTAAAAATTGGACTTAGAGAGTCCATAACTTTACCAAACTTAAGCCGTTTCCAAAGTGGCATACCTCTAAAGACTTCTGATTCGATTCTCTAAAAATCTGCATTCAAATCTTTCAATTTAACTTTGATCAAATTTTTCACCCATTTTCATGTCAGTTATTTCTAATTTGACTTGTTTAACTTTGACACAAAATTGAACTTCGAGAGTCCATAACTTAATCAAACTTAAGCCGATTCCAAAGTGGCATACCTTAAAGACTTCTGATTCGATTCTCTTAAAATCTGCATTCAAATTTTTCAATTTAACGTTGATCAAATTTTTGACCCATTTTCATGTCAGTTATTTCTAGTTTTCCGAGGACTTGTAACAGAGTGACTCAAAATTGGACTTAGAGGTCCATAATTTTATCAAACTTAAGCCGATTCCAAAGTGGCATACCTCTAAAGACTTCTGATTCGATTCTCTAAAAATCTGCATTCAAATTTTTCAATTTAACTTTGATCAAATTTTTCACCCATTTTCATGTCAGTTATTTCTAATTTGACTTGTTTAACTTTGACACAAAATTGAACTTCGAGAGTCCATAACTTAATCAAACTTAAGCCGATTCCAAAGTGGCATACCTTAAAGACTTCTGATTCGATTCTCTTAAAATCTGCATTCAAATTTTTCAATTTAACGTTGATCAAATTTTTGACCCATTTTCATGTCAGTTATTTCTAATTTGACTTGTTTAACTTTGACCCAAAATTGAACTTCGAGAGTCCATAACTTTACCAAGCTAAAGCCGATTGCAAAGTGGCATACCTCTAAAGCCTTCTGATTCGATTCTCTAAAAATCTGCATTAAAATTTTTCAATTTAACGTCGATTAATTTTTTGACCCATTTTCATGTCAGTTATTTCTAATTTGACTTGTTTAACTTTGACCCAAAATTGAACTTCGAGAGTCCATAACTTAATCAAACTTAAGCCGATTCCAAAGTGGCATACCTCTAAAGACTTCTGATTCGATTCTCTAAAAATCTGCATTCAAATTTTTCAATTTAACGTCGATTAATTTTTTGACCCATTTTCATGTCAGTTATTTCTAGTTTTCCGAGGACTTGTAACAGAGTGACTCAAAATTGGACTTAGAGGTCCATAACTTTATCAAACTTAAGCCGATTCCAAAGTGGCATACCTCTAAAGACTTCTGATTCGATTCTCTAAAAATCTGCATTCAAATTTTTCAATTTAACTTTGATCAAATTTTTCACCCATTTTCATGTCAGTTATTTCTAATTTGACTTGTTTAACTTTGACCCAAAATTGAACTTCGAGAGTCCATAACTTAATCAAACTTAAGCCGATTCCAAAGTGGCATACCTTAAAGACTTCTGATTCGATTCTCTTAAAATCTGCATTCAAATTTTTCAATTTAACGTTGATCAAATTTTTGACCCATTTTCATGTCAGTTATTTCTAATTTGACTTGTTTAACTTTGACCCAAAATTGAACTTCGAGAGTCCATAACTTTACCAAGCTAAAGCCGATTGCAAAGTGGCATACCTCTAAAGACTTCTGATTCGATTCTCTAAAAATCTGCATTCAAATTTTTCAATTTAACCTTGATCAAATTTTTGACCCATTTTCATGTCAGTTATTTCTAATTTTCCGAGGACTTGTAACAGAGTGACTCAAAATTGGACTTAGAGGTCCATAACTTTATCAAACCTAAGCCGATTCCAAAGTGGCATACCTCTAAAGACTTCTGATTCGATTCTCTAAAAATCTGCATTCAAATCTTTCAATTTACCTTTGATCAAATTTTTCACCCATTTTCATGTCAGTTATTTCTAATTTGACTTGTTGTAACAGAGTGACTAAAAATTGGACTTAGAGAGTCCATAACTTTACCAAACTTAAGCCGATTCCAAAGTGGCATACCTCTAAAGACTTCTGATTCGATTCTCTAAAAATCTGCATTCAAATTTTTCAATTTAACTTTGATCAAATTTTTCACCCATTTTCATGTCAGTTATTTCTAATTTGACTTGTTTAACTTTGACCCAAAATTGAACTTCGAGAGTCCATAACTTTACCAAGCTAAAGCCGATTGCAAAGTGGCATACCTCTAAAGACTTCTGATTCGATTCTCTAAAAATCTGCATTCAAATTTTTCAATTTAACGTCGATTAATTTTTTGACCCATTTTCATGTCAGTTATTTCTAGATTTCCGAGGACTTGTAACAGAGTGACTAAAATTGGACTTAGAGAGTCCATAACTTTACCAAACTTAAGCCGTTTCCAAAGTGGCATACCTCTAAAGACTTCTGATTCGATTCTCTAAAAATCTGCATTCAAATCTTTCAATTTAACTTTGATCAAATTTTTCACCCATTTTCATGTCAGTTATTTCTAATTTGACTTGTTGTAACAGAGTGACTAAAAATTGGACTTAGAGAGTCCATAACTTTACCAAACTTAAGCCGATTCCAAAGTGGCATACCTCTAAAGACTTCTGATTCGATTCTCTAAAAATCTGCATTCAAATTTTTCAATTTAACTTTGATCAAATTTTTTCACCCATTTTCATGTCAGTTATTTCTAATTTGACTTGTTTAACTTTGACCCAAAATTGAACTTCGAGAGTCCATAACTTTACCAAGCTAAAGCCGATTGCAAAGTGGCATACCTCTAAAGACTTCTGATTCGATTCTCTAAAAATCTGCATTCAAATTTTTCAATTTAACGTCGATTAATTTTTTGACCCATTTTCATGTCAGTTATTTCTAGATTTCCGAGGACTTGTAACAGAGTGACCCAAAATTGAACTTCGAGAGTCCATAACTTAACCAAACTTAAGCCGATTCCAAAGTGGCATACCTCTAAAGACTTCTGATTCGATTCTCTAAAAATCTGCATTCAAATTTTTCAATTTAACTTTGATCAAATTTTTCACCCATTTTCATGTCAGTTATTTCTAATTTGACTTGTTTAACTTTGACCCAAAATTGAACTTCGAGAGTCCATAACTTTACCAAGCTAAAGCCGATTGCAAAGTGGCATACCTCTAAAGACTTCTGATTCGATTCTCTAAAATTCTGCATTCAAATCTTTCAATTTACCTTTGATCAAATTTTTCACCCATTTTCATGTCAGTTATTTCTAATTTGACTTGTTGTAACAGAGTGACTAAAAATTGGACTTAGAGAGTCCATAACTTTACCAAACTTAAGCCGATTCCAAAGTGGCATACCTCTAAAGACTTCTGATTCGATTCTCTAAAAATCTGCATTCAAATTTTTCAATTTAACTTTGATCAAATTTTTCACCCATTTTCATGTCAGTTATTTCTAATTTGACTTGTTTAACTTTGACCCAAAATTGAACTTCGAGAGTCCATAACTTTACCAAGCTAAAGCCGATTGCAAAGTGGCATACCTCTAAAGACTTCTGATTCGATTCTCTAAAAATCTGCATTCAAATTTTTCAATTTAACGTCGATTAATTTTTTTGACCCATTTTCATGTCAGTTATTTCTAGATTTCCGAGGACTTGTAACAGAGTGACCCAAAATTGAACTTCGAGAGTCCATAACTTAACCAAACTTAAGCCGATTCCAAAGTGGCATACCTCTAAAGACTTCTGATTCGATTCTCTAAAAATCTGCATTCAAATTTTTCAATTTAACTTTGATCAAATTTTTCACCCATTTTCATGTCAGTTATTTCTAATTTGACTTGTTTAACTTTGACCCAAAATTGAACTTCGAGAGTCCATAACTTTACCAAGCTAAAGCCGATTGCAAAGTGGCATACCTCTAAAGACTTCTGATTCGATTCTCTAAAATTCTGCATTCAAATTTTTCAATTTAACGTCGATTAATTTTTTGACCCATTTTCATGTCAGTTATTTCTAATTTGACTTGTTTTACTTTGACCCAAAGTTGAACTTCGAGAGTCCATAACTTAATCAAACTTAAGCCGATTCCAAAGTGGCATACCTCTAAAGACTTCTGATTCGATTGTCTAAAAATCTGCATTCAAATTTTTCAATTTAACTTTGATCAAATTTTTCACCCATTTTCATGTCAGTTATTTCTAATTTGACTTGTTTAACTTTGACCCAAAATTGAACTTCGAGAGTCCATAACTTTACCAAGCTAAAGCCGATTGCAAAGTGGCATACCTCTAAAGCCTTCTGATTCGATTCTCTAAAAATCTGCATTCAAATTTTTCAATTTAACGTCGATTAATTTTTTGACCCATTTTCATGTCAGTTATTTCTAGATTTCCGAGGACTTGTAACAGAGTGACTAAAAATTGGACTTAGAGAGTCCATAACTTTACCAAACTTAAGCCGTTTCCAAAGTGGCATACCTCTAAAGACTTCTGATTCGATTCTCTAAAAATCTGCATTCAAATCTTTCAATTTAACTTTGATCAAATTTTTCACCCATTTTCATGTCAGTTATTTCTAATTTGACTTGTTGTAACAGAGTGACTAAAAATTGGACTTAGAGAGTCCATAACTTTACCAAACTTAAGCCGATTCCAAAGTGGCATACCTCTAAAGACTTCTGATTCGATTCTCTAAAAATCTGCATTCAAATTTTTCAATTTAACTTTGATCAAATTTTTCACCCATTTTCATGTCAGTTATTTCTAATTTGACTTGTTTAACTTTGACCCAAAATTGAACTTCGAGAGTCCATAACTTTACCAAGCTAAAGCCGATTGCAAAGTGGCATACCTCTAAAGACTTCTGATTCGATCCTCTAAAAATCTGCATTCAAATTTTTCAATTTAACGTCGATTAATTTTTTGACCCATTTTCATGTCAGTTATTTCTAGATTTCCGAGGACTTGTAACAGAGTGACCCAAAATTGAACTTCGAGAGTCCATAACTTAACCAAACTTAAGCCGATTCCAAAGTGGCATACCTCTAAAGACTTCTGATTCGATTCTCTAAAAATCTGCATTCAAATTTTTCAATTTAACTTTGATCAAATTTTTCACCCATTTTCATGTCAGTTATTTCTAATTTGACTTGTTTAACTTTGACCCAAAGTTGAACTTCGAGAGTCCATAACTTAATCAAACTTAAGCCGATTCCAAAGTGGCATACCTCTAAAGACTTCTGATTCGATTGTCTAAAAATCTGCATTCAAATTTTTCAATTTAACTTTGATCAAATTTTTCACCCATTTTCATGTCAGTTATTTCTAATTTGACTTGTTTAACTTTGACCCAAAATTGAACTTCGAGAGTCCATAACTTTACCAAGCTAAAGCCGATTGCAAAGTGGCATACCTCTAAAGCCTTCTGATTCCATTCTCTAAAAATCTGCATTCAAATTTTTCAATTTAACGTCGATTAATTTTTTGACCCATTTTCATGTCACTTATTTCTAGATTTCCGAGGACTTGTAACAGAGTGACTAAAAATTGGACTTAGAGAGTCCATAACTTTACCAAACTTAAGCCGTTTCCAAAGTGGCATACCTCTAAAGACTTCTGATTCGATTCTCTAAAAATCTGTATTCAAATCTTTCAATTTAACTTTGATCAAATTTTTCACCCATTTTCATGTCAGTTATTTCTAATTTGACTTGTTGTAACAGAGTGACTAAAAATTGGACTTAGAGAGTCCATAACTTTACCAAACTTAAGCCGATTCCAAAGTGGCATACCTCTAAAGACTTCTGATTCGATTCTCTAAAAATCTGCATTCAAATTTTTCAATTTAACTTTGATCAAAATTTTCACCCATTTTCATGTCAGTTATTTCTAATTTGACTCGTTTAACTTTGACCCAAAATTGAACTTCGAGAGTCCATAACTTTACCAAGCTAAAGCCGATTGCAAAGTGGCATACCTCTAAAGACTTCTGATTCGATTCTCTAAAAATCTGCATTCAAATTTTTCAATTTAACGTCGATTAATTTTTTTACCCATTTTCATGTCAGTTATTTCTAGATTTCCGAGGACTTGTAACAGAGTGACCCAAAATTGAACTTCGAGAGTCCATAACTTAACCAAACTTAAGCCGATTCCAAAGTGGCATACCTCTAAAGACTTCTGATTCGATTCTCTAAAAATCTGCATTCAAATTTTTCAATTTAACTTTGATCAAATTTTTCACCCATTTTCATGTCAGTTATTTCTAATTTGACTTGTTTAACTTTGACCCAAAATTGAACTTCGAGAGTCCATAACTTTACCAAGCTAAAGCCGATTGCAAAGTGGCATACCTCTAAAGACTTCTGATTCGATTCTCTAAAAATCTGCATTCAAATTTTTCAATTTAACGTCGATTAATTTTTTGACCCATTTTCATGTCAGTTATTTCTAATTTGACTTGTTTAAGTTTGACCCAAAGTTGAACTTCGAGAGTCCATAACTTAATCAAACTTAAGCCGATTCCAAAGTGGCAGACCTCTAAAGACTTCTGATTCGATTGTCTAAAAATTTGCATTCAAATTTTTCAATTTAACTTTGATCAAATTTTTCACCCATTTTCATGTCAGTTATTTCTAATTTGACTTGTTTAACTTTGACCCAAAATTGAACTTCGAGAGTCCATAACTTTACCAAGCTAAAGCCGATTGCAAAGTGACATACCTCTAAAGCCTTCTGATTCGATTCTCTAAAAATCTGCATTCAAATTTTTCAATTTAACGTCGATTAATTTTTTGACCCATTTTCATGTCAGTTATTTCTAGATTTCCGAGGACTTGTAACAGAGTGACTAAAAATTGGACTTAGAGAGTCCATAACTTTACCAAACTAAGGCCGATTCCAAAGTGGCATACCTCTAAAGACTTCTGATTCGATTCTCTAAAAATCTGCATTCAAATTTTTCAATTTAACTTTGATCAAATTTTTCACCCATTTTCATGTCAGTTATTTCTAATTTGACTTGTTTAACTTTGACCCAAAGTTGAACTTCGAGAGTCCATAACTTAATCAAACTTAAGCCGATTCCAAAGTGGCATACCTCTAAAGACTTCTGATTCGATTGTCTAAAAATCTGCATTCAAATTTTTCAATTTAACTTTGATCAAATTTTTCACCCATTTTCATGTCAGTTATTTCTAATTTGACTTGTTTAACTTTGACCCAAAATTGAACTTCGAGAGTCCATAACTTTACCAAGCTAAAGCCGATTGCAAAGTGGCATACCTCTAAAGCCTTCTGATTCGATTCTCTAAAAATCTGCATTCAAATTTTTCAATTTTCATGTCAGTTATTTCTAATTTGACTTGTTTAACTTTGACCCAAAATTGAACTTCGAGAGTCCATAACTTTACCAAGCTAAAGCCGATTGCAAAGTGGCATACCTCTAAAGCCTTCTGATTCGATTCTCTAAAAATCTGCATTCAAATTTTTCAATTTAACGTCGATTAATTTTTTGACCCATTTTCATGTCAGTTATTTCTAGATTTCCGAGGACTTGTAACAGAGTGACTAAAAATTGGACTAAGAGAGTCCATAACTTTACCAAACTTAAGCCGTTTCCAAAGTGGCATACCTCTAAAGACTTCTGATTCGATTCTCTAAAAATCTGCATTCAAATCTTTCAATTTAACTTTGATCAAATTTTTCACCCATTTTCATGTCAGTTATTTCTAATTTGACTTGTTGTAACAGAGTGACTAAAAATTGGACTTAGAGAGTCCATAACTTTACCAAACTTAAGCCGATTCCAAAGTGGCATACCTCTAAAGACTTCTGATTCGATTCTCTAAAAATCTGCATTCAAATTTTTCAATTTAACTTTGATCAAATTTTTCACCCATTTTCATGGCAGTTATTTCTAATTTGACTTGTTTAACTTTGACCCAAAGTTGAACTTCGAGAGTCCATAACTTAATCAAACTTAAGCCGATTCCAAAGTGGCATACCTCTAAAGACTTCTGATTCGATTGTCTAAAAATCTGCATTCAAATTTTTCAATTTAACTTTGATCAAATTTTTCACCCATTTTCATGTCAGTTATTTCTAATTTGACTTGTTTAACTTTGACCCAAAATTGAACTTCGAGAGTCCATAACTTTACCAAGCTAAAGCCGATTGCAAAGTGGCATACCTCTAAAGCCTTCTGATTCGATTCTCTAAAAATCTGCATTCAAATTTTTCAATTTAACGTCGATTAATTTTTTGACCCATTTTCATGTCAGTTATTTCTAGATTTCCGAGGACTTGTAACAGAGTGACTAAAAATTGGACTTAGAGAGTCCATAACTTTACCAAACTTAAGCCGTTTCCAAAGTGGCATACCTCTAAAGACTTCTGATTCGATTCTCTAAAAATCTGCATTCAAATTTTTCAATTTAACTTTGATCAAATTTTTCACCCATTTTCATGTCAGTTATTTCTAATTTGACTTGTTGTAACAGAGTGACTAAAAATTGGACTTAGAGAGTCCATAACTTTACCAAACTTAAGCCGATTCCAAAGTGGCATACCTCTAAAGACTTCTGATTCGATTCTCTAAAAATCTGCATTCAAATTTTTCAATTTAACTTTGATCAAATTTTTCACCCATTTTCATGTCAGTTATTTCTAATTTGACTTGTTTAACTTTGACCCAAAATTGAACTTCGAGAGTCCATAACTTTACCAAGCTAAAGCCGATTGCAAAGTGGCATACCTCTAAAGCCTTCTGATTCGATTCTCTAAAAATCTGCATTCAAATTTTTCAATTTAACTTTGATCAAATTTTTCACCCATTTTCATGTCAGTTATTTCTAATTTGACTTGTTTAGCTTTGACCCAAAATTGAACTTCGAGAGTCCATAACTTTACCAAGCTAAAGCCGATTGCAAAGTGGCATACCTCTAAAGACTTCTGATTCGATTCTCTAAAATTCTGCATTCAAATTTTTCAATTTAACGTCGATTAATTTTTTGACCCATTTTCATGTCAGTTATTTCTAATTTGACTTGTTTAACTTTGACCCAAAGTTGAACTTCGAGAGTCCATAACTTAATCAAACTTAAGCCGATTCCAAAGTGGCAGACCTCTAAAGACTTCTGATCCGATTGTCTAAAAATCTGCATTCAAATTTTTCAATTTAACTTTGATCAAATTTTTCACCCATTTTCATGTCAGTTATTTCTAATTTGACTTGTTTAACTTTGACCCAAAATTGAACTTCGAGAGTCCATAACTTTACCAAGCTAAAGCCGATTGCAAAGTGGCATACCTCTAAGGCCTTCTGATTCGATTCTCTAAAAATCTGCATTCAAATTTTTCAATTTAACGTCGATTAATTTTTTGACCCATTTTCATGTCAGTTATTTCTAGATTTCCGAGGACTTGTAACAGAGTGACTAAAAATTGGACTTAGAGAGTCCATAACTTTACCAAACTAAGGCCGATTCCAAAGTGGCATACCTCTAAAGACTTCTGATTCGATTCTCTAAAAATCTGCATTCAAATTTTTCAATTTAACTTTGATCAAATTTTTCACCCATTTTCATGTCAGTTATTTCTAATTTGACTTGTTTAACTTTGACCCAAAGTTGAACTTCGAGAGTCCATAACTTAATCAAACTTAAGCCGATTCCAAAGTGGCAGACCTCTAAAGACTTCTGATTCGATTGTCTAAAAATCTGCATTCAAATTTTTCAATTTAACTTTGATCAAATTTTTCACCCATTTTCATGTCAGTTATTTCTAATTTGACTTGTTTAACTTTGACCCAAAATTGAACTTCGAGAGTCCATAACTTTACCAAGCTAAAGTCGATTGCAAAGTGGCATACCTCTAAAGACTTCTGATTCGATTCTCTAAAAATCTGCATTCAAATTTTTCAATTTAACGTCGATTAATTTTTTGACCCATTTTCATGTCAGTTATTTCTAGATTTCCGAGGACTTGTAACAGAGTGACTAAAAATTGGACTTAGAGAGTCCATAACTTTACCAAACTAAGGCCGATTCCAAAGTGGCATACCTCTAAAGACTTCTGATTCGATTCTCTAAAAATCTGCATTCAAATTTTTTAATTTAACTTTGATCAAATTTTTCACCCATTTTCATGTCAGTTATTTCTAATTTGACTTGTTTAACTTTGACCCAAAGTTGAACTTCGAGAGTCCATAACTTAATCAAACTTAAGCCGATTCCAAAGTGGCATACCTCTAAAGACTTCTGATTCGACTGTCTAAAAATCTGCATTCAAATTTTTCAATTTAACTTTGATCAAATTTTTCACCCATTTTCATGTCAGTTATTTCTAATTTGACTTGTTTAACTTTGACCCAAAATTGAACTTCGAGAGTCCATAACTTTACCAAGCTAAAGCCGATTGCAAAGTGGCATACCTCTAAAGCCTTCTGATTCGATTCTCTAAAAATCTGCATTCAAATTTTTCAATTTAACGTCGATTAATTTTTTGACCCATTTTCATGTCAGTTATTTCTAGATTTCCGAGGACTTGTAACAGAGTGACTAAAAATTGGACTTAGAGAGTCCATAACTTTACCAAACTTAAGCCGTTTCCAAAGTGGCATACCTCTTAAGACTTCTGATTCGATTCTCTAAAAATCTGCATTCAAATCTTTCAATTTAACTTTGATCAAATTTTTCACCCATTTTCATGTCAGTTATTTCTAATTTGACTTGTTGTAACAGAGTGACTAAAAATTGGACTTAGAGAGTCCATAACTTTACCAAACTTAAGCCGATTCCAAAGTGGCATACCTCTAAAGACTTCTGATTCGATTCTCTAAAAATCTGCATTCAAATTTTTCAATTTAACTTTGATCAAATTTTTCACCCATTTTCATGTCAGTTATTTCTAATTTGACTTGTTTAACTTTGACCCAAAATTGAACTTCGAGAGTCCATAACTTTACCAAGCTAAAGCCGATTGCAAAGTGGCATACCTCTAAAGCCTTCTGATTCGATTCTCTAAAAATCTGCATTCAAATTTTTCAATTTAACGTCGATTAATTTTTTGACCCATTTTCATGTCAGTTATTTCTAGATTTCCGAGGACTTGTAACAGAGTGACTAAAAATTGGACTTAGAGAGTCCATAACTTTACCAAACTTAAGCCGTTTCCAAAGTGGCATACCTCTAAAGACTTCTGATTCGATTCTCTAAAAATCTGCATTCAAATTTTTCAATTTAACTTTGATCAAATTTTTCACCCATTTTCATGTCAGTTATTTCTAATTTGACTTGTTTAACTTTGACCCAAAGTTGAACTTCGAGAGTCCATAACTTAATCAAACTTAAGCCGATTCCAAAGTGGCATACCTCTAAAGACTTCTGATTCGATTGTCTAAAAATCTGCATTCAAATTTTTCAATTTAACTTTGATCAAATTTTTCACCCATTTTCATGTCAGTTATTTCTAATTTGACTTGTTTAACTTTGACCCAAAATAGGACTTAGAGAGTCCATAACTTAACCAAACTTAAGCCGATTCCAAAGTGGCATACCTCTAAAGACATCTGATTCGATTTTCTAAAAATCTGCATTCAAATTTTTCAATTTAACTTTGATCATATTTTTCACCCATTTTCATGTCAGTTATTTCTAATTTGACTTGTTTAACTTTGACCCAAAATTGAACTTCGAGAGTCCATAACTTTACCAAGGTAAAGCCGATTGCAAAGTGGCATACCTCTAAATACATCTGATTCGATTCTCTAAAAATCTGCATTCAAATTTTTCAATTTAACGTCGATTAATTTTTTGACCCATTTTCATGTCAGTTATTTCTAGATTTCCGAGGACTTGTAACAGAGTGACTAAAAATTGGACTTAGAGAGTCCATAACTTTACCAAACTTAAGCCGTTTCCAAAGTGGCATACCTCTAAAGACTTCTGATTCGATTCTCTAAAAATCTGCATTCAAATCTTTCAATTTAACTTTGATCAAATTTTTCACCCATTTTCATGTCAGTTATTTCTAATTTGACTTGTTTAACTTTGACCCAAAATTGAACTTCGAGAGTCCATAACTTTACCAAGCTAAAGCCGATTGCAAAGTGGCATACCTCTAAAGCCTTCTGATTCGATTCTCTAAAAATCTGCATTCAAATTTTTCAATTTAACGTCGATTAATTTTTTGACCCATTTTCATGTCAGTTATTTCTAGATTTCCGAGGACTTGTAACAGAGTGACTAAAAATTGGACTTAGAGAGTCCATAACTTTACCAAACTTAAGCCGTTTCCAAAGTGGCATACCTCTAAAGACTTCTGATTCGATTCTCTAAAAATCTGCATTCAAATCTTTCAATTTAACTTTGATCAAATTTTTCACCCATTTTCATGTCAGTTATTTCTAATTTGACTTGTTGTAACAGAGTGACTAAAAATTGGACTTAGAGAGTCTATAACTTTACCAAACTTAAGCCGATTCCAAAGTGGCATACCTCTAAAGACTTCTGATTCGATTCTCTAAAAATCTGCATTCAAATTTTTATACCCTTGCAGAGGGTATTATAATTTTGGTCAAAAGTGTGCAACGCAGTGAAGGAGACATCTCCGACCCTATAAAGTATATATATTCTTGATCAGGATCACCTCCTGAGTTGATATAGCCATGTCCGTCTGTCCGTCTGTCCGTCTGTCCGTCTGTCCGTCTGTCCGTCTGTCCGTCTGTCTGTCCGTCTGTCTGTTTCTACGCGAACTAGTCTCTCAGTTTTAAAGCTATCGAATTGAAACTTTGCACACACCCTTCTTTCCTTTGCACGCAGTATATAAGTCGGAACGGCCGAGATCGGCCGACTATATCCTATAGCTGCCATATAACTGATTGATCGGAAATGCCATAACTTTGGTGTTTGTAAAGTTAGGAAGTTGGGATTTTCTATGCGTGTTATATTTGGCCAATCAATCCGACCTACCAAATTTCATAAGGATCGGCCGACTATATCCTATAGCTGCCATATAACTGATTGATCGGAAATGCTATAACTTTGGTGTTTGTAAAGTTAGGAAGCTGGGATTTTCTATGGGTTTTATATTTGGTTATTCAATCCGACCTACCAAATTTCATAAGGATCGGCCGACTATATCCTATAGCTGCCATATAACTGAACGATTGGAAATACCATAACTTTGGTGTTTGTAAAGTTAGGAAGCTGGGATTTTCTATGGGTTTTATATTTGGTTATTCAATCCGACCTACCAAATTTCATAAGGATCGGCCGACTATATCCTATAGCCGCCATATAACTGATTGATCGGAAATGCCATAACTTGGGTGTTTGTAAAGTTAGGAAGTTGGGACTTTTTATGAGTATTAAGAATGCATCATATAAATAATTTTGGAGAATATAATGTACATAATATTCTGCAAGGGTATATCAACTTCGGCTCCGCCCGAAGTTAGCTTTTCTTTCTTGTTCAATTTAACTTTGATCAAATTTTTCACCCATTTTCATGGCAGTTATTTCTAATTTGACTTGTTTAACTTTGACCCAAAGTTGAACTTCGAGAGTCCATAACTTAATCAAACTTAAGCCGATTCCAAAGTGGCATACCTCTAAAGACTTCTGATTCGATTGTCTAAAAATCTGCATTCAAATTTTTCAATTTAACTTTGATCAAATTTTTCACCCATTTTCATGTCAGTTATTTCTAATTTGACTTGTTTAACTTTGACCCAAAATTGAACTTCGAGAGTCCATAACTTTACCAAGCTAAAGCCGATTGCAAAGTGGCATACCTCTAAAGCCTTCTGATTCGATTCTCTAAAAATCTGCATTCAAATTTTTCAATTTAACGTCGATTTATTTTTTTGACCCATTTTCATGTCAGTTATTTCTAGATTTCCGAGGACTTGTAACAGAGTGACTCAAAATTGGACTTAGAGGTCCATAACTTTACCAAGCTTAAGCCGTTTCCAAAGTGGCATACCTCTAAAGACTTCTGATTCGATTCTCTAAAAATCTGCATTCAAATTTTTCAATTTAACGTTGATCAAATTTTTGACCCATTTTCATGTCAGTTATTTCTAGTTTTCCGAGGACTTGTAACAGAGTGACTCAAAATTGGACTTAGAGGTCCATAACTTTATCAAACTTAAGCCGATTCCAAAGTGGCATACCTCTAAAGACTTCTGATTCGATTCTCTAAAAATCTGCATTCAAATTTTTCAATTTCACTTTGATCAAATTTTTCACCCATTTTCATGTCAGTTATTTCTAATTTGACTTGTTTAACTTTGACCCAAAATTGAACTTCGAGAGTCCATAACTTTACCAAGCTAAAGCCGATTGCAAAGTGGCATACCTCTAAAGCCTTCTGATTCGATTCTCTAAAAATCTGCATTCAAATTTTTCAATTTAACGTCGATTAATTTTTTGACCCATTTTCATGTCAGTTATTTCTAGATTTCCGAGGACTTGTAACAGAGTGACTAAAAATTGGACTTAGAGAGTCCATAACTTTACCAAACTTAAGCCGTTTCCAAAGTGGCATACCTCTAAAGACTTCTGATTCGATTCTCTAAAAATCTGCATTCAAATTTTTCAATTTAACTTTGATCAAATTTTTCACCCATTTTCATGTCAGTTATTTCTAATTTGACTTGTTTAACTTTGACCCAAAGTTGAACTTCGAGAGTCCATAACTTAATCAAACTTAAGCCGATTCCAAAGTGGCATACCTCTAAAGACTTCTGATTCGATTGTCTAAAATCTGCATTCAAATTTTTCAATTTAACTTTGATCAAATTTTTCACCCATTTTCATGTCAGTTATTTCTAATTTGACTTGTTTAACTTTGACCCAAAATAGGACTTAGAGAGTCCATAACTTAACCAAACTTAAGCCGATTCCAAAGTGGCATACCTCTAAAGACATCTGATTCGATTTTCTAAAAATCTGCATTCAAATTTTTCAATTTAACTTTGATCATATTTTTCACCCATTTTCATGTCAGTTATTTCTAATTTGACTTGTTTAACTTTGACCCAAAATTGAACTTCGAGAGTCCATAACTTTACCAAGGTAAAGCCGATTGCAAAGTGGCATACCTCTAAATACATCTGATTCGATTCTCTAAAAATCTGCATTCAAATTTTTCAATTTAACGTCGATTAATTTTTTGACCCATTTTCATGTCAGTTATTTCTAGATTTCCGAGGACTTGTAACAGAGTGACTAAAAATTGGACTTAGAGAGTCCATAACTTTACCAAACTTAAGCCGTTTCCAAAGTGGCATACCTCTAAAGACTTCTGATTCGATTCTCTAAAAATCTGCATTCAAATCTTTCAATTTAACTTTGATCAAATTTTTCACCCATTTTCATGTCAGTTATTTCTAATTTGACTTGTTTAACTTTGACCCAAAATTGAACTTCGAGAGTCCATAACTTTACCAAGCTAAAGCCGATTGCAAAGTGGCATACCTCTAAAGCCTTCTGATTCGATTCTCTAAAAATCTGCATTCAAATTTTTCAATTTAACGTCGATTAATTTTTTGACCCATTTTCATGTCAGTTATTTCTAGATTTCCGAGGACTTGTAACAGAGTGACTAAAAATTGGACTTAGAGAGTCCATAACTTTACCAAACTTAAGCCGTTTCCAAAGTGGCATACCTCTAAAGACTTCTGATTCGATTCTCTAAAAATCTGCATTCAAATCTTTCAATTTAACTTTGATCAAATTTTTCACCCATTTTCATGTCAGTTATTTCTAATTTGACTTGTTGTAACAGAGTGACTAAAAATTGGACTTAGAGAGTCCATAACTTTACCAAACTTAAGCCGATTCCAAAGTGGCATACCTCTAAAGACTTCTGATTCGATTCTCTAAAAATCTGCATTCAAATTTTTCAATTTAACTTTGATCAAATTTTTCACCCATTTTCATGGCAGTTATTTCTTATTTGACTTGTTTAACTTTGACCCAAAGTTGAACTTCGAGAGTCCATAACTTAATCAAACTTAAGCCGATTCCAAAGTGGCATACCTCTAAAGACTTCTGATTCGATTGTCTAAAAATCTGCATTCAAATTTTTCAATTTAACTTTGATCAAATTTTTCACCCATTTTCATGTCAGTTATTTCTAATTTGACTTGTTTAACTTTGACCCAAAATTGAACTTCGAGAGTCCATAACTTTACCAAGCTAAAGCCGATTGCAAAGTGGCATACCTCTAAAGCCTTCTGATTCGATTCTCTAAAAATCTGCATTCAAATTTTTCAATTTAACGTCGATTAATTTTTTGACCCATTTTCATGTCAGTTATTTCTAGATTTCCGAGGACTTGTAACAGAGTGACTCAAAATTGGACTTAGAGGTCCATAACTTTACCAAGCTTAAGCCGTTTCCAAAGTGGCATACCTCTAAAGACTTCTGATTCGATTCTCTAAAAATCTGCATTCAAATTTTTCAATTTAACGTTGATCAAATTTTTGACCCATTTTCATGTCAGTTATTTCTAGTTTTCCGAGGACTTGTAACAGAGTGACTCAAAATTGGACTTAGAGGTCCATAACTTTATCAAACTTAAGCCGATTCCAAAGTGGCATACCTCTAAAGACTTCTGATTCGATTCTCTAAAAATCTGCATTCAAATTTTTCAATTTCACTTTGATCAAATTTTTCACCCATTTTCATGTCAGTTATTTCTAATTTGACTTGTTTAACTTTGACCCAAAATTGAACTTCGAGAGTCCATAACTTAATCAAACTTAAGCCGATTCCAAAGTGGCATACCTTAAAGACTTCTGATTCGATTCTCTTAAAATCTGCATTCAAATTTTTCAATTTAACGTTGATCAAATTTTTGACCCATTTTCATGTCAGTTATTTCTAATTTGACTTGTTTAACTTTGACCCAAAATTGAACTTCGAGAGTCCATAACTTTACCAAGCTTAAGCCGTTTCCAAAGTGGCATACCTCTAAAGACTTCTGATTCGATTCTCTAAAAATCTGCATTCAAATTTTTCAATTTAACGTTGATCAAATTTTTGACCCATTTTCATGTCAGTTATTTCTAGTTTTCCGAGGACTTGTAACAGAGTGACTCAAAATTGGACTTAGAGGTCCATAACTTTATCAAACTTAAGCCGATTCCAAAGTGGCATACCTCTAAAGACTTCTGATTCGATTCTCTAAAAATCTGCATTCAAATTTTTCAATTTAACTTTGATCAAATTTTTCACCCATTTTCATGTCAGTTATTTCTAATTTGACTTGTTTAACTTTGACCCAAAATTGAACTTCGAGAGTCCATAACTTAATCAAACTTAAGCCGATTCCAAAGTGGCATACCTCTAAAGACTTCTGATTCGATTCTCTAAAAATCTGCATTCAAATTTTTATACCCTTGCAGAGGGTATTATAATTTTGGTCAAAAGTGTGCAACGCAGTGAAGGAGACATCTCCGACCCTATAAAGTATATATATTCTTGATCAGGATCACCTCCTGAGTTGATATAGCCATGTCCGTCTGTCCGTCTGTCCGTCTGTCCGTCTGTCCGTCTGTCCGTCTGTCTGTCCGTCTGTCTGTTTCTACGCGAACTAGTCTCTCAGTTTTAAAGCTATCGAATTGAAACTTTGCACACACCCTTCTTTCCTTTGCACGCAGTATATAAGTCGGAACGGCCGAGATCGGCCGACTATATCCTATAGCTGCCATATAACTGATTGATCGGAAATGCCATAACTTTGGTGTTTGTAAAGTTAGGAAGTTGGGATTTTCTATGCGTGTTATATTTGGCCAATCAATCCGACCTACCAAATTTCATAAGGATCGGCCGACTATATCCTATAGCTGCCATATAACTGATTGATCGGAAATGCCATAACTTTTGTGTTTGTAAAGTTAGGAAGCTGGGATTTCCTATGGGTTTTATATTTGGCCAATCAATCCGACCTACCAAATTTCATAAGGATCGGCCGACTATATTCTATAGCTGCCATATAACTGATTGATCGGAAATGCCATAACTTTGGTGTTTGTAAAGTTAGGAAGCTGAGATTTCCTATGGGTTTTATATTTGGCCAATCAATCCGACCTACCAAATTTCATAAGGATCGGCCGACTATATTCTATAGCTGCCATATAACTGATTGATCGGAAATGCCATAACTTTTGTGTTTTTAAAGTTAGAAAGTTGGGATTTTTTATGAGTATTAAGAATGCATCATATGAATAATTTTGGAGAATATAATTTACAGAGTATTCTGCAAGGGTATATCAACTTCGGCTCCGCCCGAAGTTAGCTTTCCTTTCTTGTTCAATTTAACTTTGATCAAATTTTTCACCCATTTTCATGTCAGTTATTTCTAATTTGACTTGTTTAACTTTGACCCAAAATAGGACTTAGAGAGTCCATAACTTAACCAAACTTAAGCCGATTCCAAAGTGGCATACCTCTAAAGACATCTGATTCGATTTTCTAAAAATCTGCATTCAAATTTTTATACCCTTGCAGAGGGTATTATAATTTTGGTCAAAAGTGTGCAACGCAGTGAAGGAGACATCTCCGACCCTATAAAGTATATATATTCTTGATCAGGATCACCTCCTGAGTTGATATAGCCATGTCCGTCTGTCCGTCTGTCCGTCTGTCCGTCTGTCCGTCTGTCCGTCTGTCCGTCTGTCCGTCTGTCTGTCCGTCTGTCTGTTTCTACGCGAACTAGTCTCTCAGTTTTAAAGCTATCGAATTGAAACTTTGCACACACCCTTCTTTCCTTTGCACGCAGTATATAAGTCGGAACGGCCGAGATCGGCCGACTATATCCTATAGCTGCCATATAACTGATTGATCGGAAATGCCATAACTTTGGTGTTTGTAAAGTTAGGAAGTTGGGATTTTCTATGCGTGTTATATTTGGCCAATCAATCCGACCTACCAAATTTCATAAGGATCGGCCGACTATATCCTATAGCTGCCATATAACTGATTGATCGGAAATGCTATAACTTTGGTGTTTGTAAAGTTAGGAAGCTGGGATTTTCTATGGGTTTTATATTTGGTTATTCAATCCGACCTACCAAATTTCATAAGGATCGGCCGACTATATCCTATAGCTGCCATATAACTGAACGATTGGAAATACCATAACTTTGGTGTTTGTAAAGTTAGGAAGCTGGGATTTTCTATGGGTTTTATATTTGGTTATTCAATCCGACCTACCAAATTTCATAAGGATCGGCCGACTATATCCTATAGCCGCCATATAACTGATTGATCGGAAATGCCATAACTTGGGTGTTTGTAAAGTTAGGAAGTTGGGACTTTTTATGAGTATTAAGAATGCATCATATAAATAATTTTGGAGAATATAATGTACATAATATTCTGCAAGGGTATATCAACTTCGGCTCCGCCCGAAGTTAGCTTTTCTTTCTTGTTCAATTTAACTTTGATCATATTTTTCACCCATTTTCATGTCAGTTATTTCTAATTTGACTTGTTTAACTTTGACCCAAAATTGAACTTCGAGAGTCCATAACTTAATCAAACTTAAGCCGATTCCAAAGTGGCATACCTTAAAGACTTCTGATTCGATTCTCTTAAAATCTGCATTCAAATTTTTCAATTTAACGTTGATCAAATTTTTGACCCATTTTCATGTCAGTTATTTCTAATTTGACTTGTTTAACTTTGACCCAAAATTGAACTTCGAGAGTCCATAACTTTACCAAGCTTAAGCCGTTTCCAAAGTGGCATACCTCTAAAGACTTCTGATTCGATTCTCTAAAAATCTGCATTCAAATTTTTCAATTTAACGTTGATCAAATTTTTGACCCATTTTCATGTCAGTTATTTCTAGTTTTCCGAGGACTTGTAACAGAGTGACTCAAAATTGGACTTAGAGGTCCATAACTTTATCAAACTTAAGCCGATTCCAAAGTGGCATACCTCTAAAGACTTCTGATTGGATTCTCTAAAAATCTGCATTCAAATTTTTCAATTTAACTTTGATCAAATTTTTCACCCATTTTCATGTCAGTTATTTCTAATTTGACTTGTTTAACTTTGACCCAAAATTGAACTTCGAGAGTCCATAACTTAATCAAACTTAAGCCGATTCCAAAGTGGCATACCTCTAAAGACTTCTGATTCGATTCTCTAAAAATCTGCATTCAAATTTTTCAATTTAACGTTGATCAAATTTTTGACCCATTTTCATGTCAGTTATTTCTAGTTTTCCGAGGACTTGTAACAGAGTGACTCAAAATTGGACTTAGAGGTCCATAACTTTACCAAGCTTAAGCCGTTTCCAAAGTGGCATACCTCTAAAGACTTCTGATTCGATTCTCTAAAAATCTGCATTCAAATTTTTCAATTTAACGTTGATCAAATTTTTGACCCATTTTCATGTCAGTTATTTCTAGTTTTCCGAGGACTTGTAACAGAGTGACTCAAAATTGGACTTAGAGGTCCATAACTTTACCAAGCTTAAGCCGTTTCCAAAGTGGCATACCTCTAAAGACTTCTGATTCGATTCTCTAAAAATCTGCATTCAAATTTTTCAATTTAACTTTGATCAAATTTTTCACCCATTTTCATGTCAGTTATTTCTAATTTGACTTGTTTAACTTTGACCCAAAGTTGAACTTCGAGAGTCCATAACTTAATCAAACTTAAGCCGATTCCAAAGTGGCATACCTCTAAAGACTTCTGATTCGATTGTCTAAAAATCTGCATTCAAATTTTTCAATTTAACTTTGATCAAATTTTTCACCCATTTTCATGTCAGTTATTTCTAATTTGACTTGTTTAACTTTGACCCAAAATTGAACTTCGAGAGTCCATAACTTAATCAAACTTAAGCCGATTCCAAAGTGGCATACCTCTAAAGACTTCTGATTCGATTCTCTAAAAATCTGCATTCAAATTTTTCAATTTAACGTTGATCAAATTTTTGACCCATTTTCATGTCAGTTATTTCTAGTTTTCCGAGGACTTGTAACAGAGTGACTCAAAATTGGACTTAGAGGTCCATAACTTTACCAAGCTTAAGCCGTTTCCAAAGTGGCATACCTCTAAAGACTTCTGATTCGATTCTCTAAAAATCTGCATTCAAATTTTTCAATTTAACGTTGATCAAATTTTTGACCCATTTTCATGTCAGTTATTTCTAGTTTTCCGAGGACTTGTAACAGAGTGACTCAAAATTGGACTTAGAGGTCCATAACTTTACCAAGCTTAAGCCGTTTCCAAAGTGGCATACCTCTAAAGACTTCTGATTCGATTCTCTAAAAATCTGCATTCAAATTTTTCAATTTAACTTTGATCAAATTTTTCACCCATTTTCATGTCAGTTATTTCTAATTTGACTTGTTTAACTTTGACCCAAAGTTGAACTTCGAGAGTCCATAACTTAATCAAACTTAAGCCGATTCCAAAGTGGCATACCTCTAAAGACTTCTGATTCGATTGTCTAAAAATCTGCATTCAAATTTTTCAATTTAACTTTGATCAAATTTTTCACCCATTTTCATGTCAGTTATTTCTAATTTGACTTGTTTAACTTTGACCCAAAATAGGACTTAGAGAGTCCATAACTTAACCAAACTTAAGCCGATTCCAAAGTGGCATACCTCTAAAGACATCTGATTCGATTTTCTAAAAATCTGCATTCAAATTTTTCAATTTAACTTTGATCATATTTTTCACCCATTTTCATGTCAGTTATTTCTAATTTGACTTGTTTAACTTTGACCCAAAATTGAACTTCGAGAGTCCATAACTTTACCAAGGTAAAGCCGATTGCAAAGTGGCATACCTCTAAATACATCTGATTCGATTCTCTAAAAATCTGCATTCAAATTTTTCAATTTAACGTCGATTAATTTTTTGGCCCATTTTCATGTCAGTTATTTCTAGATTTCCGAGGACTTGTAACAGAGTGACTAAAAATTGGACTTAGAGAGTCCATAACTTTACCAAACTTAAGCCGTTTCCAAAGTGGCATACCTCTAAAGACTTCTGATTCGATTCTCTAAAATCTGCATTCAAATCTTTCAATTTAACTTTGATCAAATTTTTCACCCATTTTCATGTCAGTTATTTCTAATTTGACTTGTTTAACTTTGACCCAAAATTGAACTTCGAGAGTCCATAACTTTACCAAGCTAAAGCCGATTGCAAAGTGGCATACCTCTAAAGCCTTCTGATTCGATTCTCTAAAAATCTGCATTCAAATTTTTCAATTTAACGTCGATTAATTTTTGACCCATTTTCATGTCAGTTATTTCTAGATTTCCGAGGACTTGTAACAGAGTGACTAAAAATTGGACTTAGAGAGTCCATAACTTTACCAAACTTAAGCCGTTTCCAAAGTGGCATACCTCTAAAGACTTCTGATTCGATTCTCTAAAAATCTGCATTCAAATCTTTCAATTTAACTTTGATCAAATTTTTCACCCATTTTCATGTCAGTTATTTCTAATTTGACTTGTTGTAACAGAGTGACTAAAAATTGGACTTAGAGAGTCCATAACTTTACCAAACTTAAGCCGATTCCAAAGTGGCATACCTCTAAAGACTTCTGATTCGATTCTCTAAAAATCTGCATTCAAATTTTTCAATTTAACTTTGATCAAATTTTTCACCCATTTTCATGGCAGTTATTTCTAATTTGACTTGTTTAACTTTGACCCAAAGTTGAACTTCGAGAGTCCATAACTTAATCAAACTTAAGCCGATTCCAAAGTGGCATACCTCTAAAGACTTCTGATTCGATTGTCTAAAAATCGGCATTCAAATTTTTCAATTTAACTTTGATCAAATTTTTCACCCATTTTCATGTCAGTTATTTCTAATTTGACTTGTTTAACTTTGACCCAAAATTGAACTTCGAGAGCCCATAACTTTACCAAGCTAAAGCCGATTGCAAAGTGGCATACCTCTAAAGCCTTCTGATTCGATTCTCTAAAAATCTGCATTCAAATTTTTCAATTTAACGTCGATTAATTTTTTGACCCATTTTCATGTCAGTTATTTCTAG
This sequence comes from Drosophila rhopaloa, assembly GCF_018152115.1. Classification (NCBI taxonomy): domain Eukaryota; kingdom Metazoa; phylum Arthropoda; class Insecta; order Diptera; family Drosophilidae; genus Drosophila; species Drosophila rhopaloa. The sequence goes on from NW_025335023.1 coordinate 860,375, forward strand.
ATTTCCGAGGACTTGTTACAGAGTGACTAAAAATTGGACTTAGAGAGTCCATAACTTTACCAAACTTAAGCCGTTTCCAAAGTGGCATACCTCTAAAGACTTCTGATTCGATTCTCTAAAAATCTGCATTCAGTTATTTCTAGTTTTCCGAGGACTTGTAACAGAGTGACTCAAAATTGGACTTAGAGGTCCATAACTTTACCAAGCTTAAGCCGTTTCCAAAGTGGCATACCTCTAAAGACTTCTGATTCGATTCTCTAAAAATCTGCATTCAAATTTTTCAATTTAACGTTGATCAAATTTTTGACCCATTTTCATGTCAGTTATTTCTAGTTTTCCGAGGACTTGTAACAGAGTGACTCAAAATTGGACTTAGAGGTCCATAACTTTACCAAGCTTAAGCCGTTTCCAAAGTGGCATACCTCTAAAGACTTCTGATTCGATTCTCTCAAAATCTGCATTCAAATTTTTCAATTTAACTTTGATCAAATTTTTCACCCATTTTCATGTCAGTTATTTCTAATTTGACTTGTTTAACTTTGACCCAAAGTTGAACTTCGAGAGTCCATAACTTAATCAAACTTAAGCCGATTCCAAAGTGGCATACCTCTAAAGACTTCTGATTCGATTGTCTAAAAATCTGCATTCAAATTTTTCAATTTAACTTTGATCAAATTTTTCACCCATTTTCATGTCAGTTATTTCTAATTTGACTTGTTTAACTTTGACCCAAAATAGGACTTAGAGAGTCCATAACTTAACCAAACTTAAGCCGATTCCAAAGTGGCATACCTCTAAAGACATCTGATTCGATTTTCTAAAAATCTGCATTCAAATTTTTCAATTTAACTTTGATCATATTTTTCACCCATTTTCATGTCAGTTATTTCTAATTTGACTTGTTTAACTTTGACCCAAAATTGAACTTCGAGAGTCCATAACTTTACCAAGGTAAAGCCGATTGCAAAGTGGCATACCTCTAAATACATCTGATTCGATTCTCTAAAAATCTGCATTCAAATTTTTCAATTTAACGTCGATTAATTTTTTGGCCCATTTTCATGTCAGTTATTTCTAGATTTCCGAGGACTTGTAACAGAGTGACTAAAAATTGGACTTAGAGAGTCCATAACTTTACCAAACTTAAGCCGTTTCCAAAGTGGCATACCTCTAAAGACTTCTGATTCGATTCTCTAAAAATCTGCATTCAAATCTTTCAATTTAACTTTGATCAAATTTTTCACCCATTTTCATGTCAGTTATTTCTAATTTGACTTGTTTAACTTTGACCCAAAATTGAACTTCGAGAGTCCATAACTTTACCAAGCTAAAGCCGATTGCAAAGTGGCATACCTCTAAAGCCTTCTGATTCGATTCTCTAAAAATCTGCATTCAAATTTTTCAATTTAACGTCGATTAATTTTTTGACCCATTTTCATGTCAGTTATTTCTAGATTTCCGAGGACTTGTAACAGAGTGACTAAAAATTGGACTTAGAGAGTCCATAACTTTACCAAACTTAAGCCGTTTCCAAAGTGGCATACCTCTAAAGACTTCTGATTCGATTCTCTAAAAATCTGCATTCAAATCTTTCAATTTAACTTTGATCAAATTTTTCACCCATTTTCATGTCAGTTATTTCTAATTTGACTTGTTGTAACAGAGTGACTAAAAATTGGACTTAGAGAGTCCATAACTTTACCAAACTTAAGCCGATTCCAAAGTGGCATACCTCTAAAGACTTCTGATTCGATTCTCTAAAAATCTGCATTCAAATTTTTCAATTTAACTTTGATCAAATTTTTCACCCATTTTCATGGCAGTTATTTCTAATTTGACTTGTTTAACTTTGACCCAAAATTGAACTTCGAGAGTCCATAACTTTATCAAACTTAAGCCGATTCCAAAGTGGCATACCTCTAAAGACTTCTGATTCGATTCTCTAAAAATCGGCATTCAAATTTTTCAATTTAACTTTGATCAAATTTTTCACCCATTTTCATGTCAGTTATTTCTAATTTGACTTGTTTAACTTTGACCCAAAATTGAACTTCGAGAGCCCATAACTTTACCAAGCTAAAGCCGATTGCAAAGTGGCATACCTCTAAAGCCTTCTGATTCGATTCTCTAAAAATCTGCATTCAAATTTTTCAATTTAACGTCGATTAATTTTTTGACCCATTTTCATGTCAGTTATTTCTAGATTTCCGAGGACTTGTTACAGAGTGACTAAAAATTGGACTTAGAGAGTCCATAACTTTACCAAACTTAAGCCGTTTCCAAAGTGGCATACCTCTAAAGACTTCTGATTCGATTCTCTAAAAATCTGCATTCAAATTTTTATACCCTTGCAGAGGGTATTATAATTTTGGTCAAAAGTGTGCAACGCAGTGAAGGAGACATCTCCGACCATATAAAGTATATATATTCTTGATCAGGATCACCTCCTGAGTTGATATAGCCATGTCCGTCTGTCCGTCTGTCCGTCTGTCTGTTTCTACGCAAACTAGTCTCTCAGTTTTAAAGCTATCGAATTGAAACTTTGCACACACCCTTCTTTCCTTTGCACGCAGTATATAAGTCGGAACGGCCGGGATCGGCCGACTATATCCTATAGCTGCCATATAACTGATTAATCGGAAATGCCATTACTTTGGTGTTTGTAAAGTTAGGAAGCTGGGATTTACTATGGGTTTTATATTTGGCCAATCAATCCGACCTACCAAATTTCATAAGGATCGGCCGACTATATCCTATAGCTGCCATATAACTGATTGATCGCAAATGCCATAACTTTTGCGTTTGTAAAGTTAGGAAGCTGGGATTTCCTATGGGTTTTATATTTGGCCAATCAATCCGACCTACCAAATTTCATAAGGATCGGCCGACTATATTCTATAGCTGCCATATAACTGATTGATCGGAAATGCCATAACTTTGGTGTTTGTAAAGTTAGGAAGCTGAGATTTCCTATGGGTTTTATATTTGGCCAATCAATCCGACCTACCAAATTTCATAAGGATCGGCCGACTATATTCTATAGCTGCCATATAACTGATTGATCGGAAATGCCATAACTTTTGTGTTTTTAAAGTTAGAAAGTTGGGATTTTTTATGAGTATTAAGAATGCATCATATGAATAATTTTGGAGAATATAATTTACAGAGTATTCTGCAAGGGTATATCAACTTCGGCTCCGCCCGAAGTTAGCTTTCCTTTCTTGTTCAATTTAACTTTGATCAAATTTTTCACCCATTTTCATGTCAGTTATTTCTAATTTGACTTGTTGTAACAGAGTGACTAAAAATTGGACTTAGAGAGTCCATAACTTTACCAAACTTAAGCCGATTCCAAAGTGGCATACCTCTAAAGACTTCTGATTCGATTCTCTAAAAATCTGCATTCAAATTTTTCAATTTAACTTTGATCAAATTTTTCACCCATTTTCATGTCAGTTATTTCTAATTTGACTTGTTTAACTTTGACCCAAAATTGAACTTCGAGAGTCCATAACTTTACCAAGCTAAAGCCGATTGCAAAGTGGCATACCTCTAAAGACTTCTGATTCGATTCTCTAAAAATCTGCATTCAAATTTTTCAATTTAACGTCGATTAATTTTTTGACCCATTTTCATGTCAGTTATTTCTAGATTTCCGAGGACTTGTAACAGAGTGACTCAAAATTGGACTTAGAGGTCCATAACTTTACCAAGCTTAAGCCGTTTCCAAAGTGGCATACCTCTAAAGACTTCTGATTCGATTCTCTAAAAATCTGCATTCAAATTTTTCAATTTAACGTTGATCAAATTTTTGACCCATTTTCATGTCAGTTATTTCTAGTTTTCCGAGGACTTGTAACAGAGTGACTCAAAATTGGACTTAGAGGTCCATAACTTTATCAAACTTAAGCCGATTCCAAAGTGGCATACCTCTAAAGACTTCTGATTCGATTCTCTAAAAATCTGCATTCAAATTTTTCAATTTCACTTTGATCAAATTTTTCACCCATTTTCATGTCAGTTATTTCTAATTTGACTTGTTTAACTTTGACCCAAAATTGAACTTCGAGAGTCCATAACTTAATCAAACTTACGCCGATTCCAAAGTGGCATACCTTAAAGACTTCTGATTCGATTCTCTTAAAATCTGCATTCAAATTTTTCAATTTAACGTTGATCAAATTTTTGACCCATTTTCATGTCAGTTATTTCTAATTTGACTTGTTTAACTTTGACCCAAAATTGAACTTCGAGAGTCCATAACTTTACCAAGCTTAAGCCGTTTCCAAAGTGGCATACCTCTAAAGACTTCTGATTCGATTCTCTAAAAATCTGCATTCAAATTTTTCAATTTAACGTTGATCAAATTTTTGACCCATTTTCATGTCAGTTATTTCTAGTTTTCCGAGGACTTGTAACAGAGTGACTCAAAATTGGACTTAGAGGTCCATAACTTTATCAAACTTAAGCCGATTCCAAAGTGGCATACCTCTAAAGACTTCTGATTCGATTCTCTAAAAATCTGCATTCAAATTTTTCAATTTAACTTTGATCAAATTTTTCACCCATTTTCATGTCAGTTATTTCTAATTTGACTTGTTTAACTTTGACCCAAAATTGAACTTCGAGAGTCCATAACTTAATCAAACTTAAGCCGATTCCAAAGTGGCATACCTCTAAAGACTTCTGATTCGATTCTCTAAAAATCTGCATTCAAATTTTTCAATTTAACGTTGATCAAATTTTTGACCCATTTTCATGTCAGTTATTTCTAGTTTTCCGAGGACTTGTAACAGAGTGACTCAAAATTGGACTTAGAGGTCCATAACTTTACCAAGCTTAAGCCGTTTCCAAAGTGGCATACCTCTAAAGACTTCTGATTCGATTCTCTAAAAATCTGCATTCAAATTTTTCAATTTAACGTTGATCAAATTTTTGACCCATTTTCATGTCAGTTATTTCTAGTTTTCCGAGGACTTGTAACAGAGTGACTCAAAATTGGACTTAGAGGTCCATAACTTTATCAAACTTAAGCCGATTCCAAAGTGGCATACCTCTAAAGACTTCTGATTCGATTCTCTAAAAATCTGCATTCAAATTTTTCAATTTAACTTTGATCAAATTTTTGACCCATTTTCATGTCAGTTATTTCTAATTTGACTTGTTTAACTTTGACCCAAAGTTGAACTTCGAGAGTCCATAACTTAATCAAACTTAAGCCGATTCCAAAGTGGCATACCTCTAAAGACTTCTGATTCGATTCTCTAAAAATCTGCATTCAAATTTTTCAATTTAACTTTGATCAAATTTTTCACCCATTTTCATGTCAGTTATTTCTAATTTGACTTGTTTAACTTTGACCCAAAATTGAACCTCTAAAGACTTCTGATTCGATTCTCTAAAAATCTGCATTCAAATTTTTCAATTTAACGTCGATTAATTTTTTGACCCATTTTCATGTCAGTTATTTCTAGATTTCCGAGGACTTGTAACAGAGTGACTAAAAATTGGACTTAGAGAGTCCATAACTTTACCAAACTTAAGCCGTTTCCAAAGTGGCATACCTCTAAAGACTTCTGATTCGATTCTCTAAAAATCTGCATTCAAATTTTTCAATTTAACTTTGATCAAATTTTTCACCCATTTTCATGTCAGTTATTTCTAATTTGACTTGTTTAACTTTGACCCAAAGTTGAACTTCGAGAGTCCATAACTTAATCAAACTTAAGCCGATTCCAAAGTGGCATACCTCTAAAGACTTCTGATTCGATTGTCTAAAAACCTGCATTCAAATTTTTCAATTTAACTTTGATCAAATTTTTGACCCATTTTCATGTCAGTTATTTCTAATTTTCCGAGGACTTGTAACAGAGTGACTCAAAATTGGACTTAGAGGTCCATAACTTTATCAAACTTAAGCCGATTCCAAAGTGGCATACCTCTAAAGACTTCTGATTCGATTCTCTAAAAATCTGCATTCAAATTTTTCAATTTAACTTTGATCAAATTTTTCACCCATTTTCATGTCAGTTATTTCTAATTTGACTTGTTTAACTTTGACCCAAAATTGAACTTCGAGAGTCCATAACTTTACCAAGCTAAAGCCGATTGCAAAGTGGCATACCTCTAAAGACTTCTGATTCGATTCTCTAAAAATCTGCATTCAAATTTTTCAATTTAACGTCGATTAATTTTTTGACCCATTTTCATGTCAGTTATTTCTAGATTTCCGAGGACTTGTAACAGAGTGACTAAAAATTGGACTTAGAGAGTCCATAACTTTACCAAACTTAAGCCGATTCCAAAGTGGTATACCTCTAAAGACTTCTGATTCGATTCTCTAAAAATCTGCATTCAAATTTTTATACCCTTGCAGAGGGTATTATAATTTTGGTCAAAAGTGTGCAACGCAGTGAAGGAGACATCTCCGACCCTATAAAGTATATATATTCTTGATCAGGATCACCTCGTGAGTTGATATAGCCATGTCCGTCTGTCCGTCTGTCCGTCTGTCTGTCCGTCTGTCTGTCCGTCTGTCTGTCCGTCTGTCTGTCCGTTGTCTGTCCGTCTGTCTGTCCGTCTGTCTGTTTCTACGCGAACTAGTCTCTCAGTTTTAAAGATATCGAATTGAAACTTTGCACACACCCTTCTTTCCTTTGCACGCAGTATATAAGTCGGAACGGCCGGGATCGGCCGACTATATCCTATAGCTGCCATATAACTGATTGATCGGAAATGCCATAACTCTGCTGTTTGTTAAGTTAGGAAGTTGGGATTTTCTATGGGTTTTATATTTGGCCAATCAATCCGACCTACCAAATTTCATAAGGATCGGTCGACTATATCTTATAGCTGCCATATAACTGATTGATCGGAAATGCCATAACTTAAGTGTTTGTTAAGTTAGGAAGTTGGAATTTTCTATGGGTTTTATTTTTTGCCCAATCAATCCGACATATCAAATTTCATAAGGATCGGCCGACTATATTCTATAGCTGCCATATACATAACTGAACGATTGGAAATGCCATAACTTTGGTGTTTTTAAAGTTAGGAAGTTGGGATTTTTTATGAGTATTAAGAATGCATCATATGAATAATTTTGGAGAATATAATTTGCAGAATATTCTGCAAGGGTATTTCAACTTCGGCTCCGCCCGAAGTTAGCTTTCCTTTCTTGTTCAATTTAACTTTGAGGACTTTCCGAGGACTTGTAACAGAGTGACTTAAAATTGGACTTAGAGAGTCCATAACTTTACCAAACTTAAGCCGATTCCAAAGTGGCATACCTCTAAAGACTTCTGATTCGATTCTCTAAAAATCTGCATTCAAATTTTTATACCCTTGCAGAGGGTATTATAATTTTGGTCAAAAGTGTGCAACGCAGTGAAGGAGACATCTCCGACCCTATAAAGTATATATATTCTTGATCAGGATCACCTCCTGAGTTGATATAGCCATGTCCGTCTGTCCGTCTGTCCGTCTGTCCGTCTGTCCGTCTGTCTGTCCGTCTGTCTGTTTCTACGCAAACTAGTCTCTCAGTTTTAAAGCTATCGAATTGAAACTTTGCACACACCCTTCTTTCCTTTGCACGCAGTATATAAGTCGGAACGGCCGGGATCGGCCGACTATATCCTATAGCTGCCATATAACTGATTGATCGGAAATGCCATAACTTTGGTGTTTGTAAAGTTAGGAAGCTGGGATTTTCTATGGGTTTTATATTTGGCCAATCAATCCGACCTACCAAATATCATAAGGATCGGCCGACTATATCTTATAGCCGCCATATATCTGATTGATCGGAAATGCCATAACTTTGGTGTTTGTTAAGTTAGGAAGTTGGGATTTTTTGTGAGTTTTATTTTTGGCCAATCAATCCGACCTATTAAATTTCATAAGGATCGGCCGACTATATCCTATAGCTGCCATATAACTGAACGATTGGAAATGCCATAACTTTGGTGTTTTTAAAGTTAGGAAATTGGGATTTTTTATGTGTATTAAGAATGCATCTTGTGAATAATTTTGGAGAATATAATGTACATAATATTCTGCAAGGGTATATCAACTTCGGCTCCGCCCGAAGTTAGCTTTCCTTTCTTGTTCAATTTAACTTTGATCAAATTTTTCACCCATTTTCATGTCAGTTATTATACCCTTGCAGAGGGTATTATAATTTTGGTCAAAAGTGTGCAACGCAGTGAAGGAGACATCTCCGACCATATAAAGTATATATATTCTTGATCAGGATCACCTCCTGAGTTGATATAGCCATGTCCGTCTGTCCGTCTGTCCGTCTGTCTGTCCGTCTGTCTATTTCTACGCAAACTAGTCTCTCAGTTTTAAAGCTATCGAATTGAAACTTTGCACACACCCTTCTTTCCTTTGCACGCAGTATATAAGTCGGAACGGCCGGGATCGGCCGACTATATCCTATAGCTGTCATATAACTGATTAATCGGAAATGCCATATCTTTGGTGTTTGTAAAGTTAGGAAGCTGGGATTTACTATGGGTTTTATATTTGGCCAATCAATCCGACCTACCAAATTTCATAAGGATCGGCCGACTATATTCTATAGCTGCCATATAACTGATTGATCGGAAATGCCATAACTTTTGTGTTTTTAAAGTTAGAAAGTTGGGATTTTTTATGAGTATTAAGAATGCATCATATGAATAATTTTGGAGAATATAATTTACAGAGTATTCTGCAAGGGTATATCAACTTCGGCTCCGCCCGAAGTTAGCTTTCCTTTCTTGTTCAATTTAACTTTGATCAAATTTTTCACCCATTTTCATGTCAGTTATTTCTAATTTGACTTGTTTAACTTTGACCCAAAGTTTAACTTCGAGAGTCCATAACTTAATCAAACTTAAGCCGATTCCAAAGTGGCATACCTCTAAAGACTTCTGATTCGATTGTCTAAAAATCTGCATTCAAATTTTTCAATTTAACTTTGATCAAATTTTTCACCCATTTTCATGTCAGTTATTTCTAATTTGACTTGTTTAACTTTGACCCAAAATTGAACCTCTAAAGACTTCTGATTCGATTCTCTAAAAATCTGCATTCAAATTTTTCAATTTAACGTCGATTAATTTTTTGACCCATTTTCATGTCAGTTATTTCTAGATTTCCGAGGACTTGTAACAGAGTGACTAAAAATTGGACTTAGAGAGTCCATAACTTTACCAAACTTAAGCCGTTTCCAAAGTGGCATACCTCTAAAGACTTCTGATTCGATTCTCTAAAAATCTGCATTCAAATTTTTCAATTTAACTTTGATCAAATTTTTCACCCATTTTCATGTCAGTTATTTCTAATTTGACTTGTTTAACTTTGACCCAAAGTTGAACTTCGAGAGTCCATAACTTAATCAAACTTAAGCCGATTCCAAAGTGGCATACCTCTAAAGACTTCTGATTCGATTGTCTAAAAACCTGCATTCAAATTTTTCAATTTAACTTTGATCAAATTTTTCACCCATTTTCATGTCAGTTATTTCTAATTTGACTTGTTTAACTTTGACCCAAAATTGAACTTCGAGAGTCCATAACTTTACCAAGCTAAAGCCGATTGCAAAGTGGCATACCTCTAAAGACTTCTGATTCGATTCTCTAAAAATCTGCATTCAAATTTTTCAATTTAACGTCGATTAATTTTTGGACCCATTTTCATGTCAGTTATTTCTAGATTTCCGAGGACTTGTAACAGAGTGACTAAAAATTGGACTTAGAGAGTCCATAACTTTACCAAACTTAAGCCGATTCCAAAGTGGCATACCTCTAAAGACTTCTGATTCGATTCTCTAAAAATCTGCATTCAAATTTTTCAATTTAACTTTGATCAAATTTTTCACCCATTTTCATGTCAGTTATTTCTAATTTGACTTGTTTAACTTTGACCCAAAGTTGAACTTCGAGAGTCCATAACTTAATCAAACTTAAGCCGATTCCAAAGTGGCATACCTCTAAAGACTTCTGATTCGATTGTCTAAAAATCTGCATTCAAATTTTTCAATTTAACTTTGATCAAATTTTTCACCCATTTTCATGTCAGTTATTTCTAATTTGACTTGTTTAACTTTGACCCAAAATTGAACCTCTAAAGACTTCTGATTCGATTCTCTAAAAATCTGCATTCAAATTTTTCAATTTAACGTCGATTAATTTTTTGACCCATTTTCATGTCAGTTATTTCTAGATTTCCGAGGACTTGTAACAGAGTGACTAAAAATTGGACTTAGAGAGTCCATAACTTTACCAAACTTAAGCCGTTTCCAAAGTGGCATACCTCTAAAGACTTCTGATTCGATTCTCTAAAAATCTGCATTCAAATTTTTCAATTTAACTTTGATCAAATTTTTCACCCATTTTCATGTCAGTTATTTCTAATTTGACTTGTTTAACTTTGACCCAAAGTTGAACTTCGAGAGTCCATAACTTAATCAAACTTAAGCCGATTCCAAAGTGGCATACCTCTAAAGACTTCTGATTCGATTGTCTAAAAATCTGCATTCAAATTTTTCAATTTAACTTTGATCAAATTTTTCACCCATTTTCATGTCAGTTATTTCTAATTTGACTTGTTTAACTTTGACCCAAAATAGGACTTAGAGAGTCCATAACTTAACCAAACTTAAGCCGATTCCAAAGTGGCATACCTCTAAAGACATCTGATTCGATTTTCTAAAAATCTGCATTCAAATTTTTCAATTTAACTTTGATCATATTTTTCACCCATTTTCATGTCAGTTATTTCTAATTTGACTTGTTTAACTTTGACCCAAAATTGAACTTCGAGAGTCCATAACTTTACCAACGTAAAGCCGATTGCAAAGTGGCATACCTCTAAATACATCTGATTCGATTCTCTAAAAATCTGCATTCAAATTTTTCAATTTAACGTCGATTAATTTTTTGACCCATTTTCATGTCAGTTATTTCTAGATTTCCGAGGACTTGTAACAGAGTGACTAAAAATTGGACTTAGAGAGTCCATAACTTTACCAAACTTAAGCCGTTTCCAAAGTGGCATACCTCTAAAGACTTCTGATTCGATTCTCTAAAAATCTGCATTCAAATCTTTCAATTTAACTTTGATCAAATTTTTCACCCATTTTCATGTCAGTTATTTCTAATTTGACTTGTTGTAACAGAGTGACTAAAAATTGGACTTAGAGAGTCCATAACTTTACCAAACTTAAGCCGATTCCAAAGTGGCATACCTCTAAAGACATCTGATTCGATTTTCTAAAAATCTGCATTCAAATTTTTCAATTTAACTTTGATCATATTTTTCACCCATTTTCATGTCAGTTATTTCTAATTTGACTTGTTTAACTTTGACCCAAAATTGAACTTCGAGAGTCCATAACTTTACCAACGTAAAGCCGATTGCAAAGTGGCATACCTCTAAATACATCTGATTCGATTCTCTAAAAATCTGCATTCAAATTTTTCAATTTAACGTCGATTAATTTTTTGACCCATTTTCATGTCAGTTATTTCTAGATTTCCGAGGACTTGTAACAGAGTGACTAAAAATTGGACTTAGAGAGTCCATAACTTTACCAAACTTAAGCCGTTTCCAAAGTGGCATACCTCTAAAGACTTCTGATTCGATTCTCTAAAAATCTGCATTCAAATCTTTCAATTTAACTTTGATCAAATTTTTCACCCATTTTCATGTCAGTTATTTCTAATTTGACTTGTTGTAACAGAGTGACTAAAAATTGGACTTAGAGAGTCCATAACTTTACCAAACTTAAGCCGATTCCAAAGTGGCATACCTCTAAAGACTTCTGATTCGATTCTCTAAAAATCTGCATTCAAATTTTTCAATTTAACGTTGATCAAATTTTTGACCCATTTTCATGTCAGTTATTTCTAATTTGACTTGTTTAACTTTGACCCAAAATTGAACTTCGAGAGTCCATAACTTTACCAAGCTTAAGCCGTTTCCAAAGTGGCATACCTCTAAAGACTTCTGATTCGATTCTCTAAAAATCTGCATTCAAATTTTTCAATTTAACTTTGATCAAATTTTTCACCCATTTTCATGTCAGTTATTTCTAATTTGACTTGTTTAACTTTGACCCAAAATTGAACTTCGAGAGTCCATAACTTTACCAAACTTAAGCCGTTTCCAAAGTGGCATACCTCTAAAGACTTCTGATTCGATTCTCTAAAAATCTGCATTCAAATTTTTCAATTTAACTTTGATCAAATTTTTCACCCATTTTCATGTCAGTTATTTCTAATTTGACTTGTTTAACTTTGACCCAAAGTTGAACTTCGAGAGTCCATAACTTAATCAAACTTAAGCCGATTCCAAAGTGGCATACCTCTAAAGACTTCTGATTCGATTGTCTAAAAATCTGCATTCAAATTTTTCAATTTAACTTTGATCAAATTTTTCACCCATTTTCATGTCAGTTATTTCTAATTTGACTTGTTTAACTTTGACCCAAAATAGGACTTAGAGAGTCCATAACTTAACCAAACTTAAGCCGATTCCAAAGTGGCATACCTCTAAAGACATCTGATTCGATTTTCTAAAAATCTGCATTCAAATTTTTCAATTTAACTTTGATCATATTTTTCACCCATTTTCATGTCAGTTATTTCTAATTTGACTTGTTTAACTTTGACCCAAAATTGAACTTCGAGAGTCCATAACTTTACCAAGGTAAAGCCGATTGCAAAGTGGCATACCTCTAAATACATCTGATTCGATTCTCTAAAAATCTGCATTCAAATTTTTCAATTTAACGTCGATTAATTTTTTGACCCATTTTCATGTCAGTTATTTCTAGATTTCCGAGGACTTGTAACAGAGTGACTAAAAATTGGACTTAGAGAGTCCATAACTTTACCAAACTTAAGCCGTTTCCAAAGTGGCATACCTCTAAAGACTTCTGATTCGATTCTCTAAAAATCTGCATTCAAATCTTTCAATTTAACTTTGATCAAATTTTTCACCCATTTTCATGTCAGTTATTTCTAATTTGACTTGTTGTAACAGAGTGACTAAAAATTGGACTTAGAGAGTCCATAACTTTACCAAACTTAAGCCGATTCCAAAGTGGCATACCTCTAAAGACTTCTGATTCGATTCTCTAAAAATCTGCATTCAAATTTTTCAATTTAACGTTGATCAAATTTTTGACCCATTTTCATGTCAGTTATTTCTAATTTGACTTGTTTAACTTTGACCCAAAATTGAACTTCGAGAGTCCATAACTTTACCAAGCTTAAGCCGTTTCCAAAGTGGCATACCTCTAAAGACTTCTGATTCGATTCTCTAAAAATCTGCATTCAAATTTTTCAATTTAACTTTGATCAAATTTTTCACCCATTTTCATGTCAGTTATTTCTAATTTGACTTGTTTAACTTTGACCCAAAATTGAACTTCGAGAGTCCATAACTTAATCAAACTTAAGCCGATTCCAAAGTGGCATACCTTAAAGACTTCTGATTCGATTCTCTTAAAATCTGCATTCAAATTTTTCAATTTAACGTTGATCAAATTTTTGACCCATTTTCATGTCAGTTATTTCTAATTTGACTTGTTTAACTTTGACCCAAAATTGAACTTCGAGAGTCCATAACTTTACCAAGCTTAAGCCGTTTCCAAAGTGGCATACCTCTAAAGACTTCTGATTCGATTCTCTAAAAATCTGCATTCAAATTTTTCAATTTAACTTTGATCAAATTTTTCACCCATTTTCATGTCAGTTATTTCTAATTTGACTTGTTTAACTTTGACCCAAAATTGAACTTCGAGAGTCCATAACTTAATCAAACTTAAGCCGATTCCAAAGTGGCATACCTCTAAAGACTTCTGATTCGATTCTCTAAAAATCTGCATTCAAATTTTTCAATTTAACGTTGATCAAATTTTTGACCCATTTTCATGTCAGTTATTTCTAATTTTCCGAGGACTTGTAACAGAGAGACTCAAAATTGGACTTAGAGGTCCATAACTTTATCAAACTTAAGCCGATTCCAAAGTGGCATACCTCTAAAGACTTCTGATTCGATTCTCTAAAAATCTGCATTCAAATTTTTCAATTTAACTTTGATCAAATTTTTCACCCATTTTCATGTCAGTTATTTCTAATTTGACTTGTTTAACTTTGACCCAAAATTGAACCTCGAGAGTCCATAACTTTACCAAGCTAAAGCCGATTTGAAAGTGGCATACCTCTAAAGACTTCTGATTCGATTCTCTAAAAATCTGCATTCAAATTTTTCAATTTAACGTCGATTAATTTTTGGACCCATTTTCATGTCAGTTATTTCTAGATTTCCGAGGACTTGTAACAGAGTGACTAAAAATTGGACTTAGAGAGTCCATAACTTTACCAAACTTAAGCCTATTCCAAAGTGGCATACCTCTAAAGACTTCTGATTCGATTTTCTAAAAATCTGCATTCAAATTTTTCAATTTAACTTTGATCAAATTTTTCACCCATTTTCATGTCAGTTATTTCTAATTTGACTTGTTTAACTTTGACCCAAAGTTGAACTTCGAGAGTCCATAACTTAATCAAACTTAAGCCGATTCCAAAGTGGCATACCTCTAAAGACTTCTGATTCGATTCTCTTAAAATCTGCATTCAAATTTTTCAATTTAACGTTGATCAAATTTTTGACCCATTTTCATGTCAGTTATTTCTAATTTGACTTGTTTAACTTTGACCCAAAATTGAACTTCGAGAGTCCATAACTTAATCAAACTTAAGCCGATTCCAAAGTGGCATACCTCTAAAGACTTCTGATTCGATTCTCTAAAAATCTGCATTCAAATTTTTCAATTTAACGTTGATCAAATTTTTGACCCATTTTCATGTCAGTTATTTCTAATTTTCCGAGGACTTGTAACAGAGAGACTCAAAATTGGACTTAGAGGTCCATAACTTTATCAAACTTAAGCCGATTCCAAAGTGGCATACCTCTAAAGACTTCTGATTCGATTCTCTAAAAATCTGCATTCAAATTTTTCAATTTAACGTCGATTAATTTTTGGACCCATTTTCATGTCAGTTATTTCTAGATTTCCGAGGACTTGTAACAGAGTGACTAAAAATTGGACTTAGAGAGTCCATAACTTTACCAAACTTAAGCCTATTCCAAAGTGGCATACCTCTAAAGACTTCTGATTCGATTTTCTAAAAATCTGCATTCAAATTTTTCAATTTAACTTTGATCAAATTTTTCACCCATTTTCATGTCAGTTATTTCTAATTTGACTTGTTTAACTTTGACCCAAAGTTGAACTTCGAGAGTCCATAACTTAATCAAACTTAAGCCGATTCCAAAGTGGCATACCTCTAAAGACTTCTGATTCGATTCTCTTAAAATCTGCATTCAAATTTTTCAATTTAACGTTGATCAAATTTTTGACCCATTTTCATGTCAGTTATTTCTAATTTGACTTGTTTAACTTTGACCCAAAATTGAACTTCGAGAGTCCATAACTTAATCAAACTTAAGCCGATTCCAAAGTGGCATACCTCTAAAGACTTCTGATTCGATTCTCTAAAAATCTGCATTCAAATTTTTCAATTTAACGTTGATCAAATTTTTGACCCATTTTCATGTCAGTTATTTCTAATTTTCCGAGGACTTGTAACAGAGAGACTCAAAATTGGACTTAGAGGTCCATAACTTTATCAAACTTAAGCCGATTCCAAAGTGGCATACCTCTAAAGACTTCTGATTCGATTCTCTAAAAATCTGCATTCAAATTTTTCAATTTAACTTTGATCAATTTTTTCACCCATTTTCATGTCAGTTATTTCTAATTTGACTTGTTTAACTTTGACCCAAAATTGAACTTCGAGAGTCCATAACTTTACCAAGCTAAAGCCAATTTGAAAGTGGCATACCTCTAAAGACTTCTGATTCGATTCTCTAAAAATCTGCATTCAAATTTTTCAATTTAACGTCGATTAATTTTTGGACCCATTTTCATGTCAGTTATTTCTAGATTTCCGAGGACTTGTAACAGAGTGACTAAAAATTGGACTTAGAGAGTCCATAACTTTACCAAACTTAAGCCTATTCCAAAGTGGCATACCTCTAAAGACTTCTGATTCGATTTTCTAAAAATCTGCATTCAAATTTTTCAATTTAACTTTGATCAAATTTTTCACCCATTTTCATGTCAGCTATTTCTAATTTGACTTGTTTAACTTTGACCCAAAGTTGAACTTCGAGAGTCCATAACTTAATCAAACTTAAGCCGATTCCAAAGTGGCATACCTCTAAAGACTTCTGATTCGATTGTCTAAAAATCTGCATTCAAATTTTTCAATTTAACTTTGATCAAATTTTTCACCCATTTTCATGTCAGTTATTTCTAATTTGACTTGTTTAACTTTGACCCAAAATTGAACCTCTAAAGACTTCTGATTCGATTCTCTAAAAATCTGCATTCAAATTTTTCAATTTAACGTTGATCAAATTTTTGACCCATTTTCATGTCAGTTATTTCTAATTTTCCGAGGACTTGTAACAGAGAGACTCAAAATTGGACTTAGAGGTCCATAACTTTATCAAACTTAAGCCGATTCCAAAGTGGCATACCTCTAAAGACTTCTGATTCGATTCTCTAAAAATCTGCATTCAAATTTTTCAATTTAACTTTGATCAAATTTTTCACCCATTTTCATGTCAGTTATTTCTAATTTGACTTGTTTAACTTTGACCCAAAATTGAACTTCGAGAGTCCATAACTTTACCAAGCTAAAGCCGATTTGAAAGTGGCATACCTCTAAAGACTTCTGATTCGATTCTCTAAAAATCTGCATTCAAATTTTTCAATTTAACGTCGATTAATTTTTGGACCCATTTTCATGTCAGTTATTTCTAGATTTCCGAGGACTTGTAACAGAGTGACTAAAAATTGGACTTAGAGAGTCCATAACTTTACCAAACTTAAGCCTATTCCAAAGTGGCATACCTCTAAAGACTTCTGATTTGATTCTCTAAAAATCTGCATTCAAATTTTTCAATTTAACGTCGATTAATTTTTTGACCCATTTTCATGTCAGTTATTTCTAATTTTCCGAGGACTTGTAACAGAGAGACTCAAAATTGGACTTAGAGGTCCATAACTTTATCAAACTTAAGCCGATTCCAAAGTGGCATACCTCTAAAGACTTCTGATTCGATTCTCTAAAAATCTGCATTCAAATTTTTCAATTTAACTTTGATCAATTTTTTCACCCATTTTCATGTCAGTTATTTCTAATTTGACTTGTTTAACTTTGACCCAAAATTGAACTTCGAGAGTCCATAACTTTACCAAGCTAAAGCCGATTTGAAAGTGGCATACCTCTAAAGACTTCTGATTCGATTCTCTAAAAATCTGCATTCAAATTTTTCAATTTAACGTCGATTAATTTTTGGACCCATTTTCATGTCAGTTATTTCTAGATTTCCGAGGACTTGTAACAGAGTGACTAAAAATTGGACTTAGAGAGTCCATAACTTTACCAAACTTAAGCCTATTCCAAAGTGGCATACCTCTAAAGACTTCTGATTCGATTTTCTAAAAATCTGCATTCAAATTTTTCAATTTAACTTTGATCAAATTTTTCACCCATTTTCATGTCAGCTATTTCTAATTTGACTTGTTTAACTTTGACCCAAAGTTGAACTTCGAGAGTCCATAACTTAATCAAACTTAAGCCGATTCCAAAGTGGCATACCTCTAAAGACTTCTGATTCGATTGTCTAAAAATCTGCATTCAAATTTTTCAATTTAACTTTGATCAAATTTTTCACCCATTTTCATGTCAGTTATTTCTAATTTGACTTGTTTAACTTTGACCCAAAATTGAACCTCTAAAGACTTCTGATTCGATTCTCTAAAAATCTGCATTCAAATTTTTCAATTTAACGTTGATCAAATTTTTGACCCATTTTCATGTCAGTTATTTCTAATTTTCCGAGGACTTGTAACAGAGAGACTCAAAATTGGACTTAGAGGTCCATAACTTTATCAAACTTAAGCCGATTCCAAAGTGGCATACCTCTAAAGACTTCTGATTCGATTCTCTAAAAATCTGCATTCAAATTTTTCAATTTAACTTTGATCAAATTTTTCACCCATTTTCATGTCAGTTATTTCTAATTTGACTTGTTTAACTTTGACCCAAAATTGAACTTCGAGAGTCCATAACTTTACCAAGCTAAAGCCGATTTGAAAGTGGCATACCTCTAAAGACTTCTGATTCGATTCTCTAAAAATCTGCATTCAAATTTTTCAATTTAACGTCGATTAATTTTTGGACCCATTTTCATGTCAGTTATTTCTAGATTTCCGAGGACTTGTAACAGAGTGACTAAAAATTGGACTTAGAGAGTCCATAACTTTACCAAACTTAAGCCTATTCCAAAGTGGCATACCTCTAAAGACTTCTGATTCGATTCTCTAAAAATCTGCATTCAAATTTTTCAATTTAACGTCGATTAATTTTTTGACCCATTTTCATGTCAGTTATTTCTAGATTTCCGAGGACTTGTAACAGAGTGACTAACAATTGGACTTAGAGAGTCCATAACTTCACCAAACTTAAGCCGTTTCCAAAGTGGCATACCTCTAAAGACTTCTGATTCGATTCTCTAAAAATCTGCATTCAAATTTTTCAATTTAACTTTGATCAAATTTTTCACCCATTTTCATGTCAGTTATTTCTAATTTGACTTGTTTAACTTTGACCCAAAGTTGAACTTCGAGAGTCCATAACTTAATCAAACTTAAGCCGATTCCAAAGTGGCATACCTCTAAAGACTTCTGATTCGATTGTCTAAAAATCTGCATTCAAATTTTTCAATTTAACTTTGATCAAATTTTTCACCCATTTTCATGTCAGTTATTTCTAATTTGACTTGTTTAACTTTGACCCAAAATACGACTTAGAGAGTCCATAACTTAACCAAACTTAAGCCGATTCCAAAGTGGCATACCTCTAAAGACATCTGATTCGATTTTCTAAAAATCTGCATTCAAATTTTTCAATTTAACTTTGATCATATTTTTCACCCATTTTCATGTCAGTTATTTCTAATTTGACTTGTTTAACTTTGACCCAAAATTGAACTTCGAGAGTCCATAACTTTACCAAGCTAAAGCCGATTGCAAAGTGGCATACCTCTAAATACTTCTGATTCGATTCTCTAAAAATCTGCGTTCAAATTTTTCAATTTAACGTCGATTAATTTTTTGACCCATTTTCATGTCAGTTATTTCTAGATTTCCGAGGACTTGTAACAGAGTGACTAAAAATTGGACTAAGAGAGTCCATAACTTAATCAAACTTAAGCCGATTCCAAAGTGGCATATCTCTAAAGACTTCTGATTCGATTCTCTTAAAATCTGCATTCAAATTTTTCAATTTAACGTTGATCAAATTTTTGACCCATTTTCATGTCAGTTATTTCTAATTTGACTTGTTTAACTTTGACCCAAAATTGAACTTCGAGAATCCATAACTTTACCAAACTTAAGCCTATTCCAAAGTGGCATACCTCTAAAGACTTCTGATTCGATTCTCTAAAAATCTGCATTCAAATTTTTCAATTTAACGTCGATTAATTTTTTGACCCATTTTCATGTCAGTTATTTCTAGATTTCCGAGGACTTGTAACAGAGTGACTAACAATTGGACTTAGAGAGTCCATAACTTCACCAAACTTAAGCCGTTTCCAAAGTGGCATACCTCTAAAGACTTCTGATTCGATTCTCTAAAAATCTGCATTCAAATTTTTCAATTTAACTTTGATCAAATTTTTCACCCATTTTCATGTCAGTTATTTCTAATTTGACTTGTTTAACTTTGACCCAAAGTTGAACTTCGAGAGTCCATAACTTAATCAAACTTAAGCCGATTCCAAAGTGGCATACCTCTAAAGACTTCTGATTCGATTGTCTAAAAATCTGCATTCAAATTTTTCAATTTAACTTTGATCAAATTTTTCACCCATTTTCATGTCAGTTATTTCTAATTTGACTTGTTTAACTTTGACCCAAAATACGACTTAGAGAGTCCATAACTTAACCAAACTTAAGCCGATTCCAAAGTGGCATACCTCTAAAGACATCTGATTCGATTTTCTAAAAATCTGCATTCAAATTTTTCAATTTAACTTTGATCATATTTTTCACCCATTTTCATGTCAGTTATTTCTAATTTGACTTGTTTAACTTTGACCCAAAATTGAACTTCGAGAGTCCATAACTTTACCAAGCTAAAGCCGATTGCAAAGTGGCATACCTCTAAATACTTCTGATTCGATTCTCTAACAATCTGCGTTCAAATTTTTCAATTTAACGTCGATTAATTTTTTGACCCATTTTCATGTCAGTTATTTCTAGATTTCCGAGGACTTGTAACAGAGTGACTAAAAATTGGACTAAGAGAGTCCATAACTTAATCAAACTTAAGCCGATTCCAAAGTGGCATATCTCTAAAGACTTCTGATTCGATTCTCTTAAAATCTGCATTCAAATTTTTCAATTTAACGTTGATCAAATTTTTGACCCATTTTCATGTCAGTTATTTCTAATTTGACTTGTTTAACTTTGACCCAAAATTGAACTTCGAGAATCCATAACTTTACCAAACTTAAGCCGATTCCAAAGTGGCATACCTCTAAAAACTTCTGATTCGATTCTCTAAAATCTGCATTCAAATTTTTCAATTTAACGTTGATCAAATTTTTGACCCATTTTCATGTCAGTTATTTCTAGTTTTCCGAGGACTTGTAACAGAGTGACTCAAAATTGGACTTAGAGACTCCATAACTTTATCAAACTTAAGCCGATTCCAAAGTGGAATACCTCTAAAGACTTCTGATTCGATTCTCTAAAAATCTGCATTCAAATTTTTCAATTTAACTGTGATCAAATTTTTCACCCATTTTCATGTCAGTTATTTCTAATTTGACTTGTTTAACTTTGACCCAAAATTGAACTTCGAGAGTCCATAACTTTACCAAGCTAAAGCCGATTGCAAAGTGGCATACCTCTAAAGACTTCTGATTCGATTCTCTAAAAATCTGCATTCAAATTTTTCAATTTAACGTCGATTAATTTTTTGACCCATTTTCATGTCAGTTATTTCTAGATTTCCGAGGACTTGTAACAGAGTGACTAAAAATTGGACTAAGAGAGTCCATAACTTTACCAAACTTAAGCCGTTTCCAAAGTGGCATACCTCTAAAGACTTCTGATTCGATTCTCTAAAAATCTGCATTCAAATTTTTCAATTTAACTTTGATCAAATTTTTCACCCATTTTCATGTCAGTTATTTCTAATTTGACTTGTTTAACTTTGACCCAAAATTGGACTTAGAGAGTCCATAAATTTATCAAACTTAAGCCGATTCCAAAGTGGCATACCTCTAAAGACTTCTGATTCGATTCTCTAAAAATCTGCATTCAAATTTTTCAATTTCACTTTGATCAAATTTTTGACCCATTTTCATGTCAGTTATTTCTATTTGACTTGTTTAACTTTGACCCAAAATTGAACTTCGAGAGTCCATAACTTTACCAAACTTAAGCCGATTCCAAAGTGGCATACCTCTAAAAACTTCTGATTCGATTCTCTAAAAATCTGCATTCAAATTTTTCAATTTAACGTTGATCAAATTTTTGACCCATTTTCATGTCAGTTATTTCTAGTTTTCCGAGGACTTTTAACAGAGTGACTCAAAATTGGACTTAGAGAGTCCATAACTTCACCAAACTTAAGCCGTTTCCAAAGTGGCATACCTCTAAAGACTTCTGATTCGATTCTCTTAAAATCTGCATTCAAATTTTTCAATTTAACGTTGATCAAATTTTTGACCCATTTTCATGTCAGTTATTTCTAATTTGACTTGTTTAACTTTGACCCAAAATTGGACTTAGAGAGTCCATAACTTTATCAAACTTAAGCCGATTCCAAAGTGGCATACCTCTAAAGACTTCTGATTCGATTCTCTAAAAATCTGCATTCAAATTTTTCAATTTCACTTTGATCAAATTTTTCACCCATTTTCATGTCAGTTATTTCTAATTTGACTTGTTTAACTTTGACCCAAAATTGAACTTCGAGAGTCCATAACTTTACCAAGCTTAAGCCGATTGCAAAGTGGCATACCTCTAAAGACTTCTGATTCGATTCTCTAAAAATCTGCATTCAAATTTTTCAATTTAACGTTGATCAAATTTTTGACCCATTTTCATGTCAGTTATTTTTAGTTTTCCGATGACTTGTAAAAGAGTGACCCAAAATTGGACTTCGAGAGTCTATAACTTTACCAAACTTAAGCCGATTCCAAAGTGGCATACCTCTAAAGACTTCTGATTCGATTCTCTAAAAATCTGCATTCAAATTTTTCAATTTAACGTTGATCAAATTTTTGACCCATTTTCATGTCAGTTATTTCTAGTTTTCCGAGGACTTTTAACAGAGTGACTCAAAATTGGACTTAGAGAGTCCATACTTTACCAAACTTAAGCCGATTCCAAAGTGGCATACCTCTAAAGACTTCTGATTCGATTCTCTAAAAATCTGCATTCAAATTTTTCAATTTAACGTTGATCAAATTTTTGACCCATTTTCATGTCAGTTATTTCTAGATTTCCGAGGACTTGTAACAGAGTGACTAAAAATTGGACTAAGAGAGTCCATAACTTTACCAAACTTAAGCCGTTTCCAAAGTGGCATACCTCTAAAGACTTCTGATTCGATTCTCTAAAAATCTGCATTCAAATTTTTCAATTTAACTTTGATCAAATTTTTCACCCATTTTCATGTCAGTTATTTCTAATTTGACTTGTTTAACTTTGACCCAAAATTGAACTTCGAGAGTCCATAACTTAATCAAACTTAAGCCGATTCCAAAGTGGCATACCTCCAAAGACTTCTGATTCGATTCTCTTAAAATCTGCATTCAAATTTTTCAATTTAACGTTGATCAAATTTTTGACCCATTTTCATGTCAGTTATTTCTAATTTGACTTGTTTAACTTTGACCCAAAATTGAACTTCGAGAGTCCATAACTTTACCAAACTTAAGCCGATTCCAAAGTGGCATACCTCTAAAAACTTCTGATTCGATTCTCTAAAAATCTGCATTCAAATTTTTCAATTTAACGTTGATCAAATTTTTGACCCATTTTCATGTCAGTTATTTCTAGTTTTCCGAGGACTTGTAACAGAGTGACTCAAAATTGGACTTAGAGAGTCCATAACTTTATCAAACTTAAGCCGGTTCCAAAGTGGCATACCTCTAAAGACTTCTGATTCGATTCTCTAAAAATCTGCATTCAAATTTTTCAATTTCACTTTGATCAAATTTTTCACCCATTTTCATGTCAGTTATTTCTAATTTGACTTGTTTAACTTTGACCCAAAATTGAACTTCGAGAGTCCATAACTTAATCAAACTTAAGCCGATTCCAAAGTGGCATACCTTAAAGACTTCTGATTCGATTCTCTTAAAATCTGCATTCAAATTTTTCAATTTAACGTTGATCAAATTTTTGACTTGTTTAACTTTGACCCAAAATTGAACTTCGAGAGTCCATAACTTTACCAAGCTTAAGCCGATTGCAAAGTGGCATACCTCTAAAGACTTCTGATTCGATTCTCTAAAATCTGCATTCAAATTTTTCAATTTAACGTTGATCAAATTTTTGACCCATTTTCATGTCAGTTATTTCTAGTTTTCCGATGACTTGTAAAAGAGTGACCCAAAATTGGACTTCGAGAGTCCATAACTTAATCAAACTTAAGCCGATTCCAAAGTGGCATACCTCTAAAGACTTCTGATTCGATTCTCTAAAAATCTGCATTCAAATTTTTCAATTTAACGTTGATCAAATTTTTGACCCATTTTCATGTCAGTTATTTCTAGTTTTCCGAGGACTTTTAACAGAGTGACTCAAAATTGGACTTAGTCCATAACTTTACCAAACTTAAGCCGATTCCAAAGTGGCATACCTCTAAAGACTTCTGATTCGATTCTCTAAAAATCTGCATTTAAATTTTTCAATGTCAGTTATTTCCAATTTTCCGATGACTTGTAACAGAGTGACTCAAAATTGGACTTAGAGAATCCATAACTTAACCAAACTTAATCCGATTCCCAAATGGCATACCTCTAAAGACTTCTGATTCGATTCTCTAAAAATCTGCATTCAAATTTTTCAATTTAACTGTGATCAAATTTTTCACCCATTTTCATGTCAGTTTTTTCTAATTTGACTTGTTTAACTTTGACCCAAAATTGAACTTCGAGAGTCCATAACTTTACCAAGCTAAAGCCGATTGCAAAGTGGCATACCTCTAAAGACTTCTGATTCGATTCTCTAAAAATCTGCATTCAAATTTTTCAATTTAACGTTGATCAAATTTTTGACCCATTTTCATGTCAGTTATTTTTAGTTTTCCGATGACTTGTAAAAGAGTGACCCAAAATTGGACTTCGAGAGTCTATAACTTTACCAAACTTAAGCCGATTCCAAAGTGGCATACCTCTAAAGACTTCTGATTCGATTCTCTAAAAATCTGCATTCAAATTTTTCAATTTAACGTTGATCAAATTTTTGACCCATTTTCATGTCAGTTATTTCTAGTTTTCCGAGGACTTTTAACAGAGTGACTCAAAATTGGACTTAGAGAGTCCATACTTTACCAAACTTAAGCCGATTCCAAAGTGGCATACCTCTAAAGACTTCTGATTCGATTCTCTAAAAATCTGCATTCAAATTTTTCAATTTAACGTTGATCAAATTTTTGACCCATTTTCATGTCAGTTATTTCTAGATTTCCGAGGACTTGTAACAGAGTGACTAAAAATTGGACTAAGAGAGTCCATAACTTTACCAAACTTAAGCCGTTTCCAAAGTGGCATACCTCTAAAGACTTCTGATTCGCTTCTCTAAAAATCTGCATTCAAATTTTTCAATTTAACTTTGATCAAATTTTTCACCCATTTTCATGTCAGTTATTTCTAATTTGACTTGTTTAACTTTGACCCAAAATTGAACTTCGAGAGTCCATAACTTTATCAAACTTAAGCCGATTCCAAAGTGGCATACCTCCAAAGACTTCTGATTCGATTCTCTTAAAATCTGCATTCAAATTTTTCAATTTAACGTTGATCAAATTTTTGACCCATTTTCATGTCAGTTATTTCTAATTTGACTTGTTTAACTTTGACCCAAAATTGAACTTCGAGAGTCCATAACTTTACCAAACTTAAGCCGATTCCAAAGTGGCATACCTCTAAAAACTTCTGATTCGATTCTCTAAAAATCTGCATTCAAATTTTTCAATTTAACGTTGATCAAATTTTTGACCCATTTTCATGTCAGTTATTTCTAGTTTTCCGAGGACTTGTAACAGAGTGACTCAAAATTGGACTTAGAGAGTCCATAACTTTATCAAACTTAAGCCGGTTCCAAAGTGGCATACCTCTAAAGACTTCTGATTCGATTCTCTAAAAATCTGCATTCAAATTTTTCAATTTCACTTTGATCAAATTTTTCACCCATTTTCATGTCAGTTATTTCTAATTTGACTTGTTTAACTTTGACCCAAAATTGAACTTCGAGAGTCCATAACTTAATCAAACTTAAGCCGATTCAAAAGTGGCATACCTTAAAGACTTCTGATTCGATTCTCTTAAAATCTGCATTCAAATTTTTCAATTTAACGTTGATTAAATTTTTGACTTGTTTAACTTTGACCCAAAATTGAACTTCGAGAGTCCATAACTTTACCAAGCTTAAGCCGATTGCAAAGTGGCATACCTCTAAAGACTTCTGATTCGATTCTCTAAAAATCTGCATTCAAATTTTTCAATTTAACGTTGATCAAATTTTTGACCCATTTTCATGTCAGTTATTTTTAGTTTTCCGATGACTTGTAAAAGAGTGACCCAAAATTGGACTTCGAGAGTCCATAACTTAATCAAACTTAAGCCGATTCCAAAGTGGCATACCTCTAAAGACTTCTGATTCGATTCTCTAAAAATCTGCATTCAAATTTTTCAATTTAACGTTGATCAAATTTTTGACCCATTTTCATGTCAGTTATTTCTAGTTTTCCGAGGACTTTTAACAGAGTGACTCAAAATTGGACTTAGTCCATAACTTTACCAAACTTAAGCCGATTCCAAAGTGGCATACCTCTAAAGACTTCTGATTCGATTCTCTAAAAATCTGCATTTAAATTTTTCAAAGTCAGTTATTTCCAATTTTCCGATGACTTGTAACAGAGTGACTCAAAATTGGACTTAGAGAATCCATAACTTAACCAAACTTAATCCGATTCCCAAATGGCATACCTCTAAAGACTTCTGATTCGATTCTCTAAAAATCTGCATTAAAATTTTTCAATTTAACGTCGATTAATTTTTTGACCCATTTTCATGTCAGTTTTTTCTAATTTGACTTGTTTAACTTTGACCCAAAATTGAACTTCGAGAGTCCATAACTTTACCAAGCTAAAGCCGATTGCAAAGTGGCATACCTCTAAAGACTTCTGATTCGATTCTCTAAAAATCTGCATTCAAATTTTTCAATTTAACGTTGATCAAATTTTTGACCCATTTTCATGTCAGTTATTTTTAGTTTTCCGATGACTTGTAAAAGAGTGACCCAAAATTGGACTTCGAGAGTCTATAACTTTACCAAACTTAAGCCGATTCCAAAGTGGCATACCTCTTAAGACTTCTGATTCGATTCTCTAAAAATCTGCATTCAAATTTTTCAATTTAACGTTGATCAAATTTTTGACCCATTTTCATGTCAGTTATTTCTAGTTTTCCGAGGACTTTTAACAGAGTGACTCAAAATTGGATTTAGTCCATAACTTTACCAAACTTAAGCCGATTCCAAAGTGGCATACCTCTAAAGACTTCTGATTCGATTCTCTAAAAATCTGCATTTAAATTTTTCAATGTCAGTTATTTCCAATTTTCCGATGACTTGTAACAGAGTGACTCAAAATTGGACTTAGAGAATCCATAACTTAACCAAACTTAATCCGATTCCCAAGTGGCATACCTCTAAAGACTTCTGATTCGATTCTCTAAAAATCTGCATTCAAATTTTTCAATTTAACTGTGATCAAATTTTTCACCCATTTTCATGTCAGTTATTTCTAATTTGACTTGTTTAACTTTGACCCAAAATTGAACTTCGAGAGTCCATAACTTTACCAAGCTAAAGCCGATTGCAAAGTGGCATACCTCTAAAGACTTCTGATTCGATTCTCTAAAAATCTGCATTCAAATTTTTCAATTTAACGTCGATTAATTTTTTGACCCATTTTCATGTCAGTTAATTCTAGATTTAACAGAGTGACTTAAAATTGGACTAAGAGAGTCCATAACTTTACCAAACTTAAGCCGTTTCCAAAGTGGCATACCTCTAAAGACTTCTGATTCGATTCTCTAAAAATCTGCATTCAAATTTTTCAATTTAACTTTGATCAAATTTTTCACCCATTTTCATGTCAGTTATTTCTAATTTGACTTGTTTAACTTTGACCCAAAATTGAACTTCGAGAGTCCATAACTTTACCAAACTTAAGCCGATTCCAAAGTGGCATACCTCTAAAAACTTCTGATTCGATTCTCTAAAAATCTGCATTCAAATTTTTCAATTTAACGTTGATCAAATTTTTGACCCATTTTCATGTCAGTTATTTCTAGTTTTCCGAGGACTTGTAACAGAGTGACTCAAAATTGGACTTAGAGAGTCCATAACTTTATCAAACTTAAGCCGATTCCAAAGTGGCATACCTCTAAAGACTTCTGATTCGATTCTCTAAAAATCTGCATTCAAATTTTTCAATTTCACTTTGATCAAATTTTTCACCCATTTTCATGTCAGTTATTTCTAATTTGACTTGTTTAACTTTGACCCAAAATTGAACTTCGAGAGTCCATAACTTAATCAAACTTAAGCCGATTCCAAAGTGGCATACCTTAAAGACTTCTGATTCGATTCTCTTAAAATCTGCATTCAAATTTTTCAATTTAACGTTGATCAAATTTTTGACTTGTTTAACTTTGACCCAAAATTGAACTTCGAGAGTCCATAACTTTACCAAGCTTAAGCCGATTGCAAAGTGGCATACCTCTAAAGACTTCTGATTCGATTCTCTAAAAATCTGCATTCAAATTTTTCAATTTAACGTTGATCAAATTTTTGACCCATTTTCATGTCAGTTATTTTTAGTTTTCCGATGACTTGTAAAAGAGTGACCCAAAGTTGGACTTCGAGAGTCTATAACTTTACGAAACTTAAGCCGATTCCAAAGTGGCATACCTCTAAAGACTTCTGATTCGATTCTCTAAAAATCTGCATTCAAATTTTTCAATTTAACGTTGATCAAATTTTTGACCCATTTTCATGTCAGTTATTTCTAGTTTTCCGAGGACTTTTAACAGAGTGACTCAAAATTGGACTTAGAGAGTCCATAACTTTACCAAACTTAAGCCGATTCCAAAGTGGCATACCTCTAAAGACTTCTGATTCGATTCTCTAAAAATCTGCATTCAAATTTTTCAATTTAACTTTGATCAAATTTTTCACCCATTTTCATGTCAGTTATTTCTAATTTGCCTTGTTTAACTTTGACCCAAAATTGAACTTCGAGAGTCCATAACTTTACCAAACTTAAGCCGATTCCAAAGTGGCATACCTCTAAAGACTTCTGATTCGATTGTCTAAAAATCTGCATTCAAATTTTTCAATTTAACTTTGATCAAATTTTTCACCCATTTTCATGTCAGTTATTTCTAATTTGACTTGTTTAACTTTGACCCAAAATTGAACTTCGAGAGTCCATAACTTTACCAAGCTAAAGCCGATTGCAAAGTGGCATACCTCTAAAGACTTCTGATTCGATTCTCTAAAAATCTGCATTCAAATTTTTCAATTTAACGTCGATTAATTTTTTGACCCATTTTCATGTCAGTTATTTCTTGATTTCCGAGGACTTGTAACAGAGTGACTAAAAATTGGACTTAGAGAGTCCATAACTTTACCAAACTTAAGCCGTTTCCAAAGTGGCATACCTCTAAAGACTTCTGATTCGATTCTCTAAAAATCTGCATTCAAATTTTTATACCCTTGCAGAGGGTATTATAATTTTGGTCAAAAGTGTGCAACGCAGTGAAGGAGACATCTCCGACCATATAAAGTATATATATTCTTGATCAGGATCACCTCCTGAGTTGATATAGCCATGTCCGTCTGTCCGTCTGTCTGTCCGTCTGTCTGTCCGTCTGTCTGTCCGTCTGTCTGTCCGTCTGTCTGTTTCTACGCAAACTAGTCGCTCAGTTTTAAAGCTATCGAATTGAAACTTTGCACACACCCTTCTTTCCTTTGCACGCAGTATATAAGTCGGAACGGCCGGGATCGGCCGACTATATCCTATAGCTGCCATATAACTGATTGATCGGAAATGCCATAACTTTCGTGTTTGTAAAGTTAGGAAGTTGGGACTTTCTATGGGTTTTAAATTTGGCCAATCAATCCGACCTACCAAATTTCATAAGGATCGGCCGACTATATCCTATAGCTGCCATATAACTGATTAATCCGAAATGCCATAACTTTGGTGTTTGTAAAGTTAGGAAGTTGGGATTTTCTATGGGTTGTATTTTTGGCCAATCAATCCGACGTTCCCAATTTCATATGGATCGGTCGACTATATCCTATAGCTGCGATATAACTGAACGATCAGAAATGCCATAACTTTGGTGTTTTTAAAGTTAGGAAGTTGGGATTTTTTATGGGTTCTATATTTGGCCAATCAATCTGACCTACCAAATTTCATAAGGATCGGACGACTATATTCTATAGCTGCCATTTAACTGAACGATCGGAAATGCCATAACATTGGTGTTTTTTTTATTTTTAAAGTTAGGATATTGGGATTTTTTATGGGTTTTATATTTGGCCAATCAATCTGACCTACCAAATTTCATAAGGATCGGACGACTATATTCTATAGCTGCCATTTAACTGAACGATCGGAAATGCCATAACATTGGTGTTTTTAAAGTTAGGAAATTGGGATTTTGTATTGGTTTTTTATTTGGTCAATGTATCAGACATACCAAATTTCATAAGGATCTTTGGTGTGTTTTTCAGATTTAATTTTAAACCTAATTTAGAATTGTTATTGAGGATCGGTCGACTATATCTTATAGCTGCCATATAACTGATTGATCGGAAATGCCATAACTTAAGTGTTTGTTAAGTTAGGAAGTTGGAATTTTCTATGGGTTTTATTTTTTGCCCAATCAATCCGACATATCAAATTTCATAAGGATCGGCCGACTATATTCTATAGCTGCCATATACATAACTGAACGATTGGAAATGCCATAACTTTGGTGTTTTTAAAGTTAGGAAGTTGGGATTTTTTATGAGTATAAAGAATGCATCATATGAATAATTTTGGAGAATATAATTTGCAGAATATTCTGCAAGGGTATTTCAACTTCGGCTCCGCCCGAAGTTAGCTTTCCTTTCTTGTTCAATTTAACTTTGATCAAATTTTTCACCCATTTTCATGTCAGTTATTTCTAATTTGACTTGTTTAACTTTGACCCAAAATTGAACTTCGAGAGTCCATAACTTAATCAAACTTAAGCCGATTCCAAAGTGGCATACCTTAAAGACTTCTGATTCGATTCTCTTAAAATCTGCATTCAAATTTTTCAATTTAACGTTGATCAAATTTTTGACCCATTTTCATGTCAGTTATTTCTAGTTTTCCGAGGACTTGTAACAGAGTGACTCAAAATTGAACTTCGAGAGTCCATAACTTAATCAAACTTAAGCCGATTCCAAAGTGGCATACCTTAAAGACTTCTGATTCGATTCTCTTAAAATCTGCATTCAAATTTTTCAATTTAACGTTGATCAAATTTTTGACTTGTTTAACTTTGACCCAAAATTGAACTTCGAGAGTCCATAACTTTACCAAGCTTAAGCCGATTGCAAAGTGGCATACCTCTAAAGACTTCTGATTCGATTCTCTAAAAATCTGCATTCAAATTTTTCAATTTAACGTTGATCAAATTTTTGACCCATTTTCATGTCAGTTATTTTTAGTTTTCCGATGACTTGTAAAAGAGTGACCCAAAATTGGACTTCGAGAGTCTATAACTTTACCAAACTTAAGCCGATTCCAAAGTGGCATACCTCTAAAGACTTCTGATTCGATTCTCTAAAAATCTGCATTCAAATTTTTCAATTTAACGTTGATCAAATTTTTGACCCATTTTCATGTCAGTTATTTCTAGTTTTCCGAGGACTTTTAACAGAGTGACTCAAAATTGGACTTAGAGAGTCCATAACTTTACCAAACTTAAGCCGATTCCAAAGTGGCATACCTCTAAAGACTTCTGATTCGATTCTCTAAAAATCTGCATTCAAATTTTTCAATTTAACTTTGATCAAATTTTTCACCCATTTTCATGTCAGTTATTCCTAATTTGACTTGTTTAACTTTGACCCAAAATTGAACTTCGAGAGTCCATAACTTTACCAAACTTAAGCCGATTCCAAAGTGGCATACCTCTAAAGACTTCTGATTCGATTGTCTAAAAATCTGCATTCAAATTTTTCAATTTAACTTTGATCAAATTTTTCACCCATTTTCATGTCAGTTATTTCTAATTTGACTTGTTTAACTTTGACCCAAAATTGAACTTCGAGAGTCCATAACTTTACCAAACTTAAGCCGTTTCCAAAGTGGCATACCTCTAAAGACTTCTGATTCGATTCTCTAAAAATCTGCATTCAAATTTTTCAATTTAACTTTGATCAAATTTTTCACCCATTTTCATGTCAGTTATTTCTAATTTGACTTGTTTAACTTTGACCCAAAATTGAACTTCGAGAGTCCATAACTTAATCAAACTTAAGCCGATTCCAAAGTGGCATACCTTAAAGACTTCTGATTCGATTCTCTTAAAATCTGCATTCAAATTTTTCAATTTAACGTTGATCAAATTTTTGACCCATTTTCATGTCAGTTATTTCTAATTTGACTTGTTTAACTTTGACCCAAAATTGAACTTCGAGAGTCCATAACTTTACCAAGCTTAAGCCGATGGCAAAGTGGCATACCTCTAAAGACTTCTGATTCGATTCTCTAAAAATCTGCATTCAAATTTTTCAATTTAACGTTGATCAAATTTTTGACCCAGTTTCATGTCAGTTATTTTTAGTTTTCCGATGACTTGTAAAAGAGTGACCCATAATTGGACTTCGAGAGTCTTTAACTTTACCAAACTTAAGCCGATTCCAAAGTGGCATACCTCTAAAGACTTCTGATTCGATTCTCTAAAAATCTGCATTCAAATTTTTCAATTTAACGTTGATCAAATTTTTGACCCATTTTCATGTCAGTTATTTCTAGTTTTCCGAGGACTTTTAACAGAGTGACTCAAAATTGGACTTAGAGAGTCCATAACTTTACCAAACTTAAGCCGATTCCAAAGTGGCATACCTCTAAAGACTTCTGATTCGATTTTCTAAAAATCTGCATTCAAATTTTTCAATTTAACTTTGATCAAATTTTTCACCCATTTTCATGTCAGTTATTTCTAATTTGACTTGTTTAACTTTGACCCAAAATTGAACTTCGAGAGTCCATAACTTTACCAACCTAAAGCCGATTGCAAAGTGGCATACCTCTAAAGACTTCTGATTCGATTCTCTAAAAATCTGCATTCAAATTTTTCAATTTAACTTTGATCAAATTTTTCACCCATTTTCATGTCAGTTATTCCTAATTTGACTTGTTTAACTTTGACCCAAAATTGAACTTCGAGAGTCCATAACTTTACCAAACTTAAGCCGATTCCAAAGTGGCATACCTCTAAAGACTTCTGATTCGATTGTCTAAAAATCTGCATTCAAATTTTTCAATTTAACTTTGATCAAATTTTTCACCCATTTTCATGTCAGTTATTTCTAATTTGACTTGTTTAACTTTGACCCAAAATTGAACTTCGAGAGTCCATAACTTTACCAAACTTAAGCCGTTTCCAAAGTGGCATACCTCTAAAGACTTCTGATTCGATTCTCTAAAAATCTGCATTCAAATTTTTCAATTTAACTTTGATCAAATTTTTCACCCATTTTCATGTCAGTTATTTCTAATTTGACTTGTTTAACTTTGACCCAAAATTGAACTTCGAGAGTCCATAACTTAATCAAACTTAAGCCGATTCCAAAGTGGCATACCTTAAAGACTTCTGATTCGATTCTCTTAAAATCTGCATTCAAATTTTTCAATTTAACGTTGATCAAATTTTTGACCCATTTTCATGTCAGTTATTTCTAATTTGACTTGTTTAACTTTGACCCAAAATTGAACTTCGAGAGTCCATAACTTTACCAAGCTTAAGCCGATGGCAAAGTGGCATACCTCTAAAGACTTCTGATTCGATTCTCTAAAAATCTGCATTCAAATTTTTCAATTTAACGTTGATCAAATTTTTGACCCAGTTTCATGTCAGTTATTTTTAGTTTTCCGATGACTTGTAAAAGAGTGACCCATAATTGGACTTCGAGAGTCTTTAACTTTACCAAACTTAAGCCGATTCCAAAGTGGCATACCTCTAAAGACTTCTGATTCGATTCTCTAAAAATCTGCATTCAAATTTTTCAATTTAACGTTGATCAAATTTTTGACCCATTTTCATGTCAGTTATTTCTAGTTTTCCGAGGACTTTTAACAGAGTGACTCAAAATTGGACTTAGAGAGTCCATAACTTTACCAAACTTAAGCCGATTCCAAAGTGGCATACCTCTAAAGACTTCTGATTCGATTTTCTAAAAATCTGCATTCAAATTTTTCAATTTAACTTTGATCAAATTTTTCACCCATTTTCATGTCAGTTATTTCTAATTTGACTTGTTTAACTTTGACCCAAAATTGAACTTCGAGAGTCCATAACTTTACCAACCTAAAGCCGATTGCAAAGTGGCATACCTCTAAAGACTTCTGATTCGATTCTCTAAAAATCTGCATTCAAATTTTTCAATTTAACTTTGATCAAATTTTTCACCCATTTTCATGTCAGTTATTTCTAATTTGACTTGTTTAACTTTGACCCAAAATTGAACTTCGAGAGTCCATAACTTAATCAAACTTAAGCCGATTCCAAAGTGGCATACCTCTAAAGACTTCTGATTCGATTGTCTAAAAATCTGCATTCAAATTTTTCAATTTAACTTTGATCAAATTTTTCACCCATTTTCATGTCAGTTATTTCTAATTTGACTTGTTTAACTTTGACCCAAAATTGAACTTCGAGAGTCCATAACTTAATCAAACTTAAGCCGATTCCAAAGTGGCATACCTCTAAAGACTTCTGATTCGATTTTCTAAAAATCTGCATTCAAATTTTTCAATTTAACTTTGATCAAATTTTTCACCCATTTTCATGTCAGTTATTTCTAATTTGACTTGTTTAACTTTGACCCAAAATTGAACTTCGAGAGTCCATAACTTTACCAACCTAAAGCCGATTGCAAAGTGGCATACCTCTAAAGACTTCTGATTCGATTCTCTAAAAATCTGCATTCAAATTTTTCAATTTAACGTCGATTAATTTTTTGACCCATTTTCATGTCAGTTATTTCTAGATTTCCGAGGACTTGTAACAGAGTGACTAAAAATTGGACTTAGAGAGTCCATAACTTTACCAAACTTAAGCCGTTTCCAAAGTGGCATACCTCTAAAGACTTCTGATTCGATTCTCTAAAAATCTGCATTCAAATTTTTCAATTTAACTTTGATCAAATTTTTCACCCATTTTCATGTCAGTTATTTCTAATTTGACTTGTTTAACTTTGACCCAAAATTGAACTTCGAGAGTCCATAACTTAATCAAACTTAAGCCGATTCCAAAGTGGCATACCTTAAAGACTTCTGATTCGATTCTCTTAAAATCTGCATTCAAATTTTTCAATTTAACGTTGATCAAATTTTTGACCCATTTTCATGTCAGTTATTTCTAATTTGACTTGTTTAACTTTGACCCAAAATTGAACTTCGAGAGTCCATAACTTTACCAAGCTTAAGCCGATGGCAAAGTGGCATACCTCTAAAGACTTCTGATTCGATTCTCTAAAAATCTGCATTCAAATTTTTATACCCTTGCAGAGGGTATTATAATTTTGGTCAAAAGTGTGCAACGCAGTGAAGGAGACATCTCCGACCCTATAAAGTATATATATTCTTGATCAGGATCACCTCCTGAGTTGATATAGCCATGTCCGTCTGTCCGTCTGTCTGTCCGTCTGTCTGTCCGTCTGTCTGTCCGTCTGTCTGTCCGTCTGTCTGTTTCAACGCGAACTAGTCTCTCAGTTTTAAAGATATCGAATTGAAACTTTGCACACACCCTTCTTTCCTTTGCACGCAGTATATAAGTCGGAACGGCCGGGATCGGCCGACTATATCCTATAGCTGCCATATAACTGATTGATCGGAAATGCCATAACTCTGCTGTTTGTTAAGTTAGGAAGTTATTTCTAATTTGACTTGTTTAACTTTGACCCAAAATTGAACTTCGAGAGTCCATAACTTAATCAAACTTAAGCCGATTCCAAAGTGGCATACCTCTAAAGACTTCTGATTCGATTGTCTAAAAATCTGCATTCAAATTTTTCAATTTAACTTTGATCAAATTTTTCACCCATTTTCATGTCAGTTATTTCTAATTTGACTTGTTTAACTTTGACCCAAAATTGAACTTCGAGAGTCCATAACTTAATCAAACTTAAGCCGATTCCAAAGTGGCATACCTTAAAGACTTCTGATTCGATTCTCTAAAAATCTGCATTCAAATTTTTCAATCATTTTCATGTCAGTTATTTCTAGTTTTCCGAGGACTTGTAACAGAGTGACTCAAAATTGAACTTCGAGAGTCCATAACTTAATCAAACTTAAGCCGATTCCAAAGTGGCATACCTTAAAGACTTCTGATTCGATTCTCTTAAAATCTGCATTCAAATTTTTCAATTTAACGTTGATCAAATTTTTGACTTGTTTAACTTTGACCCAAAATTGAACTTCGAGAGTCCATAACTTTACCAAGCTTAAGCCGATTGCAAAGTGGCATACCTCTAAAGACTTCTGATTCGATTCTCTAATCTGCATTCAAATTTTTCAATTTAACGTTGATCAAATTTTTGACCCATTTTCATGTCAGTTATTTTTAGTTTTCCGATGACTTGTAAAAGAGTGACCCAAAATTGGACTTCGAGAGTCTATAACTTTACCAAACTTAAGCCGATTCCAAAGTGGCATACCTCTAAAGACTTCTGATTCGATTCTCTAAAAATCTGCATTCAAATTTTTCAATTTAACGTTGATCAAATTTTTGACCCATTTTCATGTCAGTTATTTCTAGTTTTCCGAGGACTTTTAACAGAGTGACTCAAAATTGGACTTAGAGAGTCCATAACTTTACCAAACTTAAGCCGATTCCAAAGTGGCATACCTCTAAAGACTTCTGATTCGATTCTCTAAAAATCTGCATTCAAATTTTTCAATTTAACTTTGATCAAATTTTTCACCCATTTTCATGTCAGTTATTCCTAATTTGACTTGTTTAACTTTGACCCAAAATTGAACTTCGAGAGTCCATAACTTTACCAAACTTAAGCCGATTCCAAAGTGGCATACCTCTAAAGACTTCTGATTCGATTCTCGTAAAATCTGCATTCAAATTTTTCAATTTAACGTTGATCAAATTTTTGACCCATTTTCATGTCAGTTATTTCTAATTTGACTTGTTTAACTTTGACCCAAAATTGAACTTCGAGAGTCCATAACTTTACCAAACTTAAGCCGTTTCCAAAGTGGCATACCTCTAAAGACTTCTGATTCGATTCTCTAAAAATCTGCATTCAAATTTTTCAATTTAACTTTGATCAAATTTTTCACCCATTTTCATGTCAGTTATTTCTAATTTGACTTGTTTAACTTTGACCCAAAATTGAACTTCGAGAGTCCATAACTTAATCAAACTTAAGCCGATTCCAAAGTGGCATACCTTAAAGACTTCTGATTCGATTCTCTTAAAATCTGCATTCAAATTTTTCAATTTAACGTTGATCAAATTTTTGACCCATTTTCATGTCAGTTATTTCTAATTTGACTTGTTTAACTTTGACCCAAAATTGAACTTCGAGAGTCCATAACTTTACCAAGCTTAAGCCGATGGCAAAGTGGCATACCTCTAAAGACTTCTGATTCGATTCTCTAAAAATCTGCATTCAAATTTTTATACCCTTGCAGAGGGTATTATAATTTTGGTCAAAAGTGTGCAACGCAGTGAAGGAGACATCTCCGACCCTATAAAGTATATATATTCTTGATCAGGATCACCTCCTGAGTTGATATAGCCATGTCCGTCTGTCCGTCTGTCCGTCTGTCTGTCCGTCTGTCTGTCCGTCTGTCTGTCCGTCTGTCTGTCCGTCTGTCTGTCCGTCTGTCTGTCCGTCTGTCTGTCCGTCTGTCTGTTTCAACGCGAACTAGTCTCTCAGTTTTAAAGATATCGAATTGAAACTTTGCACACACCCTTCTTTCCTTTGCACGCAGTATATAAGTCGGAACGGCCGGGATCGGCCGACTATATCCTATAGCTGCCATATAACTGATTGATCGGAAATGCCATAACTTTTCAATTTAACTTTGATCAAATTTTTCACCCATTTTCATGTCAGTTATTTCTAATTTGACTTGTTTAACTTTGACCCAAAATTGAACTTCGAGAGTCCATAACTTAATCAAACTTAAGCCGATTCCAAAGTGGCATACCTCTAAAGACTTCTGATTCGATTGTCTAAAAATCTGCATTCAAATTTTTCAATTTAACTTTGATCAAATTTTTCACCCATTTTCATGTCAGTTATTTCTAATTTGACTTGTTTAACTTTGACCCAAAATTGAACTTCGAGAGTCCATAACTTAATCAAACTTAAGCCGATTCCAAAGTGGCATACCTCTAAAGACTTCTGATTCGATTTTCTAAAATCTGCATTCAAATTTTTCAATTTAACTTTGATCAAATTTTTCACCCATTTTCATGTCAGTTATTTCTAATTTGACTTGTTTAACTTTGACCCAAAATTGAACTTCGAGAGTCCATAACTTTACCAACCTAAAGCCGATTGCAAAGTGGCATACCTCTAAAGACTTCTGATTCGATTCTCTAAAAATCTGCATTCAAATTTTTCAATTTAACGTCGATTAATTTTTTGACCCATTTTCATGTCAGTTATTTCTAGATTTCCGAGGACTTGTAACAGAGTGACTAAAAATTGGACTTAGAGAGTCCATAACTTTACCAAACTTAAGCCGTTTCCAAAGTGGCATACCTCTAAAGACTTCTGATTCGATTCTCTAAAAATCTGCATTCAAATTTTTCAATTTAACTTTGATCAAATTTTTCACCCATTTTCATGTCAGTTATTTCTAATTTGACTTGTTTAACTTTGACCCAAAATTGAACTTCGAGAGTCCATAACTTAATCAAACTTAAGCCGATTCCAAAGTGGCATACCTTAAAGACTTCTGATTCGATTCTCTTAAAATCTGCATTCAAATTTTTCAATTTAACGTTGATCAAATTTTTGACCCATTTTCATGTCAGTTATTTCTAATTTGACTTGTTTAACTTTGACCCAAAATTGAACTTCGAGAGTCCATAACTTTACCAAGCTTAAGCCGATGGCAAAGTGGCATACCTCTAAAGACTTCTGATTCGATTCTCTAAAAATCTGCATTCAAATTTTTATACCCTTGCAGAGGGTATTATAATTTTGGTCAAAAGTGTGCAACGCAGTGAAGGAGACATCTCCGACCCTATAAAGTATATATATTCTTGATCAGGATCACCTCCTGAGTTGATATAGCCATGTCCGTCTGTCCGTCTGTCCGTCTGTCTGTCCGTCTGTCTGTCCGTCTGTCTGTCCGTCTGTCTGTCCGTCTGTCTGTCCGTCTGTCTGTCCGTCTGTCTGTTTCAACGCGAACTAGTCTCTCAGTTTTAAAGATATCGAATTGAAACTTTGCACACACCCTTCTTTCCTTTGCACGCAGTATATAAGTCGGAACGGCCGGGATCGGCCGACTATATCCTATAGCTGCCATATAACTGATTGATCGGAAATGCCATAACTCTGCTGTTTGTTAAGTTAGGAAGTTATTTCTAATTTGACTTGTTTAACTTTGACCCAAAATTGAACTTCGAGAGTCCATAACTTAATCAAACTTAAGCCGATTCCAAAGTGGCATACCTCTAAAGACTTCTGATTCGATTGTCTAAAAATCTGCATTCAAATTTTTCAATTTAACTTTGATCAAATTTTTCACCCATTTTCATGTCAGTTATTTCTAATTTGACTTGTTTAACTTTGACCCAAAATTGAACTTCGAGAGTCCATAACTTAATCAAACTTAAGCCGATGGCAAAGTGGCATACCTCTAAAGACTTCTGATTCGATTCTCTAAAAATCTGCATTCAAATTTTTCAATTTAACGTTGATCAAATTTTTGACCCATTTTCATGTCAGTTATTTTTAGTTTTCCGATGACTTGTAAAAGAGTGACCCATAATTGGACTTCGAGAGTCTTTAACTTTACCAAACTTAAGCCGATTCCAAAGTGGCATACCTCTAAAGACTTCTGATTCGATTCTCTAAAAATCTGCATTCAAATTTTTCAATTTAACGTTGATCAAATTTTTGACCCATTTTCATGTCAGTTATTTCTAGTTTTCCGAGGACTTTTAACAGAGTGACTCAAAATTGGACTTAGAGAGTCCATAACTTTACCAAACTTAAGCCGATTCCAAAGTGGCATACCTCTAAAGACTTCTGATTCGATTCTCTAAAAATCTGCATTCAAATTTTTCAATTTAACTTTGATCAAATTTTTCACCCATTTTCATGTCAGTTATTTCTAATTTGACTTGTTTAACTTTGACCCAAAATTGAACTTCGAGAGTCCATAACTTTACCAAACTTAAGCCGATTCCAAAGTGGCATACCTCTAAAGACTTCTGATTCGATTCTCTAAAAATCTGCATTCAAATTTTTCAATTTAACTTTGATCAAATTTTTCACCCATTTTCATGTCAGTTATTTCTAATTTGACTTGTTTAACTTTGACCCAAAATTGAACTTCGAGAGTCCATAACTTAATCAAACTTAAGCCGATTCCAAAGTGGCATACCTCTAAAGACTTCTGATTCGATTGTCTAAAAATCTGCATTCAAATTTTTCAATTTAACTTTGATCAAATTTTTCACCCATTTTCATGTCAGTTATTTCTAATTTGACTTGTTTAACTTTGACCCAAAATTGAACTTCGAGAGTCCATAACTTAATCAAACTTAAGCCGATTCCAAAGTGGCATACCTCTAAAGACTTCTGATTCGATTTTCTAAAAATCTGCATTCAAATTTTTCAATTTAACTTTGATCAAATTTTTCACCCATTTTCATGTCAGTTATTTCTAATTTGACTTGTTTAACTTTGACCCAAAATTGAACTTCGAGAGTCCATAACTTTACCAACCTAAAGCCGATTGCAAAGTGGCATACCTCTAAAGACTTCTGATTCGATTCTCTAAAAATCTGCATTCAAATTTTTCAATTTAACGTCGATTAATTTTTTGACCCATTTTCATGTCAGTTATTTCTAGATTTCCGAGGACTTGTAACAGAGTGACTAAAAATTGGACTTAGAGAGTCCATAACTTTACCAAACTTAAGCCGTTTCCAAAGTGGCATACCTCTAAAGACTTCTGATTCGATTCTCTAAAAATCTGCATTCAAATTTTTCAATTTAACTTTGATCAAATTTTTCACCCATTTTCATGTCAGTTATTTCTAATTTGACTTGTTTAACTTTGACCCAAAATTGAACTTCGAGAGTCCATAACTTAATCAAACTTAAGCCGATTCCAAAGTGGCATACCTTAAAGACTTCTGATTCGATTCTCTTAAAATCTGCATTCAAATTTTTCAATTTAACGTTGATCAAATTTTTGACCCATTTTCATGTCAGTTATTTCTAATTTGACTTGTTTAACTTTGACCCAAAATTGAACTTCGAGAGTCCATAACTTTACCAAGCTTAAGCCGATGGCAAAGTGGCATACCTCTAAAGACTTCTGATTCGATTCTCTAAAAATCTGCATTCAAATTTTTATACCCTTGCAGAGGGTATTATAATTTTGGTCAAAAGTGTGCAACGCAGTGAAGGAGACATCTCCGACCCTATAAAGTATATATATTCTTGATCAGGATCACCTCCTGAGTTGATATAGCCATGTCCGTCTGTCCGTCTGTCCGTCTGTCTGTCCGTCTGTCTGTCCGTCTGTCTGTCCGTCTGTCTGTCCGTCTGTCTGTCCGTCTGTCTGTCCGTCTGTCTGTCCGTCTGTCTGTCCGTCTGTCTGTCCGTCTGTCTGTCCGTCTGTCTGTCCGTCTGTCTGTCCGTCTGTCTGTTTCAACGCGAACTAGTCTCTCAGTTTTAAAGATATCGAATTGAAACTTTGCACACACCCTTCTTTCCTTTGCACGCAGTATATAAGTCGGAACGGCCGGGATCGGCCGACTATATCCTATAGCTGCCATATAACTGATTGATCGGAAATGCCATAACTTTTCAATTTAACTTTGATCAAATTTTTCACCCATTTTCATGTCAGTTATTTCTAATTTGACTTGTTTAACTTTGACCCAAAATTGAACTTCGAGAGTCCATAACTTAATCAAACTTAAGCCGATTCCAAAGTGGCATACCTCTAAAGACTTCTGACTCGATTGTCTAAAAATCTGCATTCAAATTTTTCAATTTAACTTTGATCAAATTTTTCACCCATTTTCATGTCAGTTATTTCTAATTTGACTTGTTTAACTTTGACCCAAAATTGAACTTCGAGAGTCCATAACTTAATCAAACTTAAGCCGATTCCAAAGTGGCATACCTCTAAAGACTTCTGATTCGATTTTCTAAAAATCTGCATTCAAATTTTTCAATTTAACTTTGATCAAATTTTTCACCCATTTTCATGTCAGTTATTTCTAATTTGACTTGTTTAACTTTGACCCAAAATTGAACTTCGAGAGTCCATAACTTTACCAACCTAAAGCCGATTGCAAAGTGGCATACCTCTAAAGACTTCTGATTCGATTCACTAAAAATCTGCATTCAAATTTTTCAATTTAACGTCGATTAATTTTTTGACCCATTTTCATGTCAGTTATTTCTAGATTTCCGAGGACTTGTAACAGAGTGACTAAAAATTGGACTTAGAGAGTCCATAACTTTACCAAACTTAAGCCGTTTCCAAAGTGGCATACCTCTAAAGACTTCTGATTCGATTCTCTAAAAATCTGCATTCAAATTTTTCAATTTAACTTTGATCAAATTTTTCACCCATTTTCATGTCAGTTATTTCTAATTTGACTTGTTTAACTTTGACCCAAAATTGAACTTCGAGAGTCCATAACTTAATCAAACTTAAGCCGATTCCAAAGTGGCATACCTTAAAGACTTCTGATTCGATTCTCTTAAAATCTGCATTCAAATTTTTCAATTTAACGTTGATCAAATTTTTGACCCATTTTCATGTCAGTTATTTCTAATTTGACTTGTTTAACTTTGACCCAAAATTGAACTTCGAGAGTCCATAACTTTACCAAGCTTAAGCCGATGGCAAAGTGGCATACCTCTAAAGACTTCTGATTCGATTCTCTAAAAATCTGCATTCAAATTTTTATACCCTTGCAGAGGGTATTATAATTTTGGTCAAAAGTGTGCAACGCAGTGAAGGAGACATCTCCGACCCTATAAAGTATATATATTCTTGATCAGGATCACCTCCTGAGTTGATATAGCCATGTCCGTCTGTCCGTCTGTCTGTCCGTCTGTCTGTCCGTCTGTCTGTTTCTACGCAAACTAGTCTCTCAGTTTTAAAGCTATCGAATTGAAACTTTGCACATACCCTTCTTTCCTTTGCACGCAGTATATATGTCGGAACGGCCGGGATCGGCCGACTATATCCTATAGCTGCCATATAACTGATTGATCGGAAATGCCATATCTTTGGTGTTTGTAAAGTTAGAATGTTGGGATTTTCTAAGGGTTTTATATTTGGCTAATCAATCCGACATGCCGAATTTCATAAGGATCGGCCGACTATATCCTATAGCTGCCATATAACTGATTGATCGGAAATGCCATAACTTTGGTGTTTGTAAAGTTAGAATGTTGGGATTTTCTATGGGTTTTATATTTGGCTAATCAATCCGACATGCCGAATTTCATAAGGATCGGCCGACTATATCCTATAGCTGCCATATAACTGAACGATTGGAAATGTCATAACTTTGGTGTTTTTAATGTCAGTTATTTCTAACTTGACTTGTTTAACTTTGACCCAAAATTGAACTTCGAGAGTCCATAACTTTACGAAGCTAAAGCCGATTGCAAAGTGGCATACCTCTAAAGACTTCTGATTCGATTCTCTAAAAATCTGCATTCAAATTTTTTCAATTTAACGTCGATTAACTTTTTGACCCATTTTCATGTCAGT
This sequence comes from Drosophila rhopaloa, assembly GCF_018152115.1. Lineage (NCBI taxonomy): Eukaryota > Metazoa > Arthropoda > Insecta > Diptera > Drosophilidae > Drosophila > Drosophila rhopaloa. The sequence goes on from NW_025335023.1 coordinate 904,048, forward strand.
TATTTCTAGATTTCCGAGGACTTGTAACAGAGTGACTAAAAATTGGACTTAGAGAGTCCATAACTTTACCAAACTTAAGCCGTTTCCAAAGTGGCATACCTCTAAAGACTTCTGATTCGATTCTCTAAAAATCTGCATTCAAATTTTTCAATTTAACGTTGATCAAATTTTTGACCCATTTTCATGTCAGTTATTTCTAATTTGACTTGTTTAACTTTGACCCAAAATTGAACTTCGAGAGTCCATAAATTTACCAAACTTAAGCCGATTCCAAAGTGGCATACCTCTAAAGACTTCTGATTCGATTCTCTAAAAATCTGCATTCAAATTTTTTCAATTTAACGTCGATTAACTTTTTGACCCATTTTCATGTCAGTTATTTCTAGATTTCCGAGGACTTGTAACAGAGTGACTAAAAATTGGACTTAGAGAGTCCATAACTTTACCAAACTTAAGCCGTTTCCAAAGTGGCATACCTCTAAAGACTTCTGATTCGATTCTCTAAAAATCTGCATTCAAATTTTTCAATTTAACGTTGATCAAATTTTTGACCCATTTTCATGTCAGTTATTTCTAATTTGACTTGTTTAACTTTGACCCAAAATTGAACTTCGAGAGTCCATAAATTTACCAAACTTAAGCCGATTCCAAAGTGGCATACCTCTAAAGACTTCTGATTCGATTCTCTAAAAATCTGCATTCAAATTTTTCAATTTAACGTCGATTAATTTTTTGACCCATTTTCATGTCAGTTATTTCTAGATTTCCGAGGACTTGTAACAGAGTGACTAAAAATTGGACTTAGAGAGTCCATAACTTTACCAAACTTAAGCCGTTTCCAAAGTGGCATACCTCTAAAGACTTCTGATTCGATTTTCTAAAAATCTGCATTCAAATTTTTATACCCTTGCAGAGGGTATTATAATTTTGGTCAAAAGTGTGCAACGCAGTGAAGGAGACATCTCCGACCATATAAAGTATATATATTCTTGATCAGGATCACCTCCTGAGTTGATATAGCCATGTCCGTCTGTCCGTCTGTCCGTCTGTCCGTCTGTCTGTCCGTCTGTCTGTCCGTCTGTCTGTCCGTCTGTCTGTTTCTACGCAAACTAGTCGCTCAGTTTTAAAGCTATCGAATTGAAACTTTGCACACACCCTTCTTTCCTTTGCACGCAGTATATAAGTCGGAACGGCCGGGATCGGCCGACTATATCCTATAGCTGCCATATAACTGATTGATCGGAAATGCCATAACTTTCGTGTTTGTAAAGTTAGGAAGTTGGGACTTTCTATGGGTTTTAAATTTGGCCAATCAATCCGACCTACCAAATTTCATAAGGATCGGCCGACTATATCCTATAGCTGCCATATAACTGATTAATCCGAAATGCCATAACTTTGGTGTTTGTAAAGTTAGGAAGTTGGGATTTTCTATGGGTTGTATTTTTGGCCAATCAATCCGACGTTCCCAATTTCATATGGATCGGTCGACTATATCCTATAGCTGCGATATAACTGAACGATCAGAAATGCCATAACTTTGGTGTTTTTAAAGTTAGGAAGTTGGGATTTTTATGGGTTCTATATTTGGCCAATCAATCTGACCTACCAAATTTTAAAAGGATCGGTCGACTATATTCTATAGCTGCCATATAACTGAACGATCGGAAATGCCATAACATTGGTGTTTTTTTTATTTTTAAAGTTAGGATATTGGGATTTTTTATGGGTTTTATATTTGGCCAATCAATCTGACCTACCAAATTTCATAAGGATCGGACGACTATATTCTATAGCTGCCATTTAACTGAACGATCGGAAATGCCATAACATTGGTGTTTTTAAAGTTAGGAAATTGGGATTTTGTATTGGTTTTTTATTTGGTCAATGTATCAGACATACCAAATTTCATAAGGATCTTTGGTGTGTTTTTCAGATTTAATTTTAAACCTAATTTAGAATTGTTATTGAGCACTGGTACATATAAGAAAATTTGTACTTAGTCATAGAATATGTCATAGAATATGTCATAGAATATAAAATCAATCAATAAAATTCAACCCCCTCGAACTTTTCCTTAATGGTAATGCCAACTTTTGAGAAATAGATTTATTAAATATTATTTTGAATCTATCGCCGATACATTTTTATACCCTTGCAGAGGGTATTATAATTTTGGTCAAAAGTGTGCAACGCAGTGAAGGAGACATCTCCATGTCCGTCTGTCCGTCTGTCCGTCTGTCTGGCCGTCTGTCTGTCTGTCCGTCTGTCTGTCCGTCTGTCTGTTTCAACGCGAACTAGTCTCTCAGTTTTAAAGATATCGAATTGAAACTTTGCACACACCCTTCTTTCCTTTGCACGCAGTATATAAGTCGGAACGGCCGGGATCGGCCGACTATATCCTATAGCTGCCATATAACTGATTGATCGGAAATGCCATAACTCTGCTGTTTGTTAAGTTAGGAAGTTGGGATTTTCTATGGGTTTTATATTTGGCCAATCAATCCGACCTACCAAATTTCATAAGGATCGGTCGACTATATCTTATAGCTGCCATATAACTGATTGATCGGAAATGCCATAACTTAAGTGTTTGTTAAGTTAGGAAGTTGGAATTTTCTATGGGTTTTATTTTTTGCCCAATCAATCCGACATATCAAATTTCATAAGGATCGGCCGACTATATTCTATAGCTGCCATATACATAACTGAACGATTGGAAATGCCATAACTTTGGTGTTTTTAAAGTTAGGAAGTTGGGATTTTTATGAGTATAAAGAATGCATCATATGAATAATTTTGGAGAATATAATTTGCAGAATATTCTGCAAGGGTATTTCAACTTCGGCTCCGCCCGAAGTTAGCTTTCCTTTCTTGTTAGAGAATCGAATCAGAAGTCTTTAGAGGTATGCCACTTTGGAAACGGCTTAAGTTTGGTAAAGTTATGGACTCTCTTAGTCCAATTTTTAGTCACTCTGTTACAAGTCCTCGGAAATCTAGAAATAACTGAAATAACTTAGGATATTGGGATTTTTTATGGGTTTTATATTTGGCCAATCAATCTGACCTACCAAATTTCATAAGGATCGGACGACTATATTCTATAGCTGCCATTTAACTGAACGATCGGAAATGCCATAACATTGGTGTTTTTAAAGTTAGGAAATTGGGATTTTGTATTGGTTTTTTATTTGGTCAATGTATCAGACATACCAAATTTCATAAGGATCTTTGGTGTGTTTTTCAGATTTAATTTTAAACCTAATTTAGAATTGTTATTGAGCACTGGTACATATAAGAAAATTTGTACTTAGTCATAGAATATGTCATAGAATATGTCATAGAATATAAAATCAATCAATAAAATTCAACCCCCTCGAACTTTTCCTTAATGGTAATGCCAACTTTTGAGAAATAGATTTATTAAATATTATTTTGAATCTATCGCCGATACATTTTTATACCCTTGCAGAGGGTATTATAATTTTGGTCAAAAGTGTGCATCTCCGACCCTATAAAGTATATATATTCTTGATCAGGATCACCTCCTGAGTTGATATAGCCATGTCCGTCTGTCCGTCTGTCCGTCTGTCCGTCTGTCTGTCCGTCTGTCTGTCCGTCTGTCTGTCCGTCTGTCTGTCCGTCTGTCTGTCCGTCTGTCTGTTTCAACGCGAACTAGTCTCTCAGTTTTAAAGATATCGAATTGAAACTTTGCACACACCCTTCTTTCCTTTGCACGCAGTATATAAGTCGGAACGGCCGGGATCGGCCGACTATATCCTATAGCTGCCATATAACTGATTGATCGGAAATGCCATAACTCTGCTGTTTGTTAAGTTAGGAAGTTGGGATTTTCTATGGGTTTTATATTTGGCCAATCAATCCGACCTACCAAATTTCATAAGGATCGGTCGACTATATCTTATAGCTGCCATATAACTGATTGATCGGAAATGCCATAACTTAAGTGTTTGTTAAGTTAGGAAGTTCGAATTTTCTATGGGTTTTATTTTTTGCCCAATCAATCCGACATATCAAATTTCATAAGGATCGGCCGACTATATTCTATAGCTGCCATATACATAACTGAACGATTGGAAATGCCATAACTTTGGTGTTTTTAAAGTTAGGAAGTTGGGATTTTTTATGAGTATAAAGAATGCATCATATGAATAATTTTGGAGAATATAATTTGCAGAATATTCTGCAAGGGTATTTCAACTTCGGCTCCGCCCGAAGTTAGCTTTCCTTTCTTGTTCAATTTAACTTTGATCAAATTTTTCACCCATTTTCATGTCAGTTATTTCTAATTTGACTTGTTTAACTTTGACCCAAAATAGGACTTAGAGAGTCCATAACTTAACCAAACTTAAGCCGATTCCAAAGTGGCATACCTCTAAAGACTTCTGATTCGATTCTCTAAAAATCTGCATTTAAATTTTTCAATGTCAGTTATTTCCAATTTTCCGATGACTTGTAACAGAGTGACTCAAAATTGGACTTAGAGAATCCATAACTTAACCAAACTTAAGCCGATTCCAAAGTGGCATACCTCTAAAGACTTCTGATTCGATTCTCTAAAAATCTGCATTCAAATTTTTCAATTTAACGTCGATTAATTTTTTGACCCATTTTCATGTCAGTTATTTCTAGATTTCCGAGGACTTGTAACAGAGTGACTAAAAATTGGACTAAGAGAGTCCATAACTTTACCAAACTTAAGCCGTTTCCAAAGTGGCATACCTCTAAAGACTTCTGATTCGATTCTCTAACAAGAAAGGAAAGCTAACTTCGGGCGGAGCCGAAGTTGAAATACCCTTGCAGAATATTCTGCAAATTATATTCTCCAAAATTATTCATATGATGCATTCTTTATACTCATAAAAAATCCCAACTTCCTAACTTTAAAAACACCAAAGTTATGGCATTTCCAATCGTTCAGTTATGTATATGGCAGCTATAGAATATAGTCGGCCGATCCTTATGAAATTTGATATGTCGGATTGATTGGGCAAAAAATAAAACCCATAGAAAATTCCAACTTCCTAACTTAACAAACACTTAAGTTATGGCATTTCCGATCAATCAGTTATATGGCAGCTATAAGATATAGTCGACCGATCCTTATGAAATTTGGTAGGTCGGATTGATTGGCCAAATATAAAACCCATAGAAAATCCCAACTTCCTAACTTAACAAACAGCAGAGTTATGGCATTTCCGATCAATCAGTTATATGGCAGCTATAGGATATAGTCGGCCGATCCCGGCCGTTCCGACTTATATACTGCGTGCAAAGGAAAGAAGGGTGTGTGCAAAGTTTCAATTCGATATCTTTAAAACTGAGAGACTAGTTCGCGTTGAAACAGACAGACGGACAGACAGACGGACAGACAGACAGACGGCCAGACAGACGGACAGACGGACAGACGGACATGGAGATGTCTCCTTCACTGCGTTGCACACTTTTGACCAAAATTATAATACCCTCTGCAAGGGTATAAAAATGTATCGGCGATAGATTCAAAATAATATTTAATAAATCTATTTCTCAAAAGTTGGCATTACCATTAAGGAAAAGTTCGAGGGGGTTAAATTTTATTGATTGATTTTATATTCTATGACATATTCTATGACATATTCTATGACTAAGTACAAATTTTCTTATATGTACCAGTGCTCAATAACAATTCTAAATTAGGTTTAAAATTAAATCTGAAAAACACACCAAAGATCCTTATGAAATTTGGTATGTCTGATACATTGACCAAATAAAAAACCAATACAAAATCCCAATTTCCTAACTTTAAAAACACCAATGTTATGGCATTTCCGATCGTTCAGTTAAATGGCAGCTATAGAATATAGTCGTCCGATCCTTATGAAATTTGGTAGGTCAGATTGATTGGCCAAATATAAAACCCATAAAAATCCCAATATCCTAACTTTAAAAATAAAAAAAACACCAATGTTATGGCATTTCCGATCGTTCAGTTATATGGCAGCTATAGAATATAGTCGACCGATCCTTTTAAAATTTGGTAGGTCAGATTGATTGGCCAAATATAGAACCCATAAAAATCCCAACTTCCTAACTTTAAAAACACCAAAGTTATGGCATTTCTGATCGTTCAGTTATATCGCAGCTATAGGATATAGTCGACCGATCCATATGAAATTGGGAACGTCGGATTGATTGGCCAAAAATACAACCCATAGAAAATCCCAACTTCCTAACTTTATAAACACCAAAGTTATGGCATTTCGGATTAATCAGTTATATGGCAGCTATAGGATATAGTCGGCCGATCCTTATGAAATTTGGTAGGTCGGATTGATTGGCCAAATTTAAAACCCATAGAAAGTCCCAACTTCCTAACTTTACAAACACGAAAGTTATGGCATTTCCGATCAATCAGTTATATGGCAGCTATAGGATATAGTCGGCCGATCCCGGCCGTTCCGACTTATATACTGCGTGCAAAGGAAAGAAGGGTGTGTGCAAAGTTTCAATTCGATAGCTTTAAAACTGAGCGACTAGTTTGCGTAGAAACAGACAGACGGACAGACAGACGGACAGACAGACGGACAGACAGACGGACAGACAGACGGAGAGACGGACAGACGGACATGGCTATATCAACTCAGGAGGTGATCCTGATCAAGAATATATATACTTTATAGGGTCGGAGATGTCTCCTTCACTGCGTTGCACACTTTTGACCAAAATTATAATACCCTCTGCAAGGGTATAAAAATCTGCATTCAAATTTTTCAATTTAACTTTGATCAAATTTTTCACCCATTTTCATGTCAGTTATTTCTAATTTGACTTGTTTAACTTTGACCCAAAATTGAACTTCGAGAGTCCATAACTTAATCAAACTTAAGCCGATTCCAAAGTGGCATACCTCTAAAGACTTCTGATTCGATTCTCTTAAAATCTGCATTCAAATTTTTATACCCTTGCAGAGGGTATTATAATTTTGGTCAGAAGTTTGTAACGCAGTGAAGGAGACGTTTCCGACCCCATAAAGTATATATATTCTTGATCAGGATCAATAGGGGAGTCGATATAGCCATGTCCGTCTGTCCGTCTGTCCGTCGGTTTCAATACCGTTTGCGAGCTCAGTTTAAAAGCTAGCGATCTGAAACTTTCACAATCGTTTTAAAACATGTGTACGCAGATCAAGTTTGAAAATCGCCCCGATCGGACGTCTATATCCTATAGCTCCCATAGGAACAATTGGATATATCTTTCGCGCAGTGTAAAAGCTATTGACATTAATCTTTACAAATCGTATTTTTTATGCATACCTTGATCAGGGTAAAAGCGCGTGACGATCGGACGTCTATATCCTATAGCTCCCATAGGAACAATAGGGTAAAATCGGTCCAAATTTGATGTTTTTCAGAATATTTCGCGATGTGTAAAAGCTATTGCTGTACATTTTTTCAAATCGTATTTTTTTATGCATTCCTTCATCAAGGTAAAAGCGCGTGCTGATCGGACGTCTATATCCTATAGCTCCCATAGGAACAATACGGTGAAATCGGTCAAAATTTCATGTTTTTTAGAATATTTCGCGCAGTGTATAAGCTATTGACATACATTTTTCCAAGTCTTATTTATTTACGCATACCTTGATCAGGGTAAAAGCGCTTGCCGATTGGACATCTATATCGTATAGCTTCCGTAGGAAAAATTGTTAAAGGCTGCGAAAATATCCCTTTTTTCCCTATTTGTATATGACAATTTTGCAGTATAAAAGCTATTGGCATGAAACTATGCAATTTATCTAATTTATTTATGTACACCTTGCTCAGGGTAAAAGTTGCTGCCAATCAGACAAGTACATACTACATCCGCTATTTAAAAAATTAAATTAATTACGTATAGCTAATCTTTTTATACCCTTGCAGAGGGTATTATAATTTTGGTCAGAAGTTTGTAACGCAGTGAAGGAGACGTTTCCGACCCCATAAAGTATATATATTCTTGATCAGGATCAATAGGGGAGTCGATATAGCCATGTCCGTCTGTCCGTCTGTTTCAATACCGTTTGCGAGCTCAGTTTAAAAGCTAGCGATCTGAAACTTTCACAATCGTCCTAAAACATGTGTACGCAGATCAAGTTTGAAAATCGCCCCGATCGGACGTCTATATCCTATAGCTCCCATAGGAACAATTGGATATATCTTGCAAGAATTTATGATATTTCGCGCAGTGTAAAATTTATTGACATTAATCTTTACAAATCGTATTTTTTTATGCATACCTTGATCAGGGTAAAAGCGCGTGACGATCGGACGTCTATATCCTATAGCTCCCATAGGAACAATAGGGTAAAATCGGTTAAAATTTAATGATTTTTAGGATATTTCGCGCAGTGTAAAAGCTATTGACATAAATCTTTCCAAATCTTATTTTTTTATGCGTACCTTAAATTTTTCAATTTAACGTCGATTAATTTTTTGACCCATTTTCATGTCAGTTATTTCTAGATTTCCGAGGACTTGTAACAGAGTGACTAAAAATTGGACTTAGAGAGTCCATAACTTTACCAAGCTAAAGCCGATTGCAAAGTGGCATACCTCTAAAGACTTCTGATTCGATTCTCTAAAAATCAGCATTCAAATTTTTCAATTTAACGTCGATCAAATTTTTCACCCATTTTCATGTCAGTTATTTCTAATTTGACTTGTTTAACTTTGACCCAAAATAGGACTTAGAGAGTCCATAACTTAACCAAACTTAAGCCGATTCCAAAGTGGCATACCTCGATTCTCTAAAAATCTGCATTTAAATTTTTCAATGTCAGTTATTTCCAATTTTCCGATGACTTGTAACAGAGTGACTCAAAATTGGACTTAGAGAATCCATAACTTAACCAAACTTAAGCCGATTCCAAAGTGGCATACCTCTAAAGACTTCTGATTCGATTCTCTAAAAATCTGCATTCAAATTTTTCAATTTAACTGTGATCAAATTTTTCACCCATTTTCATGTCAGTTTTTTCTAATTTGACTTGTTAAACTTTGACCCAAAATTGAACTTCGAGAGTCCATAACTTTACCAAGCTAAAGCCGATTGCAAAGTGGCATACCTCTAAAGACTTCTGATTCGATTCTCTAAAAATCTGCATTCAAATTTTTCAATTTAACGTCGATTAATTTTTTGACCCATTTTCATGTCAGTTATTTCTAGATTTCCGAGGACTTGTAACAGAGTGACTAAAAATTGGACTAAGAGAGTCCATAACTTTACCAAACTTAAGCCGTTTCCAAAGTGGCATACCTCTAAAGACTTCTGATTCGATTCTCTAAAAATCTGCATTCAAATTTTGCAATTTAACTTTGATCAAATTTTTCACCCATTTTCATGTCAGTTATTTCTAATTTGACTTGTTTAACTTTGACCCAAAATTGAACTTCGAGAGTCCATAACTTAATCAAACTTAAGCCGATTCCAAAGTGGCATACCTCTAAAGACTTCTGATTCGATTCTCTTAAAATCTGCATTCAAATTTTTATACCCTTGCAGAGGGTATTATAATTTTGGTCAGAAGTTTGTAACGCAGTGAAGGAGACGTTTCCGACCCCATAAAGTATATATATTCTTGATCAGGATCAATAGGGGAGTCGATATAGCCATGTCCGTCTGTTTCAATACCGTTTGCGAGTTCAGTTTAAAAGCTAGCGATCTGAAACTTTCACAATCGTCCTAAAGTCGATATAGCCATGTCCGTCTGTCCGTCTGTCCGTCTGTTTCAATACCGTTTGCGAGCTCAGTTTAAAAGCTAGCGATCTGAAACTTTCACAATCGTTTTAAAACATGTGTACGCAGATCAAGTTTGAAAATCGCCCCGATCGGACGTCTATATCCTATAGCTCCCATGGGAACAATTGGATATATCTTGCAAGAATTTATGATATTTCGCGCAGTGTAAAAGCTATTGACATTAATCTTTACAAATCGTATTTTTTTATGCATACCTTGATCAGGGCAAAAGCGCGTGACGATCGGACGTCTATATCCTATAGCTCCCATAGGAACAATAGGGTAAAATCGGTTAAAATTTAATGATTTTTAGGATATTTCGCGCAGTGTAAAAGCTATTGACATAAATCTTTCCAAATCTTATTTTTTTATGCGTACCTTGATCAGGGTAAAAGCGCGTGACGATCGGACGTCTATATCCTATAGCTCCCATAGGAACAATTGGATATATCTTGCAAGAATTTATGATATTTCGCGCAGTGTAAAAGCTATTGACATTAATCTTTACAAATCGTATTTTTTTATGCATACCTTGATCAGGGTAAAAGCGCGTGACGATCGGACGTCTATATCCTATAGCTCCCATAGGAACAATAGGGTAAAATCCGTTAAAATTTAATGATTTTTAGGATATTTCGCGCAGTGTAAAAGCTATTGACATAAATCTTTCCAAATCTTATTTTTTTATGCGTACCTTGATCAGGGTAAAAGCGCGTGACGATCGGACGTCTATATCCTATAGCTCCCATAGGAACAATAGGGTAAAATCGGTCCAAATTTGATGTTTTTCAGAATATTTCGCGATGTGTAAAAGCTATTGCTGTACATTTTTTCAAATCGTATTTTTTTATGCATTCCTTCATCAAGGTAAAAGCGCGTGCTGATCGGACGTCTATATCCTATAGCTCCCATAGTGTTTGTAGGGGGCGATCCTTCCACAAGAAGATTTGATGGCACAAAAAATTCCCACGGCGCAAACGCAAAGGGAGACGAAAATGAAGAAGTCGGGGGCGTCGTGGGGTAATTCAATGTATTTAGTTCAGCTGCATACAAGAGACTAATTAAAACTTAAAACTAAAACCGCGCTCCCGCCCGCTTTACTCCGTTCAAGCGAGAGCGGGAGATCGGCCGCGGCCGTCCGAGGAGTTCGGATGCGAAACCCGAAGTTCGCACTCTGGAGCGCGGACGTTGCGAGAGGCGAGCGAGGGAGCGCAAGAGGGGCGAGAGCGAAAGCTCGGAGAGCTCAGTGTCCAGCGCCAATGCAGTGGGCCACTGACCTAAACATTCCGCCCCCCCCTTGACCCACCCAAACACGGTGCTCTGGGCCACTGGCAATCCATCCTGAATTTTCAGGAAGCCCGGCCGCATCACACTCGGATACATATCCGCGCCCAGGATGATGGAGATCGTCGCGGGGAGATAAAACCGCTCATCAGCCAGCGTAATGTCCCGGAAGTGGGTCCTTACCGCGTCGCTCAGCTCCCGGATTGGAGTGCGGATGCGCACGTGAGGCTCTATTTTAAAAATTGCGTCGAGCCGGACAGCGCTGTCGATTTTGGACCCCACGGTTGCCGAACAAATCTGTTCGCCTCCCACGTTGGTGGTCGGCAAGCGGAAACTCGACGCTAACGAAGCGTCGATACAGCTCATAGGCGTACACGGGTCGATGAGCGCCGCAGTGTCGAAGACTCGACTCCCGGTCTCTAACCGCACCAAAGCCGTCGGTAGGAGGTTGACGCTGTGCCGCTGTAGGAGGGACGTTAAGGACGGAGCGGTGACCGCAAGCTGCGTGGCACCCCGAGTAGCAGAAAATTGCCGCGGAGTGTCAGATGAGTGCCGTGGAGTGGCGGACGAGTGCCGAGGAGCGGCTGAGGAATGCCGTGGAGTGGCGGACGAGGGCCTAGGAGCGGCTGTAGAATGCCGTGGAGTGGCGGACGAGGGCCGAGGAGCGGCTGAGGAGTGTTGCGGAGTGGCAGCGGATCTCTGCGACCGGCGTGCTGCCGGGCGGGATTGCCGTGATGCCATCGGTGGTTCCGAGAGATGAAGCAGAGTGTGGTGATCCTGGCCGCAAGTTTTGCAGCGATCACCTCGCCGACACGCTCCGTCGGAGTGCTCGTGGGCCAAACAGCGGTGGCAGTACCGGTTGGCAAGGACAGCCCGGAGCCTCTTCTCGGCACTCAGACGGAGGAACCGACGACACTTCCGAAGTGGATGGATCCCGCTACAGACTCGGCAACGGTAGGATTGCATACCTCGAGTTCGTCTGTGCTCCAATGCGATGGCGCTGCGCGGACGTGGAGACATCGTGTGAGATCTGATTGGCGGAATAGGACAAAATAAAAAATTTGGATCAGTAGTGATAAGAACTGTGAATTGGAACTACGGGTTGGAACTATTAATTGACGCTACGAATCGAAGTGATGAATTGAACCACCGGAGTGAAGGGTCGACTGGTTATTGCGGGCAGACGGACTCTTCCATTGGAAGAAGGACGACCTTCGCTATGGGACGCTTAATGAGTCCCCGTGCAGTGCGGATGTCGACCACACGAACATGGCCATCGGCTCCTGGAAACACCGCGGCGATTCTGCCTAATCGCCACTCATTGGACGGAAGGTTGTCTTCCTTGACTACCACCATGTCCCCGGCACGGAGATTTCTTGTAGGGGTTCGCCACTTATTCCGCTTATGGAGTTCCTTGAGGTACTCCTCCTTCCATCGCAGACGAAATTGTTGATGAAGAGCCTTAAGATGCTGCCAGCGGTTTATAATAGATGTGGTGTCCCCCTTTATCTCGGGTTCGACCATGGCGAGGAGGGGCCCTCCAACAAGAAAGTGCCCAGGCGTAAGTGCCAACAGGTCAGTGGGGTCTTCGGACATCGGCGCGAGCGGACGCGAATTCAGGCATGCTTCGATCCTAGCTAGAAGCGTGGACAGCTCTTCGAATGTGTATTTTCGCGTCGCCGTAGACTTGTAGAACAGGGTCTTGAAGCTCTTAACACCTGCTTCCCACAAACCTCCCATGTGGGGTGCTCCCGGAGGAATGAATTGCCAGAGCAGCTGCTGGTGACTATAGGCACCTGTCACAGCTTCCTTGAGAGCTTGGAGAAACTCGCGGGAGAGTAAGGCAGCCGCACCCACAAAGGTCTTGCCATTGTCCGACTGAACTTGACGGGGGCATCCTCTTCGGGACACGAAACGGGCGAAGGCGGCGAGAAACTTCTCAGTCGTAAGGTCGGAAGTAGGTTCTAAATGGATGGCCTTAGTGGCGAAGCACACGAACACCAGCACATACCCTTTCGTAATGAGACAGGCTCGTCCCGTGTAGTTTTTGATGTCAAAGGGACCGGCATAGTCCACACCGGTATATGTGAAAGGGCGCGAGAAGGACGTTCGTTCTTTGGGTAAGTCTCCCATCAGTTGCGTTTGCAACCTTTTTTTGTGGATGATGCAGACCTTGCATGAATATATGACGGACTTGACCAAATTCCTCACCCTCGGGATCCAGAACTTGGAACGGATCAGACGGATCATAAGCTGATTGCCACCGTGCAGCGTTATACGATGCGTAAAATGGACGAGGAGTCGAGACAGATGGCAGTCGTATGGAAGGATGACAGGATGCCGTTCATCATACTGGAGAAGTTCGGAAGCCGTGACTCGGCCGCATGCTCTCATGAGCCCTTTGGAATCAATGAACGGGTTCAGGTTTTGGACCAGGCTGGATGCTGGCACTGGCCGTTTCTGGCTTAAGCAGCTCATCTCAAGGGCAAAGTGCCTGCGTTGCGTGACGGAAATCAGGAGCCGCTCGGCCGACGCAATTTCAGGAGCTGTCAAGAGATCCTCAAACGGGGACATGAGTTTTCGCGAACGCTGGATGAACCGATGAGCGTAAGCGAGGACTCGCAACGCCTTGTCGAGTGTGGAAAAACGCTCCAGAATGTCTTCAGGGGGGGCCTTCGCAACATGGACCTTGACTGCTCGCTTCTCGAGTTCAGTCACAGGGGGTTCATAGCCTTGAGTGGGCCACTCGCAGCGAGGCCACTGCAGCCAGGCAGGACCATGCCACCACAGCTGGCTGTCCGCAAGGTCTTGAAGCGCCACCCCCGGCTAGCGAGATCTGCCGGTTTATGCTCGGAGCGGACGTGTGCCCATTTCTCCACCTCGGTAAGCTGGGTAATCTTGGTCACACGATTTGCCACGAACGTTGTCCATTGGCACGCTGGCTTATGCAACCAGGCGAGAACAATCGTAGAGTCCGTCCAACAGAGCAGGGCGGACGCCTGCCCGGGCATCTTCGGAAGAACGGCGTTGGCCATTTCGGACAATAACAAGGCTCCGCACAACTCGAGCCGCGGGAGCGACACCGTTTTTACTGGGGCCACCCGTGTCTTTGCCGTGAGCAAGTTCACCATTACCGCGGACCCAGCCTCAACTCGGACGTAGAGGGCTGCGCCGTACGCCTTCTGCGAGGCGTCGCAGAACCCATGATGCTCAATTTTCAAATGTGGTCGGAAAGCGACCCATCGGGGAATGTGGATCTGATCAAGAGCGGAGTAATTTTCCAGGAAGTCAACCCATCTTTGGCAAAAATCTCGAGGGAGGGCCTCGTCCCATCCTAGATTTTGGAGCCAAATGTCCTGCATGAACATCTTTGCCCGGACTATGAAGGGGGCGAGCCAACCCGCTGGATCAAATAGTTTGGCGATTTGGGATAGGACTTGACGCTTGGTGAATGTTGAAGACAAGGTCAATTCGGGCGGAATGAAGAAAAACTCGTCAGACGTCGCCTTCCACCGCACTCCGAGAGTTTTAGCCGTGCTCTCTGCGTCGATTTCAAGGAAGTCCGCGCGAAGGAGATGGTCACCCTGGATGTTGGCCAAAATCGCCTTGCTATTGGATGTCCATTTTCTAAGGGGGAATCCTGCTGAATCCAGGGCTTCCTGGAGCTCGCGGATAGCCACTTGCGCTTCGGTTTTGGAGTCTGCCCCCGCGAGTACGTCGTCGACGTACATGAACTGTCGGATAATCCGACTCGCCTGCGGATACCTCGACTCTTCGTCGTCGGCGAGCTGTTGCAGGACACGGATCGCTAGGAACGGGGCACAATTGACCCCGAAGGTGACTGTTTTCAACTCGTAGTCGCGGATTTCCCCATCGGAATTGCGGAATAGAATACGCTGCAAAGGAGTATGCTTGGGGTCTACCCAAATTTGCCGATACATCTTCTCGATGTCGGCGTTGAAAACGAACCTAAAGTATCGCCACTTCAGGATTTGAATCGTGAGGTCGGATTGTAAGACCGGGCCCGCGTAAAGTATGTCATTCAGACTGGTCCCGTTTGCCGAAGGGCTAGAGGCGTTGAAAACCACCCGCACTTTAGTGGTTGTGCTCTCGGGCTTAAGAACGGCGTGATGTGGAAGGTAGTACGTGGCGGAACTGCTCGTCAAAGGGACCTCGGCCATGTGACCTAAGTCGAGGTATTCTTGGATTACAGAGTCATACCGGGCCTTCAGGGGAGGATCTCTTTTTAGGCGCTGCTCGTTACGCAGAAATTGAGCTCGGAACCATTATGCTCAGGATCGCGCAAGGGGAGCATCACAACGTATTTGCCACGATTGTCCCTTCTTGTAGTCTGGACAAAATTGTGTTCGCAGACGGAATCGGACTCGGGGACTATCTGTGTGGGCACTTCCTCCACCTCCCAGAATTTGGTAAGGAGATGATCCAACGAGTCGTCGAGTCCGCAGGTAACTCGAGTGGAGAAGGCGGACAAATTGCGGGGGCCGCTGGAGATATGGGGCCTGTCAACACCCATCCAAAAATGGTTTCCTGGCCGAGAAGTGAACCGCAAATGTTAGCCCTGGCGTTGCCGAGGAGGATGGACGGAAGAATATCGGCTCCTATCAAGACATCGATTTGGGAGCTCTCGAAGAACTTGGGATCTGCAAGGGGGATGTTAGGAATTCCCTTAAGAAGGTCTCGAGGGACTGGATACGAAGGCAGATTCCCGGCCAGCTGCGGAAGAACGTAAGCTGAAGTTTCTAAATGCAGCCCGGGTCTGGAAGGCGATCGAATAGAAAAATGACAGAGTTTTGTGGACTGAGCGGCAACGGTTTGATTAAGACCAGAGACTTGGGCCTGGATAGTCTTGAATGGAAGTTTGACGAGGTTGAAAAGTCTCTCCGTAATAAAGGTTGCCTCGGAACCAGAGTCGATTAGGGCACGCGCCTGGAAATTGCATCCTAAATGGCAAATGTTAATGAGGGCTGTGCCCAGTAAGACGGCTCTTGAGCCGGAAGCGAAGCACACTTGCACATCAGAATGATCCTCTGTGGGGCTCGTGCCTCTTGTAGTAGGCGCGGGTCGAGACCTGGATGGCGCAGACGGACTTGGAGCGGCCGCGAATGGATTTCCGCGGTGCAGGAGGGTGTGATGACGGATGTGGCACGTGAAGCAGCTATGGGCGCTAGTGCAATCCCGTTGCAAGTGCCCTCGTGCAAAACAGTTCAGGCAAAGCTGCTTTTTCTTAATGTAGTCGGAGCGACCATTTACATCCATCTCAAGGAAGCGCGGACATAAGCGAACAGGATGATTCTCTCTGGAGCAAAGATCGCACCCTCTTGGGGCTGGAGTCACTCTGGCCTCGTAGGAATTAAGCCTACGCGCTGGGGCGCTCGCAGGTGTCGACCTTGGCGGAATCTGACCCGAACTGCTAGGCCTGATGTCATCGATAGCCTCCAGAGTGCGATGACGCTCTGTCAAGAACGAGTCTAACTCATTCCATGTTAGAATCTCAGCCTTGTTGTGAATGGATTGCTCCCACATCGAAAGCGTGATTTTGGGAAGCTTTAAAGAAACCATGTAAACCAGGAGACAATCCCAAGTCTCGACTTGAATAGAGGACATCTCTAAGGCTGTCAGGCAACTTTGGATTGTCCCTTGCAGCTCCTTCAGAGCGGCTCCGGACTCTTGGGGTACTGCCTGAATGTTGAAGAGGATTTTTAGCTGGCTATTGACTAATAACCGCCGATTTTCGAAGCGGTCGGTGAGGCTTCGCCACGCGGAGATAAACCCTTCGTTGGTCAGCGGGGCTTTGGAAACAATGGCGTGCGCATCGCCACTTGTTTTGGACAATAGGTGGAACAACTTCTCTACCGGTGTAAGACGCGAGTTGTGTATGTATATCGCGGTAAAAAGATCTCTGAAGGTGGGCCAACGCAGGTAATCACCAGCGAAAACTTCGGTGTCGACTGGTGGCAAACGACAGCCCGTAGACGGCGGTGTTGGAACACTGACAGCAGCCTGAATGGGCTGGGAGGCGGCCTTGTCTATTATGTCCTGAAGTTGGACCAAACATCTCGAATATACGGAGTAGCAGTATTTGTACTTGGATTCAAGCACTGTCGAGGTGGCCGTACTGTCGGTGGACGCGGAAAGAAGATCGGAGCAACTTTCATAGCTCTTCTCCACCTTTTCCCACAAGGCCCGGATTTGGTCCCGATGGACTTGGCACATGCCAGGGGAAAGTCGTTCTGGTTCAGCGGCGCTCGGAGTATGAATATCCGCTTGAAATTGGCTAACCCGGTCTGTTGTGGCAATAAACTTTTTGAGGGCGATGTCTATCGCAGTTTGAGCCATCTTGGACACCGACCGAGAAAGCCTTGACGGGGGACCGGAGATAGTCTCGACGGACTCGTCGCTTTTTGCCCTTGGAATGGCAATGGCCGCCTTTGGTGTTAAACGAGACGGCCGCGGAGACGCGGATTGGGACCTGTCCAAACGGATAGATGGGATCGACCTCGGTTTCTTGTCGTCTCCCGTGGGCATTCTTGGACTCGAACTTTGCGGATCAGCTCTTGTCGACAGACCTGAGCAAGGGGCGTCTCGTTCAGAACGTGAGGATATTCACCGTTAAGCTCTCGGCGCGATCTGAGTCGCCAACGAGTTGGTCGTCGCTGCCAATGAACGCACGCAAAAGAAAAGAAAGCCACAGAGAACGGTCACACTGTTAATTTGTGCGGAGTAGAAAGCACAGTGCCATAAACAACGAGAAGAATCGGAAGAAAATATTTGGAAATCGATGAAACTGTATTGATTGTTTATATATTTGTATATCTTGTTGCTCCCTTTGTTGACTTCTGTTTTTTATACCCTTGCAGAGGGTATTATAATTTTGGTCAGAAGTTTGTAACGCAGTGAAGGAGACGTTTCCGACCCCATAAAGTATATATATTCTTGATCAGGATCAATAGGGGAGTCGATATAGCCATGTCCGTCTGTCCGTCTGTCCGTCTGTTTCAATACCGTTTGCGAGCTCAGTTTAAAAGCTAGCGATCTGAAACTTTCACAATCGTCCTAAAACATGTGTACGCAGATCAAGTTTGAAAATCGCCCCGATCGGACGTCTATATCCTATAGCTCCCATAGGAACAATTGGATATATCTTGCAAGAATTTATGATATTTCGCGCAGTGTAAAAGCTATTGACATTAATCTTTACAAATCGTATTTTTATACCCTTGCAGAGGGTATTATAATTTTGGTCAAAAGTGTGCAACGCAGTGAAGGAGACATCTCCGACCTTATAAAGTATATATATTCTTGATCAGGATCACCTCCTGAGTTGATATAGCCATGTCCGTCTGTCCGTCTGTCCGTCTGTCCGTCTGTCTGTCCGTCTGTCTGTCCGTCTGTCTGTCCGTCTGTCTGTTTCTACGCGAACTAGTCTCTCAGTTTTAAAGATATCGAATTGAAACTTTGCACACACCCTTCTTTCCTTTGCACGCAGTATATAAGTCGGAACGGCCGGGATCGGCCGACTATATCCTATAGCTGCCATATAACTGAACGATCGGAAATGCCATAACTTTGGTGTTTGTAAAGTTAGGAAGTTGGGATTTTCTATGGGTTTTGTATTTGCCTAATCAATCCGACATGCCGAATTTCATAAGGATCGGCCGACTATATCCTATAGCTTCCATATAACTGATTGATCGGAAATGCCATAACTTTGGTGTTTGTAAAGTTAGGAAGTCGGCATTTTCTATGGGTGTTACATTTGGCCAGCCAATCCGACCTACCAAATTTCATAAGGATCGGCCGATTATATCCTATAGCTGACATATAACTGAACGATTGGAAATGTCATAACTTTGGTGTTTTTAAAGTTAGGAAGTTGGGATTTTTTATGAGTATTAAGAATGCATCATATGAATAATTTTGGAGAATATAATTTACAGAGTATTCTGCAAGGGTATATCAACTTCGGCTCCGCCCGAAGTTAGCTTTCCTTTCTTGTTCAATTTAACGTTGATCAAATTTTTGACCCATTTTCATGTCAGTGATTTCTAGTTTTCCGAGGACTTTTAACAGAGTGACACAAAATTGGACTTAGAGAGTCCATAACTTTACCAAACTTAAGCCGATTCCAAAGTGGCATACCTCTAAAGACTTCTGATTCGATTCTCTAAAAATCTGCATTCAAATTTTTCAATTTAACTGTGATCAAATTTTTCACCCATATTTATGTCAGTTATTTCCTATTTGACTTGTTTAACTTTGACCCAAAATTGAACTTCGAGAGTCCATAATTTTACCAAGCTAAAGCCGATTGCAAAGTGGCATACCTCTAAAGACTTCTGATTCGATTCTCTAAAAATCTGCATTCAAATTTTTCAATTTAACGTCGATTAATTTTTTGACCCATTTTCATGTCAGTTATTTCTAATTTGACTTGTTTAACTTTGACCCAAAATTGAACTTCGAGAGTCCATAACGTTACCAAACTTAAGCCGATTCCAAAGTGGCATACTTCTAAAGACTTCTGATTCGATTCTCTAAAAATCTGCATTCAAATTTTTCAATTTAACGTTGATCAAATTTTTGACCCATTTTCATGTCAGTTATTTCTAGTTTTCCGAGGACTTGGAACAGAGTGACTCAAAATTGGACTTAGAGAGTCCATAACTTTATCAAACTTAAGCCGATTCCAAAGTGGCATACCTCTAAAGACTTCTGATTCGTTTCTCTAAAAATCTGCATTCAAATTTTTAAACCCTTGCAGAGGGTATTATAATTTTGGTCAAAAGTGTGCAACGCAGTGAAGGAGACATCTCCGACCCTATAAAGTATATATATTCTTGATCAGGATCACCTCCTGAGTTGATATAGCCATGTCCGTCTGTCCGTCTGTCTGGCCGTCTATCTGTCCGTCTGTCTGTTTCTACGCGAACTAGTCTCTCAGTTTTAAAGATATCGAATTGAAACTTTGCACACACCCTTCTTTCCTTTGCACGCAGTATATAAGTCGGAACGGCCGGGATCGGCCGACTATATCCTATAGCTGCCATATAACTGATTGATCGGAAATGCCATAACTCTGCTGTTTGTTAAGTTAGGAAGTTGGGACTCTCTATGGGTATTATATTTGGCCAATCAATCCGACGTACCAAATTTCATAAGGATCGGCCGACTATATCCTATAGCTGCTATATAACTGATTGATCGGAAATGCCATAACTTTGGTGTTTGTAAAGTTAGGAAGCTGGGATTTTCTATGGGTTTTATATTTGACCAATTAATCCGACCTATAAAATTTCATAAGGAGCGGACGACTATATCTTATAGCTGCCATATAACTGATTGATCGGAAATGCCATAACTTTAGTGTTTGTTAAGTTAGGAAGTTGGGATTTTCTATGGGTTTTATTTTTGCCCAATCAATCCGACATATCAAATTTCATAAGGATCGGCCGACAATATTCTAAAGCTGCCATATACATTACTGAACGATTGGAAATGCCATAACTTTGGTGTTTTTAAAGTTAGGAAGTTTGGATTTTTTATGAGTATTAAGAATGCATCATATGAATAATTTTGGAGAATATAATTTGCAGAATATCCTGCAAGGGTATTTCAACTTCGGCTCCGCCCGAAGTTAGCTTTCCTTTCTTGTTTTATGCATACCTTGATCAGGGTAAAAGCGCGTGGCGATCGGACGTCTATATCCTATAGCTCCCATAGGAACAATAGGGTAAAATCGGTTAAAATTTAATGATTATACCCTTGCAGAGGGTATTATAATTTTGGTCAGAAGTTTGTAACGCAGTGAAGGAGACGTTTCCGACCCCATAAAGTATATATATTCTTGATCAGGATCAATAGGGGAGTCGATATAGCCATGTCCGTCTGTCTGTCTGTCCGTCTGTTTCAATACCGTTTGCGAGCTCATTTTAAAAGCTAGCGATCTGAAACTTTCACAATCGTCCTAAAACATGTGTACGCAGATCAAGTTTGAAAATCGCCCCGATCGGACGTCTATATCCTATAGCTCCCATGGGAACAATTGGATATATCTTGCAAGAATTTATGATATCTCGCGCAGTGTAAAAGCTATTGACATTAATCTTTACAAATCGTATTTTTATACCCTTGCAGAGGGTATTATAATTTTGGTCAAAAGTGTGCAACGCAGTGAAGGAGACATCTCCGACCCTATAAAGTATATATATTCTTGATCAGGATCACCTCCTGAGTTGATATAGCCATGTCCGTCTGTCCGTCTGTCTGTCCGTCTGTCTGTCCGTCTGTCTGTCCGTCTGTCTGTCCGTCTGTCTGTCCGTCTGTCTGTCCGTCTGTCTGTCCGTCTGTCTGTTTCTACGCAAACTAGTCTCTCAGTTTTAAAGCTATCGAATTGAAACTTTGCACATACCCTTCTTTCCTTTGCACGCAGTATATATGTCGGAACGGCCGGGATCGGCCGACTATATCCTATAGCTGCCATATAACTGATTGATCGGAAATGCCATATCTTTGGTGTTTGTAAAGTTAGAATGTTGGGATTTTCTATGGGTTTTATATTTGGCTAATCAATCCGACATGCCGAATTTCATAAGGATCGGCCGACTATATCCTAAAGCTGCCATATAACTGAACGATTGGAAATGTCATAACTTTGGTGTTTTTAATGTCAGTTATTTCTAACTTGACTTGTTTAACTTTGACCCAAAATTGAACTTCGAGAGTCCATAACTTTACGAAGCTAAAGCCGATTGCAAAGTGGCATACCTCTAAAGACTTCTGATTCGATTCTCTAAAAATCTGCATTCAAATTTTTCAATTTAACGTCGATTAACTTTTTGACCCATTTTCATGTCAGTTATTTCTAGATTTCCGAGGACTTGTAACAGAGTGACTAAAAATTGGACTTAGAGAGTCCATAACTTTACCAAACTTATGCCGTTTCCAAAGTGGCATACCTCTAAAGACTTCTGATTCGATTCTCTAAAAATCTGCATTCAAATTTTTCAATTTAACGTTGATCAAATTTTTGACCCATTTTCATGTCAGTTATTTCTAATTTGACTTGTTTAACTTTGACCCAAAATTGAACTTCGAGAGTCCATAAATTTACCAAACTTAAGCCGATTCCAAAGTGGCATACCTCTAAAGACTTCTGATTCGATTCTCTAAAAATCTGCATTCAAATTCTTATACCCTTGCAGAGGGTATTATAATTTTGGTCAAAAGTGTGCAACGCAGTGAAGGAGACATCTCCGACCCTATAAAGTATATATATTCTTGATCAGGATCACCTCCTCAGTTGATATAGCCATGTCCGTCTGTCCGTCTGTCTGTTTCTACGCAAACTAGTCTCTCAGTTTTATAGCTATCGAGTTCAAACTTTGCACACACCCTTCTTTCCTTTGCACGCAGTATATATGTCAGAACGGCTGGGATCGGCCAACTATATCCTATAGCTGCCATATAACTGATTGATCGGAAATGCCATAACTTTGGTGTTTGTAAAGTTAGGAAGTTGGAATTTTCTATGGGTTTTATATTTGGCAAATCAATCTGACCTACCAAATTTCATAAGGATCGGCCGACTATATCTTATAGCTGCCATTTAACTGATTGATCGGAAATGCCATAACTTTGGTGTTTGTAAAGTTAGGAAGTTGGGATTTTCTATCGGTTTTATATTTGGCCAATCAATCCGACCTACCAAATTTCATAAGGATCGGCCGACTATATCCTATAGCCGCCATATAACTGATTAATCGGAAATGCCATAACTTTGGTGTTTGTTAAGTTAGGAAGTTGGGATTTTCTATGGGTTTTATTTTTGGCCAATCAATCCGAACTACCAAAGTTCATAAGGATCGGCCGAATATATCTTATAGCTGCCATATAACTGAACGATTGGAAATGCTATAACTTTGGTGTTTTTAAAGTTAGGAAGTTGGGATTTTTTATGAGTATTAAGAATGCATCATATCAATAATTTTTGGAGAATATAATTTACAGAGTATTCTGCAAGGGTATATCAACTTCGGCTCCGCCCGAAGTTAGCTTTCCTTTCTTGTTTTATGCATACCTTGATCAGGGTAAAAGCGCGTGGCGATCGGACGTCTATATCCTATAGCTCCCATAGGAACAATAGGGTAAAATCGGTCCAAATTTGATGTTTTTCAGAATATTTCGCTTACACATCGCGAAAGCTATTGCTGTACATTTTTTCAAATCGTATTTTTTTATGCATTCATTCATCAAGGTAAAAGCGCGTGCTGATCGGACGTCTATATCCTATAGCTCCCATAGGAACAATACGGTGAAATCGGTCAAAATTTCATGTTTTTTAGAATATTTCGCGCAGTGTATAAGCTATTGACACACATTTTTCCAAGTCTTATTTATTTACGCATACCTTGATCAGGGTAAAAGCGCTTGCCGATTGGACGTCTATATCGTATAGCTTCCATAGGAAAAATTGTTAAAGGCTGCGAAAATATCCCTTTTTTCCCTATTTGTATATGACAATTTTGCAGCATAAAAGCTATTGGCATGAAACTATGCAATTTATCTAATTTATTTATGTACACCTTGCTCAGGGTAAAAGTTGCTGCCAACCAGACAAGTACATACTACATCCGCTATTTAAAAATTAAATTAATTACGTATAGCTAATCTTTTTATACCCTTGCAGAGGGTATTATAATTTTGGTCAAAAGTGTGCAACGCAGTGAAGGAGACATCTCCGACCATATAAAGTATATATATTCTTGATCAGGATCACCTCCTGAGTTGATATAGCCATGTCCGTCTGTCCGTCTGTCCGTCTGTCCGTCTATCCGTCTGTCTGTCCGTCTGTCTGTCCGTCTGTCTGTCCGTCTGTCTGTTTCTACGCAAACTAGTCGCTCAGTTTTAAAGCTATCGAATTGAAACTTTGCACACACCCTTCTTTCCTTTGCACGCAGTATATAAGTCGGAACGGCCGGGATCGGCCGACTATATCCTATAGCTGCCATATAACTGATTGATCGGAAATGCCATAACTCTGCTGTTTGTTAAGTTAGGAAGTTGGGACTCTCTATGGGTATTATATTTGGCCAATCAATCCGACGTACCAAATTTCATAAGGATCGGCCGACTATATCCTATAGCTGCCATATAACTGATTAATCCGAAATGCCATAACTTTGGTGTTTGTAAAGTTAGGAAGTTGGGATTTTCTATGGGTTGTATTTTTGGCCAATCAATCCGACGTTCCCAATTTCATATGGATCGGTCGACTATATCCTATAGCTGCGATATAACTGAACGATCAGAAATGCCATAACTTTGGTGTTTTTAAAGTTAGGAAGTTCGGATTTTTTATGGGTTCTATATTTGGCCAATCAATCTGACCTACCAAATTTTAAAAGGATCGGTCGACTATATTCTATAGCTGCCATATAACTGAACGATCGGAAATGCCATAACATTGGTGTTTTTATACCCTTGCAGAGGGTATTATAATTTTGGTCAAAAGTGTGCAACGCAGTGAAGGAGACATCTCCGACCATATAAAGTATATATATTCTTGATCAGGATCACCTCCTGAGTTGATATAGCCATGTCCGTCTGTCCGTCTGTCTGTCCGTCTGTCTGTCCGTCTGTCTGTCCGTCTGTCTGTTTCTACGCAAACTAGTCGCTCAGTTTTAAAGCTATCGAATTGAAACTTTGCACACACCCTTCTTTCCTTTGCACGCAGTATATAAGTCGGAACGGCCGGGATCGGCCGACTATATCCTATAGCTGCCATATAACTGATTGATCGGAAATGCCATAACTTTCGTGTTTGTAAAGTTAGGAAGTTGGGACTTTCTATGGGTTTTAAATTTGGCCAATCAATCCGACCTACCAAATTTCATAAGGATCGGCCGACTATATCCTATAGCTGCCATATAACTGATTAATCCGAAATGCCATAACTTTGGTGTTTGTAAAGTTAGGAAGTTGGGATTTTCTATGGGTTGTATTTTTGGCCAATCAATCCGACGTTCCCAATTTCATATGGATCGGTCGACTATATCCTATAGCTGCGATATAACTGAACGATCAGAAATGCCATAACTTTGGTGTTTTTAAAGTTAGGAAGTTGGGATTTTTTATGGGTTCTATATTTGG
Source organism: Drosophila rhopaloa (assembly GCF_018152115.1). Lineage (NCBI taxonomy): Eukaryota > Metazoa > Arthropoda > Insecta > Diptera > Drosophilidae > Drosophila > Drosophila rhopaloa. The sequence continues at coordinate 929,281 of NW_025335023.1, forward strand.
CCAATCAATCTGACCTACCAAATTTTAAAAGGATCGGTCGACTATATTCTATAGCTGCCATATAACTGAACGATCGGAAATGCCATAACATTGGTTTTTATTTTTAAAGTTAGGATATTGGGATTTTTTATGGGTTTTATATTTGGCCAATCAATCTGACCTACCAAATTTCATAAGGATCGGACGACTATATTCTATAGCTGCCATTTAACTGAACGATCGGAAATGCCATAACATTGGTGTTTTTAAAGTTAGGAAATTGGGATTTTGTATTGGTTTTTTATTTGGTCAATCTATCTATTTCATAAGGATCTTTGGTGTGTTTTTCAGATTTAATTTTAAACCTAATTTAGAATTGTTATTGAGCACTGGTACATATAAGAAAATTTGTACTTAGTCATAGAATATGTCATAGAATATAAAATCAATCAATAAAATTCAACCCCCTCGAACTTTTCCTTAATGGTAATGCCAACTTTTGAGAAATAGATTTATTAAATATTATTTTGAATCTATCGCCGATACATTTTTATACCCTTGCAGAGGGTATTATAATTTTGGTCAAAAGTGTGCAACGCAGTGAAGGAGACATCTCCGACCCTATAAAGTATATATATTCTTGATCAGGATCACCTCCTGAGTTGATATAGCCATGTCCGTCTGTCCGTCTGTCCGTCTGTCTGTCCGTCTGTCTGTCCGTCTGTCTGTCCGTCTGTCTGTCCGTCTGTCTGTCCGTCTGTCTGTCCGTCTGTCTGTCCGTTGTCTGTCCGTCTGTCTGTCCGTCTGTCTGTTTCTACGCGAACTAGTCTCTCAGTTTTAAAGATATCGAATTGAAACTTTGCACACACCCTTCTTTCCTTTGCACGCAGTATATAAGTCGGAACGGCCGGGATCGGCCGACTATATCCTATAGCTGCCATATAACTGATTGATCGGAAATGCCATAACTCTGCTGTTTGTTAAGTTAGGAAGTTGGGATTTTCTATGGGTTTTATATTTGGCCAATCAATCCGACCTACCAAATTTCATAAGGATCGGTCGACTATATCTTATAGCTGCCATATAACTGATTGATCGGAAATGCCATAACTTAAGTGTTTGTTAAGTTAGGAAGTTGGAATTTTCTATGGTTTTTTTGCCCAATCAATCCGACATATCAAATTTCATAAGGATCGGCCGACTATATTCTATAGGTGCCATATACATAACTGAACGATTGGAAATGCCATAACTTTGGTGTTTTTAAAGTTAGGAAGTTGGGATTTTTGATGAGTATTAAGAATGCATCATATGAATAATTTTGGAGAATATAATTTGCAGAATATTCTGCAAGGGTATTTCAACTTCGGCTCCGCCCGAAGTTAGCTTTCCTTTCTTGTTTTTATGTATAATTATAGAAAACTTAATTTTTATACCCTTGCAGAGGGTATTATAATTTTGGTCAGAAGTTTGTAACGCAGTGAAGGAGACGTTTCCGACCCCATAAAGTATATATATTCTTGATCAGGATCAATAGGGGAGTCGATATAGCCATGTCCGTCTGTCCGTCTGGCCGTCTGTTTCAATACCGTTTGCGAGCTCAGTTTAAAAGCTAGCGATCTGAAACTTTCACAATCGTCCTAAAACATGTGTACGCAGATCAAGTTTGAAAATCGCCCCGATCGGACGTCTATATCCTATAGCTCCCATAGGAACAATTGGATATATCTTGCAAGAATTTATGATATTTCGCGCAGTGTAAAAGCTATTGACATTAATCTTTACAAATCGTATTTTTTTATGCATACCTTGATCAGGGTAAAAGCGCGTGGTGATCGGACGTCTATATCCTATAGCTCCCATAGGAACAATAGGGTAAAATCGGTTAAAATTTAATGATTTTTAGGATATTTCGCGCAGTGTAAAAGCTATTGACATAAATCTTTCCAAATCTTATTTTTTTATGCGTTCCTTGATCAGGGTAAAAGCGCGTGACGATCGGACGTCTATATCCTATAGCTCCCATTGGAACAAAAGGGTAAAATCGGTCCAAATTTTATGTTTTTCAGAATATTTCGCGATGTGTAAAAGCTATTGCTGTACATTTTTTCAAATCGTATTTTTTATGCATTCATTCATCAAGGTAAAAGCGCGTGCTGATCGGACGTCTATATCCTATAGCTCCCATATGAACAATACGGTGAAATCGGTCAAAATTTCATGTTTTTTTAGAATATTTCGCGCAGTGTATAAGCTATTGACACAGATTTTTCCCAAGTCTTATTTATTTACGCATACCTTGATCAGGGTAAAAGCGCTTGCCGATTGGACGTCTATATCGTATAGCTTCCGTAGGAAAAATTGTTAAAGGCTGCGAAAATATCCCTTTTTTCCCTATTTGTATATGACAATTTTGCAGTATAAAAGCTATTGGCATGAAACTATGCAATTTATCTAATTTATTTATGTACACCTTGCTCAGGGTAAAAGTTGCTGCCAATCAGACAAGTACATAGCCAATCAATTCGACTTACCAAATTTCATAAGGATCGGCCGACTATATCCTATAGCTGCCATATAACTGATTGATCGGAAATGCCATAACTTTGGTGTTTGTAAAGTTAGGAAGTTGGGATTTTCTATGGGTGTTATATTTGGCCAATCAATTCGACTTACCAAATTTCATAAGGATCGGCCGACTATATCCTATAGCTGCCACATAACTGATTGATCGGAAATGCCATAACTTTGGTGGTTGTAAAGTTGGGAAGCTGGGATTTTCTATGGGTTTTATATTTGGCCAATCAATCCGACCTATCAAATTTCATAAGGATCGGCCGACTATATTCTATAGCTGCGATTGGAAATGATATAACTTTGGTGTTTTTAAAGTTAGGAAGTTGGGATTTTTTATGAGTATTAAGAATTCATCATATGAATAATTTTGGAGAATATAATGTACATAATATTCTGCAAGGGTATATCAACTTCGGCTCCGCCCGAAGTTAGCTTTCCTTTCTTGTTCAATTTAACTTTGATCAAATTTTTCACCCATTTTCATGTCAGTTATTTCTAATTTGACTTGTTTAACTTTGACCCAAAATTGAACTTCGAGAGTCCATAACTTAATCAAACTTAAGCCGATTCCAAAGTGGCATACCTCTAAAGACTTCTGATTCGATTCTCTAAAAATCTGCATTCAAATTTTTCAATTTAACGTTGATCAAATTTTTGACCCATTTTCATGTCAGTTATTTCTAGTTTTCCGAGGACTTGTAACAGAGTGACTCAAAATTGGACTTAGAGGTCCATAACTTTACCAAGCTTAAGCCGTTTCCAAAGTGGCATACCTCTAAAGACTTCTGATTCGATTCTCTAAAAATCTGCATTCAAATTTTTCAATTTAACGTTGATCAAATTTTTGACCCATTTTCATGTCAGTTATTTCTAGTTTTCCGAGGACTTGTAACAGAGTGACTCAAAATTGGACTTAGAGGTCCATAACTTTATCAAACTTAAGCCGATTCCAAAGTGGCATACCTCTAAAGACTTCTGATTCGATTCTCTAAAAATCTGCATTCAAATTTTTCAATTTAACTTTGATCAAATTTTTCACCCATTTTCATGTCAGTTATTTCTAATTTGACTTGTTTAACTTTGACCCAAAATTGAACTTCGAGAGTCCATAACTTAATCAAACTTAAGCCGATTCCAAAGTGGCATACCTTAAAGACTTCTGATTCGATTCTCTTAAAATCTGCATTCAAATTTTTCAATTTAACGTTGATCAAATTTTTGACCCATTTTCATGTCAGTTATTTCTAATTTGACTTGTTTAACTTTGACCCAAAATTGAACTTCGAGAGTCCATAACTTTACCAAGCTTAAGCCGTTTCCAAAGTGGCATACCTCTAAAGACTTCTGATTCGATTCTCTAAAAATCTGCATTCAAATTTTTATACCCTTGCAGAGGGTATTATAATTTCAGTCAAAAGTTTGCAACGCAGTGAAGGAGACCCTATAAAGTATATATATTCTTGATCAGGATCACCTCCTGAGTTGATATAGCCATGTCCGTCTGTCCGTCTGTCCGTCCGTCCGTTTCTACGCAAACTAGTCTCTCAGTTTTAAAGCTATCTGCTTGAAACTTTCCCAAAAGTTGTCTTTCTATTGCAGGTAAAATATAAGTCGGAACGAGCCGGATCGGCCGACTATATCATATAGCTGCCATATAACTGAACGATCGGAAAAGCCATAACGTTGGTGTTTTTAAAGTTAGGAAGTTGGGGTTTTTTATAAGTTTTATTTTTGGCCAATTAATCCGACCTACCAAATTTCATAAGGATCGGACGACTATATCCTATAGCCGCCATATAACTGATTGATCGGAAATGCCATAACTTGGGTGTTTGTAAGGTTAGGAAGTTGGGATTTTCTATGGGTTTTATTTTTGGCCAATCAATCCGACCCACCAAATTTCATAGAGATCGGCCGACTATATCCTATAGCGGCCATATAACTGAACGATTGGAAATGCCATAACTTTGTTGTTTTTAAAGTTGGGAAGTTGGGATTTTTTATGAGTGTTAAGAATGCATCATATGAATAATTTTGAAGAATATAACTTACAGAATATTCTGCAAGGGTATTTCAACTTCGGCTCCGCCCGAAGTTAGCTTTCCTTTCTTGTTTTTATGTATAATTATAGAAAACTTAATTTTTATACCCTTGCAGAGGGTATTATAATTTTGGTCAGAAGTTTGTAACGCAGTGAAGGAGACGTTTCCGACCCCATAAAGTATATATATTCTTGATCAGGATCAATAGGGGAGTCGATATAGCCATGTCCGTCTGTCCGTCTGTCCGTCTGTTTCAATACCGTTTGCGAGCTCAGTTTAAAAGCTAGCGATCTGAAACTTTCACAATCGTCCTAAAACATGTGTACGCAGATCAAGTTTGAAAATCGCCCCGATCGGACGTCTTCATCCTATAGCTCCCATAGGAACAATTGGATATATCTTGCAAGAATTTATGATATTTCGCGCAGTGTAAAAGCTATTGACATTAATCTTTACAAATCGTATTTGTTTATGCATACCTTGATCAGGGTAAAAGCGCGTGGCGATCGGACGTCTATATCCTATAGCTCCCATAGGAACAATAGGGTAAAATCGGTTAAAATTTAATGATTTTTAGGATATTTCGCGCAGTGTAAAAGCTATTGACATAAATCTTTCCAAATCTTATTTTTTTATGCGTACCTTGATCAGGGTAAAAGCGCGTGACGATCGGACGTCTATATCCTATAGCTCCCATAGGAACAATAGGGTAAAATCGGTCCAAATTTGATGTTTTTCAGAATATTTCGCGATGTGTAAAAGCTATTGCTGTACATTTTTTCAAATCGTATTTTTTTATGCATTCATTCATCAAGGTAAAAGCGCGTGCTGATCGGACGTCTATATCCTATAGCTCCCATAGGAACAATACGGTGAAATCGGTCAAAATTTCATGTTTTTTAGAATATTTCGCGCAGTGTATAAGCTATTGACACAGATTTTTCCAAGTCTTATTTATTTACGCATACCTTGATCAGGGTAAAAGCGCTTGCCGATTGGACGTCTATATCGTATAGCTTCCGTAGGAAAAATTGTTAAAGGCTGCGAAAATATCCCTTTTTTCCCTATTTGTATATGACAATTTTGCAGTATAAAAGCTATTGGCATGAAACTATGCAATTTATCTAATTTATTTATGTACACCTTGCTCAGGGTAAAAGTTGCTCCCAATCAGACAAGTACATACTACATCCGCTATTTAAAAATTAAATTAATTACGTAGAGCTAATCTTTTTATACCCTTGCAGAGGGTATTATAATTTTGGTCAAAAGTGTGCAACGCAGTGAAGGAGACATCTCCGACCCTATAAAGTATATATATTCTTGATCAGGATCACCTCCTGAGTTGATATAGCCATGTCCGTCTGTCCGTCTGTCCGTCTGTCTGTCCGTCTGTCTGTTTCTACGCGAACTAGTCTCTCAGTTTTAAAGATATCGAATTGAAACTTTGCACACACCCTTCTTTCCTTTGCACGCAGTATATAAGTCGGAACGGCCGGGATCGGCCGACTATATCCTATAGCTGCCATATAACTGATTGATCGGAAATGCCATAACTCTGATGTTTGTTAAGTTAGGAAGTTGGGACTTTCTATGGGTTTTATATTTGGCCAATCAAAAGGATCGGCCGACTATATCTTATAGCTGCCATATAACTGATTGATCGGAAATGCCATAACTTTGGTGTTTGTAAAGTTAGGAAGTTGGAATTTTCTATGGGTTTTATATTTGGCCAATTAATCCGACCTACCAAATTTCATAAGGATCGGCCGACTATATCTTATAGCTGCCATATAACTGATTGATCGGAAATGCCATAACTTTGGTGTTTGTTAAGTTAGGAAGTTGGGATTTTCTATGGGTTTTATTTTTGCCTAATCAATCCGACATATCAAATTTCATAAGGATCGGCCGACTATATTCTATAGCTGCGATTGGAAATGATATAACTTTGGTGTTTTTAAAGTTAGGAAGTTGGGATTTTTTGTGAGTATTAAGAATGCATTATGAATGATTTTGGAGAATATAATTTGCAGAATATTCTGCAAGGGTATTTCAACTTCGGCTCCGCCCGAAGTTAGCTTTCCTTTCTTGTTTTTATGTATAATTATAGAAAACTTAATTTTTATACCCTTGCAGAGGGTATTATAATTTTGGTCAGAAGTTTGTAACGCAGTGAAGGAGACGTTTCCGACCCCATAAAGTATATATATTCTTGATCAGGATCAATAGGGGAGTCGATATAGCCATGTCCGTCTGTCCGTCTGTCCGTCTGTTTCAATACCGTTTGCGAGCTCAGTTTAAAAGCTAGCGATCTGAAACTTTCACAATCGTCCTAAAACATGTGTACGCAGATCAAGTTTGAAAATCGCCCCGATCGGACGTCTTCATCCTATAGCTCCCATAGGAACAATTGGATATATCTTGCAAGAATTTATGATATTTCGCGCAGTGTAAAAGCTATTGACATTAATCTTTACAAATCGTATTTGTTTATGCATACCTTGATCAGGGTAAAAGCGCGTGGCGATCGGACGTCTATATCCTATAGCTCCCATAGGAACAATAGGGTAAAATCGGTTAAAATTTAATGATTTTTAGGATATTTCGCGCAGTGTAAAAGCTATTGACATAAATCTTTCCAAATCTTATTTTTTTATGCGTACCTTGATCAGGGTAAAAGCGCGTGACGATCGGACGTCTATATCCTATAGCTCCCATAGGAACAATAGGGTAAAATCGGTCCAAATTTGATGTTTTTCAGAATATTTCGCGATGTGTAAAAGCTATTGCTGTACATTTTTTCAAATCGTATTTTTTATGCATTCATTCATCAAGGTAAAAGCGCGTGCTGATCGGACGTCTATATCCTATAGCTCCCATATGAACAATACGGTGAAATCGGTCAAAATTTCATGTTTTTTAGAATATTTCGCGCAGTGTATAAGCTATTGACACAGATTTTTCCAAGTCTTATTTATTTACGCATACCTTGATCAGGGTAAAAGCGCTTGCCGATTGGACGTCTATATCGTATAGCTTCCGTAGGAAAAATTGTTAAAGGCTGCGAAAATATCCCTTTTTCCCTATTTGTATATGACAATTTTGCAGTATAAAAGCTATTGGCATGAAACTATGCAATTTATCTAATTTATTTATGTACACCTTGCTCAGGGTAAAAGTTGCTGCCAATCAGACAAGTACATACTACATCCGCTATTTAAAAATTAAATTAATTACGTATAGCTAATCTTTTTATACCCTTGCAGAGGGTATTATAATTTTGGTCAGAAGTTTGTAACGCAGTGAAGGAGACGTTTCCGACCCTATAAAGTATATTTATTCTTGATCAGGATCAATAGGGGAGTCGATATAGCCATGTCCGTCTGTCCGTCTGTCCGTCCGTCCGTCTGTCCGTCTGTCCGTCTGTTTCAATACCGTTTGAGAGCTCAGTTTAAAAGCTAGCGATCTGAAACTTTCACAGTCGTCCTAAAACAAGTGTACGCAGATCAAGTTTGAAAACCGATCGGATGTCTATATCCTATAGCTCCCATAGGAACAATCGGATATAACTTGCAAGAATGGAAGATATTTCGCGCAGTGTAAAAGCTATTGACATAAATCTTTCCAAATCTTATTTTTTTATGCGTACCTTGATCAGAGTAAAAGCGCGTGACGATCGGACGTCTATATCCTATAGCTCCCATAGGAACAAAAGGGTAAAATCGGTTAAAATTTAATGATTTTTAGGATATTTCACGCAGTATACAAGCTATTGACATGAATCTTTCCAAATCCTATTTTTTTATGCATACATTGATCAAGGTGAAAGCGCGTGCCGATCGGACGTCTATATCCTATAGCTCCCATAGGAACAATAGGGTGAAATCGGTCCAAATTTGATGATTATCAGAATCTTTCGCGCAGTGTGTAAGCTACTAACATAAAATTTTCCAATTCTTATTTATTTACGCATATCTTGATTAGGGTAAAAGCGCTTGCCGCTCGGAAGTCTATATCTTAAAGGAGATAGGAAAAATTGTTAAAGGCTGCGAAAGTATCCCTTTTTTTCTATTTGTATATGACATTTTTGCAGTATAAAAGTTATTGACTTGAAACGATGCAAATCTAGTTTACTTATTTATACCTTATTCCTTTCCCTACTTTTTCACTTTTAGCAATTTCGTCAAAGTCTGCAAGGGTATTAAAACTTCGGCTTGCCGAAGTTAGCTTCTGTCCTCGTTTTTTGTTTATTTTAATTTTTCCCTTAGTTAGTGTTGCCAAATAATGTATATCGGTACAGTAGAGCGTCGAAGAGTGGACTGTATTTGAAGTGACGGAACAGATAAAATTATGTGGAGATTTATTTGTCGTATTTTTTTTGGAGGCAGAATTGCACTGCACTATGTACACAAGTTGTCACGGACGTGGAGTTGACACGAAAAAATCTTACTGCCGCGGCCGCGGCCGTCCGAGGAGTTCGGATGCGAAACCCGAAGTTCGCACTCTGGAGCGCGGACGTTGCGAGAGGCGAGCGAGGGAGCGCAAGAGGGGCGAGAGCGAAAGCTCGGAGAGCTCAGTGTCCAGCGCCAATGCAGTGGGCCACTGACCTAAACACATAGGAACAATTGGATATATCTTGCAAGAATTTATGATATTTCGCGCAGTGTAAAAGCTATTGACATTAATCTTTACAAATCTTATTTTTTTATGCGTACCTTGATCAGGGTAAAAGCGCGTGACGATCGGACGTCTATATCCTATAGCTCCCATAGGAACAATAGGGTAAAATCGGTCCAAATTTGATGTTTTTCAGAATATTTCGCGATGTGTAAAAGCTATTGCTGTACATTTTTTCAAATCGTTATTTTTTATGCATTCCTTCATCAAGGTAAAAGCGCGTGCTGATCGGACGTCTATATCCTATAGCTCCCATAGGAACAATACGGTGAAATCGGTCAAAATTTCATGTTTTTTAGAATATTTCGCGCAGTGTATAAGCTATTGACATACATTTTTCCAAGTCTTATTTATTTACGCATACCTTGATCAGGGTAAAAGCGCTTGCCGATCGGACGTCTATATCCTATAGCTCCCATAGGAACAATAGGGTGAAATCGGTCCAAATTTGATGATTATCAGAATATTTCGCGCAGTGTGTAAGCTACTAACATAAAATTTTCCAATTCTTATTTATTTACGCATAACTTGATTAGGGTAAAAGCGCTTGCCGCTCGGAAATCTATATCTTAAAGGAGATAGGAAAAATTGTTAAAGGCTGCGAAAGTATCCCTTTTGTATATGACATTTTTGCAGTATAAAAGCAATTGACTTGAAACGATGCAAATCTAGTTTACTTATGTATAACTTATTCCTTTCGCTACTTTTTCACTTTTAGCAATTTCGTCAAAGTCTGCAAGGGTATTAAAACTTCGGCTTGCCGAAGTTAGCTTCCGTCCTCGTTCAATTTAACGTTGATCAAATTTTTGACCCATTTTCATGTCAGTTATTTCTAATTTGACTTGTTTAACTTTGACCCAAAATTGAACTTCGAGAGTCCATAACTTTACCAAACTTAAGCCGATTCCAAAGTGGCATACCTCTAAAAACTTCTGATTCGATTCTCTAAAAATCTGCATTCAAATTTTTAATTTAACGTTGATCAAATTTTTGACCCATTTTCATGTCAGTTATTTCTAGTTTTCCGAGGACTTGTAACGGAGTGACTCAAAATTGGACTTAGAGAGTCCATAACTTTATCAAACTTAAGCCGATTCCAAACTGGCATACCTCTAAAGACTTCTGATTCGATTCTCTAAAAATCTGCATTCAAATTTTTCAATTTAACTTTGATCAAATTTTTCACCCATTTTCATGTCAGTTATTTCTAATTTGACTTGTTTAACTTTGACCCAAAATTGAACTTCGAGAGTCCATAACTTAATCAAACTTAAGCCGATTCCAAAGTGGCATACCTTAAAGACTTCTGATTCGATTCTCTTAAAATCTGCATTCAAATTTTTCAATTTAACGTTGATCAAATTTTTGACCCATTTTCATGTCAGTTATTTCTAATTTGACTTGTTTAACTTTGACCCAAAATTGAACTTCGAGAGTCCATAACTTTACCAAGCTTAAGCCGATTGCAAAGTGGCATACCTCTAAAGACTTCTGATTCGATTCTCTAAAAATCTGCATTCAAATTTTTCAATTTAACGTTGATCAAATTTTTGACCCATTTTCATGTCAGTTATTTTTAGTTTTCCGATGACTTGTAAAAGAGTGACCCAAAATTGGACTTCGAGAGTCTATAACTTTACCAAACTTAAGCCGATTCCAAAGTGGCATACCTCTAAAGACTTCTGATTCGATTCTCTAAAAATCTGCATTCAAATTTTTCAATTTAACGTTGATCAAATTTTTGACCCATTTTCATGTCAGTTATTTCTAGTTTTCCGAGGACTTTTAACAGAGTGACTCAAAATTGGACTTAGAGAGTCCATAACTTTACCAAACTTAAGCCGATTCCAAAGTGGCATACCTCTAAAGACTTCTGATTCGATTCTCTAAAAATCTGCATTCAAATTTTTCAATTTAACTTTGATCAAATTTTTCACCCATTTTCATGTCAGTTATTTCTAGTTTTCCGAGGACTTGTAACAGAGTGACTCAAAATTGGACTTAGAGGTCCATAACTTTACCAAGCTTAAGCCGTTTCCAAAGTGGCATACCTCTAAAGACTTCTGATTCGATTCTCTAAAAATCTGCATTCAAATTTTTCAATTTAACTTTGATCAAATTTTTCACCCATTTTCATGTCAGTTATTTCTAATTTGACTTGTTTAACTTTGACCCAAAATTGAATTTCGAGAGTCCATAACTTAATCAAACTTAAGCCGATTCCAAAGTGGCATACCTCTAAAGACTTCTGATTCGATTGTCTAAAAATCTGCATTCAAATTTTTATACCCTTGCAGAGGGTATTATAATTTTGGTCAAAAGTGTGCAACGCAGTGAAGGAGACATCTCCGACCCTATAAAGTATATATATTCTTGATCAGGATCACCTCCTGAGTTGATATAGCCATGTCCGTCTGTCCGTCTGTCCGTCTGTCTGTCCGTCTGTCTGTTTCTACGCGAACTAGTCTCTCAGTTTTAAAGATATCGAATTGAAACTTTGCACACACCCTTCTTTCCTTTGCACGCAGTATATAAGTCGGAACGGCCGGGATCGGCCGACTATATCCTATAGCTGCCATATAACTGATTGATCGGAAATGCCATAACTCTGATGTTTGTTAAGTTAGGAAGTTGGGACTTTCTATGGGTTTTATATTTGGCCAATCAATCCGACGTACCAAATTTCAAAAGGATCGGCCGACTATATCTTATAGCTGCCATATAACTGATTGATCGGAAATGCCATAACTTTGGTGTTTGTAAAGTTAGGAAGTTGGAATTTTCTATGGGTTTTATATTTGGCCAATTAATCCGACCTACCAAATTTCATAAGGATCGGCCGACTATATCTTATAGCTGCCATATAACTGATTGATCGGAAATGCCATAACTTTGGTGTTTGTTAAGTTAGGAAGTTGGGATTTTCTATGGGTTTTATTTTTGCCTAATCAATCCGACATATCAAATTTCATAAGGATCGGCCGACTATATTCTATAGCTGCGATTGGAAATGATATAACTTTGGTGTTTTTAAAGTTAGGAAGTTGGGATTTTTTATGAGTATTAAGAATGCATTATGAATGATTTTGGAGAATATAATTTGCAGAATATTCTGCAAGGGTATTTCAACTTCGGCTCCGCCCGAAGTTAGCTTTCCTTTCTTGTTCAATTTAACTTTGATCAAATTTTTCACCCATTTTCATGTCAGTTATTTCTAATTTGACTTGTTTAACTTTGACCCAAAATTGAATTTCGAGAGTCCATAACTTAATCAAACTTAAGCCGATTCCAAAGTGGCATACCTCTAAAGACTTCTGATTCGATTGTCTAAAAATCTGCATTCAAATTTTTATACCCTTGCAGAGGGTATTATAATTTTGGTCAAAAGTGTGCAACGCAGTGAAGGAGACATCTCCGACCCTATAAAGTATATATATTCTTGATCAGGATCACCTCCTGAGTTGATATAGCCATGTCCGTCTGTCCGTCTGTCCGTCTGTCTGTTTCTACGCAAACTAGTCTCTCAGTTTTAAAGCTATCGAGTTGAAACTTTGCACACACCCTTCTTTCCTTTGCACGCAGTATATATGTCGGAACGGCCGGGATCGGCCGACTATATCCTATAGCTGCCATATAACTGATTGATCGGAAATGCCATAACTTTGGTGTTTGTAAAGTTAGGAAGTTGAAATTTTCTATGGGTTTTATATTTGGCCAATCAATCCGACCTACCAAATTTCATAAGGATCGGCCGACTATATCCTATAGCTGCCATATAACTGATTGATCGGAAATGCCATAACTTTGGTGTTTGTAAAGTTAGGAAGCTGGGATTTACTATGGGTTTTATATTTGGCCAATCAATCCGACCTACCAAATTTCATAAGGATCGGCCGACTATATCCTATAGCTGCCATATAACTGAACGATCGGAAATGCCATAACTTTGGTGTTTGTAAAGTTAGGAAGCTGGGATTTCCTATGGGTTTTATATTTGGCCAATCAATCCGATCTACCATATTTCATAAGGATCGGCCGACTATATCCTATAGCTGTCATATAACTGAACGATTGGAAATGCCATAACTTTGGTGTTTTTAAAGTTAGGAAGTTGGGATTTTTTATGAGTATTAAGAATGCATCATATGAATAATTTTGGAGAATATAATTTACAGAGTATTCTGCAAGGGTATATAAACTTCGGCTCCGCCCGAAGTTAGCTTTCCTTTCTTGTTCAATTTAACTTTGATCAAATTTTTCACCCACCAAATTTCATAAGGATCGGCCGACTATATCCTATAGCTGCCATATAACTGAACGATCGGAAATGCCATAACTTTGGTGTTTGTAAAGTTAGGAAGCTGGAATTTCCTATGGGTTTTATATTTGGCCAATCAATCCGATCTACCATATTTCATAAGGATCGGCCGACTATATCCTATAGCTGTCATATAACTGAACGATTGGAAATGCCATAACTTTGGTGTTTTTAAAGTTAGGAAGTTGGGATTTTTTATGAGTATTAAGAATGCATCATATGAATAATTTTGGAGAATATAATTTACAGAGTATTCTGCAAGGGTATATAAACTTCGGCTCCGCCCGAAGTTAGCTTTCCTTTCTTGTTCAATTTAACTTTGATCAAATTTTTCACCCATTTTCATGTAAGTTATTTCTAATTTGACTTGTTTAACTTTGACCCAAAATTGAACTTCGAGAGTCCATAACTTTACCAAGCTAAAGCCGATTGCAAAGTGGCATACCTCTAAAGACTTCTGATTCGATTCTCTAAAAATCTGCATTCAAATTTTTCAATTTAACGTCGATTAATTTTTTGACCCATTTTCATGTCAGTTATTTCTAGATTTCCGAGGACTTTTAACAGAGTGACTAAAAATTGGACTTAGAGAGTCCATAACTTTACCAAACTTAAGCCGTTTCCAAAGTGGCATACCTCTAAAGACTTCTGATTCGATTCTCTAAAAATCTGCATTCAAATTTTTCAATTTAACTTTGATCAAATTTTTCACCCATTTTCATGTCCGTTATTTCTAATTTGACTTGTTTAACTTTGACCCAAAATTGAACTTCGAGAGTCCATAACTTAATCAAACTTAAGCCGATTCCAAAGTGGCATACCTCTAAAGACTTCTGATTCGATTGTCTAAAAATCTGCATTCAAATTTTTCAATTTAACTTTGATCAAATTTTTCACCCATTTTCATGTCAGTTATTTCTAATTTGACTTGTTTAACTTTGACCCAAAATTGAACTTCGAGAGTCCATAACTTTACCAAGCTAAAGCCGATTGCAAAGTGGCATACCTCTAAAGACTTCTGATTCGATTCTCTAAAAATCTGCATTCAAATTTGTCAGTTATTTCTAGATTTCCGAGGACTTGTAACAGAGTGACTAAAAATTGGACTTAGAGAGTCCATAACTTTACCAAACTTAAGCCGTTTCCAAAGCGGCATACCTCTAAAGACTTCTGATTCGATTCTCTAAAAATCTGCATTCAAATTTTTATACCCTTGCAGAGGGTATTATAATTTCAGTCAAAAGTTTGCAACGCAGTGAAGGAGACATTTCCGACCCTATAAAGTATATATATTCTTGATCAGGATCACCTCCTGAGTTGATATAGCCATGTCCGTCTGTCCGTCTGTCCGTCCGTCCGTTTCTACGCAAACTAGTCCCTCAGTTTTAAAGCTATCTGCTCGAAACTTTCCCAAAAGTTGTCTTTCTATTGCAGGTAGTATATAAGTCGGAACGAGCCGGATCGGGCGACTATATCATATAGCTGCCATATAACTGAACGATCGGAAAAGCCATAACTTTGGTGTTTTTAAAGATAAGAAGATGGGACTTTCTATGGGTTTTATTTTTGGCCAATCAATCCGACATACCGAATTTCATAAGGATCGGCCGACTATATCTTATAGCTGCCATATAACTGATTGATCGGAAGTGCCATAACTTTGGTGTTTGTAAAGTTAAGAAGTTGGGATTTTCTATGGGTTTTATTTTTGGCCAATCAATCCGACATACCAAATTTCATAAGGATCGGCCGACTATATCTTATAGCTGCCATATAACTGAACGATTGGAAATGCCATAACTTTGATGTTTTTAAAGTTAGGAAGTTGGGATTTTTTATGAGTATTAAGAATGCATCATATAAATAATATTGGAGAATATAATTTACAGAGTATTCTGCAAGGGTATATCAACTTCGGCTCCGCCCGAAGTTAGCTTTCCTTTCTTGTTCAATTTAACTTTGATCAAATTTTTCACCCATTTTCATGTCCGTTATTTCTAATTTGACTTGTTTAACTTTGACCCAAAATTGAACTTCGAGAGTCCATAACTTAATCAAACTTAAGCCGATTCCAAAGTGGCATACCTCTAAAGACTTCTGATTCGATTCTCTTAAAATCTGCATTCAAATTTTTATACCCTTGCAGAGGGTATTATAATTTTGGTCAGAAGTTTGTAACGCAGTGAAGGAGACGTTTCCGACCCCATAAAGTATATATATTCTTGATCAGGATCAATAGGGGAGTCGATATAGCCATGTCCGTCTGTCCGTCTGTTTCAATACCGTTTGCGAGCTCAGTTTAAAAGCTAGCGATCTGAAACTTTCACAATCGTCCTAAAACATGTGTACGCAGATCAAGTTTGAAAATCGCCCCGATCGGACGTCTATATCCTATAGCTCCCATAGGAACAATTGGATATATCTTGCAAGAATTTATGATATTTCGCGCAGTGTAAAAGTTATTGACATGAATCTTTCCAAATCGTATTTTTTATGCATACCTTGATCAGGGTAAAAGCGCGTGGCGATCGGACGTCTATATCCTATAGCTCCCATAGGAACAATAGGGTAAAATCGGTTAAAATTTAATGATTTTTAGGATATTTCGCGCAGTGTAAAAGCTATTGACATAAATCTTTCCAAATCTTATTTTTTTATGCGTACCTTGATCAGGGTAAAAGCGCGTGACGATCGGACGTCTATATCCTATAGCTCCCATTGGAACAATAGGGTAAAATCGGTCCAAATTTGATGTTTTTCTGAATATTTCGCGATGTGTAAAAGCTATTGCTGTACATTTTTTCAAATCGTATTTTTTTATGCATTCCTTCATCAAGGTAAAAGCGCGTGCTGATCGGACGTCTATATCCTATAGCTCCCATAGGAACAATACGGTGAAATCGGTCAAAATTTCATGTTTTTTAGAATATTTCGCGCAGTGTATAAGCTATTGACATACATTTTTCCAAGTCTTATTTATTTACGCATACCTTGATCAGGGTAAAAGCGCTTGCCGATTGGACGTCTATATCGTATAGCTTCCGTAGGAAAAATTGTTAAAGGCTGCGAAAATATCCCTTTTTCCCTATTTGTATATGACAATTTTGCAGTATAAAAGCTATTGGCATGAAACTATGCAATTTATCTAATTTATTTATGTACACCTTGCTCAGGGTGAAAGTTGCTGCCAATCAGACAAGTACATACTACATCCGCTATTTAAAAATTAAATTAATTACGTATAGCTAATCTTTTTATACTCTTGCAGAGGGTATTATAATTTTGGTCAGAAGTTTGTAACGCAGTGAAGGAGACGTTTCCGACCCCATAAAGTATATATATTCTTGATCAGGATCAATAGGGGAGTCGATATAGCCATGTCCGTCTGTCCGTCTGTTTCAATACCGTTTGCGAGCTCAGTCTAAAAGCTAGCGATCTGAAACTTTCACAATCGTCCTAAAACATGTGTACGCAGATCAAGTTTGAAAATCGCCCCGATCGGACGTCTATATCCTATAGCTCCCATAGGAACAATTGGATATATCTTGCAAGAATTTATGATATTTCGCGCAGTGTAAAAGCTATTGACATTAATCTTTACAAATCGTATTTTTTTATGCATACCTTGATCAGGGTAAAAGCGCGTGACGATCGGACGTCTATATCCTATAGCTCCCATAGGAACAATAGGGTAAAATCGGTTAAAATTTAATGATTTTTAGGATATTTCGCGCAGTGTAAAAGCTATTGACATAAATCTTTCCAAATCTTATTTTTTTATGCGTACCTTGATCAGGGTAAAAGCGCGTGACGATCGGACGTCTATATCCTATAGCTCCCATAGGAACAATAGGGTAAAATCGGTCCAAATTTGATGTTTTTCAGAATATTTCGCGATGTGTAAAAGCTATTGCTGTACATTTTTTCAAATCGTATTTTTTTATGCATTCCTTCATCAAGGTAAAAGCGCGTGCTGATCGGACGTCTATATCCTATAGCTCCCATAGGAACAATTGGATATATCTTGCAAGAATTTATGATATTTCGCGCAGTGTAAAAGCTATTGACATTAATCTTTACAAATCGTATTTTTTTATGCATATCTTGATCAGGGTAAAAGCGCGTGACGATCGGACGTCTATATCCTATAGCTCCCATAGGAACAATAGGGTAAAATCGGTTAAAATTTAATGATTTTTAGGATATTTCGCGCAGTGTAAAAGCTATTGACATAAATCTTTCCAAATCTTATTTTTTATGCGTACCTTGATCAGGGTAAAAGCGCGTGACGATCGGACGTCTATATCCTATAGCTCCCATAGGAACAATAGGGTAAAATCGGTCCAAATTTGATGTTTTTCAGAATATTTCGCGATGTGTAAAAGCTATTGCTGTACATTTTTTCAAATCGTATTTTTTTATGCATTCCTTCATCAAGGTAAAAGCGCGTGCTGATCGGACGTCTATATCCTATAGCTCCCATAGGAACAATACGGTGAAATCGGTCAAAATTTCATGTTTTTTAGAATATTTCGCGCAGTGTATAAGCTATTGACATACATTTTTCCAAGTCTTATTTATTTACGCATACCTTGATCAGGGTAAAAGCGCTTGCCGATCGGACGTCTATATCCTATAGCTCCCATAGGAACAATAGGGTGAAATCGGTCCAAATTTGATGATTATCAGAATATTTCGCGCAGTGTGTAAGCTACTAACATAAAATTTTCCAATTCTTATTTATTTACGCCTATCTTGATTAGGGTAAAAGCGCTTGCCGCTCGGAAATCTATATCTTAAAGGAGATAGGAAAAATTGTTAAAGGCTGCGAAAGTATCCCTTTTGTATATGAAATTTTTGCAGTATAAAAGCAATTGACTTGAAACGATGCAAATCTAGTTTACTTATGTATACCTTATTCCTTTCGCTACTTTTTCACTTTTAGCAATTTCGTCAAAGTCTGCAAGGGTATTAAAACTTCGGCTTGCCGAAGTTAGCTTCCGTCCTCGTTCAATTTAACGTTGATCAAATTTTTGACCCATTTTCATGTCAGTTATTTCTAATTTGACTTGTTTAACTTTGACCCAAAATTGAAGTTCGAGAGTCCATAACTTAATCAAACTTAAGCCGATTCCAAAGTGGCATACCTCTAAAGACTTCTGATTCGATTGTCTAAAAATCTGCATTCAAATTTTTATACCCTTGCAGAGGGTATTATAATTTTGGTCAAAAGTGTGCAACGCAGTGAAGGAGACATCTCCGACCCTATAAAGTATATATATTCTTGATCAGGATCACCTCCTGAGTTGATATAGCCATGTCCGTCTGTCCGTCTGTCCGTCTGTCCGTCTGTCCGTCTGTCCGTCTGTCTGTTTCTACGCAAACTAGTCTCTCAGTTTTAAAGCTATCGGATTGAAACTTTGCACACACCCTTCTTTCCTTTGCACGCAGTATATAAGTCGGAACGGCCGGGATCGGCCGACTATATCCTATAGCTGCCATATAACTGATTGATCGGAAATGCCATAACTTTCGTGTTTGTAAAGTTAGGAAGTTGGGATTTTCTATGGGTTTTATATTTGGCCAATCAATCCGACCTACCAAATTTCATAAGGATCGGCCGACTATATCCTATAGCTGCCATATAACTGATTGATCGGAAATGCCATAACTTTGGTGTTTGTAAAGTTAGAAAGTTGGGATTTTCTATGGGTTTTATATTTGGCCAATTAATCCGACCTACCAAATTTCATAAGGATCGGCCGACTATATCCTATAGCTGCCATATAACTGATTGATCGGAAATGCCATAACTTTGGTGTTTGTAAAGTTAGAAAGTTGGGATTTTCTATGGGTTTTATATTTGGCCAATCAATCCGACCCACCAAATTTCATAAGGATCGGCCGACTATATCCTATAGCTGCCATATAACTGATTGATCGGAAATGCCATAACTTTGGTGTTTGTTAAGTTATGAAGTTGGGATTTTCTATGGATTTTATTTTTGGCCAATCAATCCGACCTACCAAATTTCATAAGGATCGGCCGACTATATCCTATAGCTGCCATATAACTGATTGATCGGAAATGCCATAACTTTGGTGTTTGTAAAGTTAGGAAGTTGGGATTTTCTATGGATTTTATTTTTGGCCAATCAATCCGACCTATCAAATTTCATAAGGATCGGCCGACTATATCCTATAGCTGCCATATAACAGAACGATTGGAAATGCCATAACTTTGTTGTTGTTAAAGTTAGGAAGTTCGGATTTTTTATGAGTATTAAGAATGCATCATATGAATAATTTTGGAGAATATAATTTACAGAGTATTCTGCAAGGGTATATCAACTTCGGCTCCGCCCGAAGTTAGCTTTCCTTTCTTGTTCAATTTAACTTTGATCAAATTTTTCACCCATTTTCATGTCAGTTATTTCTAATTTGACTTGTTTAACTTTGACCCAAAATTGAACTTCGAGAGTCCATAACTTTACCAAGCTAAAGCCGATTGCAAAGTGGCATACCTTTAAAGACTTCTGATTCGATTCTCTAAAAATCTGCATTCAAATTTTTCAATTTAACGTCGATTAATTTTTTGACCCATTTTCATGTCAGTTATTTCTAGATTTCCGAGGACTTGTAACAGAGTGACTAAAAATTGAACTTCGAGAGTCCATAACTTTACCAAACTTAAGCCGTTTCCAAAGTGGCATACCTCTAAAGACTTCTGATTCGATTCTCTAAAAATCTGCATTCAAATTTTTCAATTTAACTTTGATCAATATTTTCACCCATTTTCATGTCAGTTATTTCTAATTTGACTTGTTTAACTTTGACCCAAAATTGAACTTCGAGAGTCCATAACTTTACCAAACTTAAGCCGATTCCAAAGTGGCATACCTCTAAAGACTTCTGATTCGATTCTCTAAAAATCTGCATTCAAATTTTTCAATTTAACTTTGATCAAATTTTTCACCCATTTTCATGTCAGTTATTTCTAATTTGACTTGTTTAACTTTGACCCAAAATTGAACTTCGAGAGTCCATAACTTTACCAAGCTTAAGCCGATTGCAAAGTGGCATACCTCTAAAGACTTCTGATTCGATTCTCTAAAAATCTGCATTCAAATTTTTCAATTTAACGTTGATCAAATTTTTGACCCATTTTCATGTCAGTTATTTTTAGTTTTCCGATGACTTGTAAAAGAGTGACCCAAAATTGGACTTCGAGAGTCTATAACTTTACCAAACTTAAGCCGATTCCAAAGTGGCATACCTCTAAAGACTTCTGATTCGATTCTCTAAAAATCTGCATTCAAATTTTTCAATTTAACGTTGATCAAATTTTTGTCCCATTTTCATGTCAGTTATTTTTAGTTTTCCGATGACTTGTAAAAGAGTGACCCAAAATTGGACTTCGAGAGTCTATAACTTTACCAAACTTAAGCCGATTCCAAAGTGGCATACCTCTAAAGACTTCTGATTCGATTCTCTAAAAATCTGCATTCAAATTTTCAAATTTAACTTTGATCAAATTTTTCACCCATTGTCATGTCAGTTATTTCTAATTTGACTTGTTTAGCTTTGACCCAAAATTGAACTTCGAGAGTCCATAACTTAATCAAGCTTAAGCCGATTGCAAAGCGGCATACCTCTAAAGACTTCTGATTCGATTCTCTAAAAATCTGCATTCAAATTTTTCAATTTAACGTTGATCAAATTTTTGACCCATTTTCATGTCAGTTATTTTTAGTTTTCCGATGACTTGTAAAAGAGTGACTCAAAATTGGACTTAGAGAGTCCATAACTTTACCAAACTTAAGCCGATTCCAAAGTGGCATACCTCTAAAGACTTCTGATTCGATTGTCTAAAAATCTGCATTCAAATTTTTATACCCTTGCAGAGGGTATTATAATTTTGGTCAAAAGTGTGCAACGCAGTGAAGGAGGCATCTCCGACCCTATAAAGTATATATATTCTTGATCAGGATCACCTCCTGAGTTGATATAGCCATGTCCGTCTGTCCGTCTGTCCGTCTGTCCGTCTGTCTGTTTCTACGCAAACTAGTCTCTCAGTTTTAAAGCTATCGAATTGAAACTTTGCACACACCCTTCTTTCCTTTGCACGCAGTATATAAGTCGGAACGGCCGGGATCGGCCGACTATATCCTATAGCTGCCATATAACTGATTGATCGGAAATGCCATAACTTTGGTGTTTGTAAAGTTAGAAAGTTGGGATTTTCTATGGGTTTTATATTTGGCCAATCAATCCGACCTACCAAATTTCATAAGGATCGGCCGACTATATCCTATAGCTGCCATATAACTGAACGGTTGGAAATGCCATAATTTTGGTGTTTGTAAAGTTAGAAAGTTAAGATTTTCTACAGGTTTTATATTTGGCCAATCAATCCGACCTACCAAATTTCATAAGGATCGGCCGACTATATCCTATAGCTGCATATAACTGAACGATTCGAAATGCCATAACTTTGGTGTTTTTAAAGTTAGGAAGTTTGGATTTTTTATGAGTATTAAGAATGCATCATAGGAATAATTTTGGAGAATATTATTATAGAGAATTCTGCAAGGGTATATCAACTTCGGCTCCGCCCGAAGTTAGCTTTCCTTTCTTGTTCAATTTAACTTTGATCAAATTTTTCACCCATTTTCATGTCAGTTATTTCTAATTTGACTTGTTTAGCTTTGACCCAAAATTGAACTTCGAGAGTCCATAACTTAATCAAACTTAAGCCGATTCCAAAGTGGCATACCTTAAAGACTTCTGATTCGATTCTCTTAAAATCTGCATTCAAATTTTTCAATTTAACGTTGATCAAATTTTTTGACCCATTTTCATGTCAGTTATTTCTAATTTGACTTGTTTAACTTTGACCCAAAATTGAACTTCGAGAGTCCATAACTTTACCAAGCTTAAGCCGATTGCAAAGTGGCATACCTCTAAAGACTTCTGATTCGATTCTCTAAAAATCTGCATTCAAATTTTTCAATTTAACGTGGATCAAATTTTTGACCCATTTTCATGTCAGTTATTTTTAGTTTTCCGATGACTTGTAAAAGAGTGACCCAAAATTGGACTTCGAGAGTCTATAACTTTACCAAACTTAAGCCGATTCCAAAGTGGCATACCTCTAAAGACTTCTGATTCGATTCTCTAAAAATCTGCATTCAAATTTTTCAATTTAACGTTGATCAAATTTTTGACCCATTTTCATGTCAGTTATTTCTAGTTTTCCGAGGACTTTTAACAGAGTGACTCAAAATTGGACTTAGAGAGTCCATAACTTTACCAAACTTAAGCCGATTCCAAAGTGGCATACCTCTAAAGACTTCTGATTCGATTGTCTAAAAATCTGCATTCAAATTTTTATACCCTTGCAGAGGGTATTATAATTTTGGTCAAAAGTGTGCAACGCAGTGAAGGAGACATCTCCGACCCTATAAAGTATATATATTCTTGATCAGGATCACCTCCTGAGTTGATATAGCCATGTCCGTCTGTCCGTCTGTCCGTCTGTCTGTTTCTACGCAAACTAGTCTCTCAGTTTTAAAGCTATCGGATTGAAACTTTGCACACACCCTTCTTTCCTTTGCACGCAGTATATAAGTCGGAACGGCCGGGATCGGCCGACTATATCCTATAGCTGCCATATAACTGATTGATCGGAAATGCCATAACTTTCGTGTTTGTAAAGTTAGGAAGTTGGGATTTTCTATGGGTTTTATATTTGGCCAATCAATCCGACCTACCAAATTTCATAAGGATCGGCCGACTATATCCTATAGCTGCCATATAACTGATTGATCGGAAATGCCATAACTTTGGTGTTTGTAAAGTTAGAAAGTTGGGATTTTCTATGGGTTTTATATTTGGCCAATCAATCCGACCTACCAAATTTCATAAGGATCGGCCGACTATATCCTATAGCTGCCATATAACTGATTGATCGGAAATGCCATAACTTTGGTGTTTGTAAAGTTAGAAAGTTGGGATTTTCTATGGGTTTTATATTTGGCCAATCAATCCGACCCACCAAATTTCATAAGGATCGGCCGACTATATCCTATAGCTGCCATATAACTGATTGATCGGAAATGCCATAACTTTGGTGTTTGTAAAGTTAGGAAGTTGGGATTTTCTATGGATTTTATTTTTGGCCAATCAATCCGACCTATCAAATTTCATAAGGATCGGCCGACTATATCCTATAGCTGCCATATAACTGAACGATTGGAAATGCCATAAGTTTGTTGTTGTTAAAGTTAGGAAGTTCGGATTTTTTATGAGTATTAAGAATGCATCATATGAATAATTTTGGAGAATATAATTTACAGAGTATTCTGCAAGGGTATATCAACTTCGGCTCCGCCCGAAGTTAGCTTTCCTTTCTTGTTCAATTTAACTTTGATCAAATTTTTCACCCATTTTCATGTCAGTTATTTCTAATTTGACTTGTTTAACTTTGACCCAAAATTGAACTTCGAGAGTCCATAACTTTACCAAGCTAAAGCCGATTGCAAAGTGGCATACCTTTAAAGACTTCTGATTCGATTCTCTAAAAATCTGCATTCAAATTTTTCAATTTAACGTCGATTAATTTTTTGACCCATTTTCATGTCAGTTATTTCTAGATTTCCGAGGACTTGTAACAGAGTGACTAAAAATTGGACTTAGAGAGTCCATAACTTTACCAAACTTAAGCCGTTTCCAAAGTGGCATACCTCTAAAGACTTCTGATTCGATTCTCTAAAAATCTGCATTCAAATTTTTCAATTTAACTTTGATCAAATTTTTCACCCATTTTCATGTCAGTTATTTCAAATTTGACTTGTTTAACTTTGACCCAAAATTGAACTTCGAGAGTCCATAACTTTACCAAACTTAAGCCGATTCCAAAGTGGCATACCTCTAAAGACTTCTGATTCGATTCTCTAAAAATCTGCATTCAAATTTTTCAATTTAACTTTGATCAAATTTTTCACCCATTTTCATGTCAGTTATTTCTAATTTGACTTGTTTAACTTTGACCCAAAATTGAACTTCGAGAGTCCATAACTTAATCAAACTTAAGCCGATTCCAAAGTGGCATACCTCTAAAGACTTCAGATTCGATTGTCTAAAAATCTGCATTCAAATTTTTCAATTTAACTTTGATCAAATTTTTCACCCATTTTCATGTCAGTTATTATACCCTTGCAGAGGGTATTATAATTTTGGTCAAAAGTGTGCAACGCAGTGAAGGAGACATCTCCGACCATATAAAGTATATATATTCTTGATCAGGATCGCCTCCTGAGTTGATATAAGCATGTCCGTCTGTCCGTCTGTCCGTCTGTCCGTCTGTCCGTCTGTCCGTCTGTCTGTCCGTCTGTCTGTTTCTACGCGAACTAGTCTCTCAGTTTTAAAGATATCGAATTGAAACTTTGCACACACCCTTCTTTCCTTTGCACGCAGTATATAAGTCGGAACGGCCGGGATCGGCCGACTATATCCTATAGCTGCCATACAACTGATTGATAGGAAATGCCATAACTTAAGTGCTTGTAAAGTTAGGGAGTTGAGATTTTCTATGGGTTTTATTTTTGGCCAATCAATTCGACCTAGCAAATTTTATAAGGATCGGCCGACTATATCCTATAGCTGCCATATAACTGAACGATCGGAAATGCCATAACTTTGGTGTTTGTAATATTAGGAAGTTGGGATTTTCTATGGGTTTTATTTTTGGCCAATCAATCCGACCTACCAAATTTCATAAGGATCGGCAGACTATATCCTATAGCTACCATATAACTGAACGATCGTAAATGCCATAACTTTGGTGTTTGTAATATTAGGAAGTTGGGATTTTCTATGGGTTTTATTTTTGGCCAATCAATCCGACCTACCAAATTTCAAAAAGATCGGCCGACTATATCCTATAGCTGCCATATAACGGAACAATCGGAAATGTCATAACATTGGTGTTTTTAAAGTTAGGAAATTGGGATTTTGTATGGGTTTTTTATTTGGCCAATCATCCGACATACCAAATTTCGTCAGGATCTTTTCAGATTTACCTTTAAACCTAATTTAGAATTGTTATTGAGCTTCTGGTACATATAAGAAAATTTGTACTTAGTCATAGAATATGTCATAGAATATGGCTATCATAGCTATCATCATCAATAAAATCAATCAATAAAATTCAACCCCCTCGAACTTTTCCTTATTGGCATTAATATAGAAATAGATTTATTAAATATTATTTTGAATCTGTCGGTGATCCATTTTTTTTTTTTTATGAACTAGTTAAAACAAAGGATTGATGCTGGTTTCCGTGATATTTATTATGAATCCTCACATACTCAGCCCCCTCACCACGACAAGGTCTCAATCCACGAGAGGGAAATATTATAATAGCTTAATCTATATTGCACTTTATAAAAAAAAAATTATCACAATCTTGAAACAATATAATAATATATTTCTATTTTACCTAAATATATACAATTCAAATAAATAAATAAGTTAATAAATTAATAGATAAATTAATAAATAAATTAATAAACTAATCATAATATCTATATTTAAAAAAAATTCCATCATGATGACTATAGCTCGTTTTATATGTAAGAGCAACAGCATTCCTCAGCTCATTTTCAGCAAATATCCAATCAATTTGCGTCAAATGTTTCGTAGTTGCAGAATTATTGATTGGAATTAGATTAAATTCATTTAAAGCTTCTTCAAGTCGATCAGTGGTTGTGGATCTGCAAATATTAAAATCTCCTAAAATAACCAATTTGCTATTATTTTCTAAGCTGCGTATCCTTTCTACGTCCGACATAACTTCATTACGAAATTGAGCTATAGGAAACGTTGGATTCCTATAAACAACAATGAAGGATGTATTAAGATATTTGAAGGCAATTGATTGGTATATAGTTCTTGAGCTCAAAGACTTATTTGTCTCAAACAAGAAAACTACATTTTCGGCAATATTTTGCTTGGCATAAATCATAATTCCATTTTTGCCAATACCATTCAATCGATTGCTATCAATTCTTCTTATTATGTCGAAACCTTGGTAAGAAAAGTCTTCGCTGGGAAGAGTCCAAGTTTCGACAAAACAAAGAAAATTTGCACAACAAATAATAGGGTCGTTAAAAATATCTTCGCGATGGCTTCGAAGAGACTCAACATTATGGTAATAAAGGGAGATGTCTTCGTTTCTGTTAACCACAAAATCATAATGCGTAGTCAAAAACTTTTCCTCTCTTAACTTTTGAAGTTCGTCTTGGACATTTGGAGCTCCAAATCTTGTTGGAGCAACAAAGTCGCCTAGAAGAAAAAGTCCTGATGCGCTAGTGGCTCTGCTGCATCCAACATATAACGAAGCTCGCTTGATGCCTCTTTTAAGATGCACGGCGACTTTGCTATATGTTGCTCCTTGGCTTTTGTGGATGGTAATAGCCTCAGCAGGAACAATTGGAAATTGTTTTCGGTCAACAGAAGCATGCTCCGATCTTCCACATTGAAAAACTCGAGAGGCTTTTACTATTGGAGTCCATTCGGGATCGGGACTGTTCCGAACTTTTGATCTGGCGATAGCGCCAACCGTGGGTTCAAAAAATTTAATCCAAAGTCGCGTTACTAAATTTGAGCCATTCACTAAGCAATGGTCAATTAGCATCAGCTGACCAGTTGCTCCATTTACAAGTCCGTCACTTGTGTCTATATTGACGGTCACCATATATTTAGCAGTTGTTTTGAGATGAAGAACATATGGCAAGCCCTGTGTTTCAGAGGTTTTCATATTTTGAGCATATCTTAACGTGTTTTCTCTGTTTCGTGTAGATATGTTCGCAGTTTTCACTGTATCAACAGCAGTGGAAACCAATTCCTCCGTCCCAATTCGCGCTAGTTTTAGGGAATTGTAATTGTTAACTTCTTCGTTAGAAGAAAATAAATGAATGGCATCATCAGGAACTTCGCTGGGTGAAACAACTCTTTGTTTAAGGAGCTCCATATCTGCTATTGTCATGCAAGCCTCAGATAAATGATTTAGGGCTTGAGCAAATGCATGGTCGCCTCTTTGGCGCATTATTTCAGTAAGCTCAAAATACTTAAAGTTGTTCCATAAGCTATTTCCTGCTAAAACGCTATAAGGATTAATTGTCCTCTCCGAAAATATCCAACTGTCTCCAACTGGGGAAAGTTGCTTTAGATCTCCAAAAACTATAATTGATTTTCCACCAAAACTTAAGTCAGGGCTTCGGAATATTTGACGAAGCCGTTGATCCAAAAATGAAAGCATTTTAGAACCAACCATAGAAATTTCATCAATTATAATCAGTTGGAGATCAATCAACTTGCAATGAATTGTATTTAAACTATCATTGCTTAACGGTCTTAAGGGACCTGAAGCCTGATTAATTGGAAGAGAAAACACTGAATGCAGAGTCAGTCCTCCAATTCCAAAAGCAGCTTTTCCAGTCGGAGCACATAATAAAACCTTTGCTGAATCCGTAGCACCAGGAACCTTATTTGCTCGCCAAGTCACAGACTGATAGATGGTAGAAATCAGTCTGCTTTTTCCTACACCGGCCCCTCCACCAACATATTCGTAAAAAATATTTTTACAAACAACATTATGCATCACATGTGCATAATATAGTCTTTGTTTGTAGTTGAGGGACCGAGTTAGCGAGCAAAGGTCATCATTGGAAACTAACGGGGGGAGTCTAATTAATTGAAGTTCGCCGTCTTCTTCAGGGTTGTTTATCGCATTGTCATCCTGAAGAATATTTACGTTTCGCTCTATATTTGGTACAGCCAAAGCTCTAAACTCTTCGTCTAAAAATTGGGAGGCAGGTTCTTCCGCATCAGGAGCATTATCTCCCCTATCCTCTTGCAAATCTTCCAGAACTCTCTCTAACTCCATATCATCAAACACATCATAGTTCCTTTTCATTATCTTAATGGCTTCATGGTTTACTCGGAATGTGTTTGCAATGTCGTTGGAAAGAAGTTCAGCTTCTTCATTTCGCCAAGGATAAAAGAGCATTAAATGCTCTCGGAAATAATCGGAAGGTGAAGAGTTTATGCTAAAGCGAACCCACCTTAGAATCAGGGGATGCCTACGTTTCTTAACGCAACCAGACCCATCCAACAGTGGATAACTTTGCTCAGCAACTTCATCTTCGTCATCTACCTCCACATCATTTGCTTCATCATAGTCTTCCCTATGATTAGCGGCAGATCGTGCAATCCGCTTGACAAATCTGTACCAAGCTGCGAAATCTGCTAAACAAATTCCTTCCAACTGCTCATGCCTTTGCACATATCGGTCAAGAATATTACGCTCAAAAATATCCACCGAGTTGTTTGGAAGTCGCTCTAATTCTTCATTTGAGCGAGCCAATCGAACTCGTTTGTCTGGATGGCAAGTGTTTACAAAAATAGTACCTTCACTTGCCTCCGACATATGCAGCCCCAAAATATTGTAAGCTGCTTCTTGGGCCGATATTTCTGTAGCGTTAATAAACTTATTCCCTATGTGCTGTAATTTCCTTTTAATAGAAATATTCCCATGGCTTATTTCTGCCATGGCTTCACGGAGCAACTGCGATACGCCTCTGTTTGACTTGTTTATGTAGTTAATGATATAACTACAACAGGCGTACGCATCTAGGATAAATTGAATATCCATATTAGCTCTGTGTAAGCTTAGAATATCTCTATTATAAGCATTGAGCAGTCGGTCGGAGAATTGTCTGCGAAGAAAAATTTGTGGCTTTTTTAAGCTGGAACGTAAGGCTAGCTTGTAGGCTTCAAAATTAGTTTCAAGGTGGGACAGAAAATTATCAAAATTGTTAAACAAAGCTGCGTCTTCATTTGAAATAGTCCTTAAAGCTTCCTTAATTTTTTTAAACAAAGTTTTATGATCTTCAATATTGACTTCGTTTTCTTCTATTGGATGCAAAATAAGCGTTTCGGGCATAGGAGGATATGGCATATTGAATCGGCAGAACTCCTGTCCGCGTAACTCTCTTAGGCAAGAAGCACTATGCTTATGGCGTTGATACTGAATTACTTCTTGTAGTTCAGTATCGTCTCCATTTGTAGTAATAAACCTATCAATAAAGTTTATTACTTGCTCGGTATTTTCGGCGTCTTCGAGCTTAGGAGCACCAGCAAGCCAGTACATGCCATGAGAATGCGGAGATCCTCTGTGCTGGAACTCGATTCTCCAATAAAAATGAGAAAGATTAAATTCCCCAAAAATATCGGGTTTGAACAATTTCATTAATTGTCGCAACCTGTAATCGAAGTATCGAGAGCACGTCACTGGATCAGATCGGATTAACCGAGCCTTTTCGGAGCTGGAAAGAGCTGCCGCTTCTTCCTCGCTTATAGCCCTATTATCCAATAGAAGAGACAGGATAACTAAAAGTTCATTCCACTTAGTTTCAGCAGCGGAAAGAGTTATGAAAAACGTTGGCAGCCCAAATTGTCGAATCATGGCTATAACTTTTTTTTCTCAGCCTCCCAATGAGCTGGTGCAGACCGTAAGCCTTTTAGGATGTGGTAGCCATCATCATGTTGCACAAGACGGTCAACAAATGATTCATCCCGCAGATTACCAGCGGTAACCGCTCCCGACTTTTTGCGTAAAGCAATTGAAATTGAATTTTGTATGCGCTGCATTTCGTAAAATTTATACATGTATAAAACTTTTGGAACTACAGCGCAACGACGGTCGTAAAAACGGATTTGGGATCTGGCTTTTTTCGCATAGGTTGTATTTCCTTTAAATATTTCTCCGCAAGAAATAGTTGGAAAGGAAAATTCCTCTGCGTCTTCGTCAAGCGTTAAGCTTGTTGGCCGGCGGCCTTCACCCGGTGCCAATGCAATGCGCTGAATTGCAGTATCATTATTTTCCAATAATGTTTCATGGCCTCCGGGATTTAAATTGTCTTCGAGCTCTGCAGCATTTTGGGAGTGGTGTTGCTGGTGAAGAAGTTGCTCTACTGCTTCGCGATCAGATTCGTCAGCAATAAAAGGAATTTCATTAATTCCTTGAAGTTCTGTTAGCCAGGATTCGTTTAGTGAAATGTTGTGCTTTCTGTAGAGCTCGGTATTCACTAAGTACCGTACAGCTTCAAGAACCCGAGCGGGTCTAATAGTTTCAGTCATGAAATTGTGAGCGTACTCTAGTCTCCTTTTTAAATGGACTTGGATGACATGGGTAGAGTCGAAAGAGCGTGGAAGCGCAGTCACAATATCGGGAACTGAAATTGGAACATTCACCACTGCCCCTCTGATTCCACATTGCCTTTCATAGCCGAGGGAAATAATCCTCATAAAAGGGATTCTCGGTGAAATAAGGCGTTCTTCGAGGCAGGTGAGTCCATTTAAGCACTCAGGGATTTCTGGGAAATCGAACCCATTAGAAAGGCAGAGTGATGGGAGTTTGCCAAGAGAAATGGCACGACGACAAGTGTGGCAAAAGTTATATTTGCCGGACGGACTTGGAAATTTTCTTGACAAATAAAAGGCGTTGCCAACGTTTAGGAGAGGAAATTTAGAGGAGATAGCCAAGATGGATAATCCACTTACCTGCGAACGGAACCATGTTCCTCCACAGCAAATACAAATAGCCGTTGGGCCTTCCTTAATGTTCCTGTGGTACAAATCCCTCGCTGATGATCGAATCCTATTTCGCTGTTGTCCTCGTTCCTGTTCCAGTTCATCCTCCGAAAGTTGAGCTCTTGCGTCCATGTTTCTTTGCGACTGCCTTTGGGAGGCATCGAGTCGATTTTGTGAGTCCATCCTAAAGTTTAATAACCGATCCTCTGCCATTTGCCGAATTTGTTCTTCCCGAATCCTCCGCTGTTGTCGTGTTTCCCGGCGTTGTGATGTGTTTATCCGTTGCTCCTGTGATCTAGCGATGGGATTTCTCCTGGTTGCTCTCCTGTTATCGGCGTCCCTTTCCCGTTCTCGCTGCCTGTCTTCCATATCCCTTCGTCGCTGTCGGTGCTCTCCAGTGTTCCTTTCCTGTTCCCTTGCACGTTCCTCTGGGTCCTCGCGATGAGCAGCTCGTGCTGCGGCATCCCGAATTCGCTCTGAAATTCGAAATTCGGGATTGTTCCTCCGAGAGGCATGGTCAGCAGTATTTTGCACCTGCTCTTGTCGCCGTTCCTCGGTGACCTCTCGACGAATAGCACGCGCTCCGGCGTCCCGTACCCGTTCAGGATTTCGGTACTCCGGAATAGTCCTCCGAGTAGAGTGCTCAGCAGTGTTTCGCAACTGCTCTCGTCGTCGCTCCTCGGGGTCCTCTCGACGGATCGCGTGTGCATCCATGTCCCGAACCCGTTCAGGATTTCGGTACTCCGGAATAGTCCTCCGAGTAGAGTGCTCAGCAGTGTTTCGCAACTGCTCTCGTCGTCGCTCCTCGGGGTCCTCTCGACGGATCGCGTGTTCATCCATGTCCCGAACCCGTTCAGGATTTCGGTACTCCGGAATAGTCCTCCGAGTAGAGTGCTCAGCAGTGTTTCGCAACTGCTCTCGTCGTCGCTCCTCGGGGTCCTCTCGACGGATCGCGTGTGCATCCATGTCCCGAACCCGTTCAGGATTTCGGTACTCCGGAATAGTCCTCCGAGTAGAGTGCTCAGCAGTGTTTCGCAACTGCTCTCGTCGTCGCTCCTCGGGGTCCTCTCGACGGATCGCGTGTGCATCCATGTCCCGAACCCGTTCAGGATTTCGGTTCTCCGGAATAGTCCTCCGAGTAGAGTGCTCAGCAGTGTTTCGCAACTGCTCTCGTCGTCGCTCCTCGGGGTCCTCTCGACGGATCGCGTGTGCATCCATGTCCCGAACCCGTTCAGGATTTCGGTTCTCCGGAATAGTCCTCCGAGTAGAGTGCTCAGCAGTGTTTCGCAACTGCTCTCGTCGTCGCTCCTCAGAGTCCTGTCGACGGGTTGCACGTGCCTCCATATCCCGAGCCCGCTCAGAAACACGATAGTCCAGGTCCTGTCGACGATTCGAATGTCTTGCAGCATCCTGAATACGCTCCTCAGAACGGATTTCTGGGTTAGTCCTCCGAGATGCATGCTCAGCAGTGTTTCGCAACTGCTCTTGTCTTCGCTCCTCAGAGTCCTCCCGACGAGTTAAATGCGCTTGTGCGTCCCGAATCCGTTCAAGGTTGCGAACCCTTTCGCTTCTTCTCCGCTGCGCGCGTGCAGTGGAATCCTGAGCACGACTTTCCTCCCGAAAGTTAGGGTTATTGCCTCGAACATTGGCGATATGTTGAGAGTTCCGAGCTCTTATTTGGGACGCATTCCTTTCATAGCGGGTTCTACTGCGGCTTAAAGCTGCTTGGCGGCGTTGCTCCTGGGACAAGCGTGTTACACGTGGCATTTCTAATAGCGCTGCATGAAAAAATAAAAATTATGGAATGATAGCATATAAAATCACCTACATGGAATGCCGTCCACGGCTATAATAAGATTTTAGGAGAATTTGAAAGTTAATGAGTTATTAGCGAAATATACTTACCAAAGTTTGTGTTTCAAATATTACTCGAAAACAATTTTTTAATTTTACCACTGATACAAATTACTTTCTCACTCTTTTGCACTGTTAAAAATACTTCCGCTCTCTTTAAATTTTTGCACTTGAAAAAATACTTTTCACTAACTGGCAGAGTAACGTCGTCACTCTATAAATTTTTTCATCGACTGATCTACGAATTATAGGATTTCTGAATATATAATCAAGTTAGGTAATATCCCAAATAAAAATGAATTGTCCCATGACCCTTTTAAGGTTCTCTAGCTTGACCCTTTTCAAAAAGGCAATGAAAATGCATTTTTTATGTATCTGGCTACCTGTTGTGCAATTTAGGTCCTAATTTGTAGTGCTATTTTTTCCGATTCGACCATCAAAAAAGGGTATACCTGATATTGTACAGTTACAAAGCCACTCCTTAAATTGCACTCATACCTGCGTTACCGGTTGCGCAATGCAGGTTCTTTGCACAATTCTTGCCCCTTGCACGTGTTCATTGAACCAATTAAGGGTTTGCCAAATTATACCTGCTTATAATGGAAAAATCCCGTGGATTTCTTTGAATGAAATGTCTCTGTTATCTAAAAAGTAAAGGGTTGTAAACTTAAGCGTTACTGTCACTCCTTTGCATTATAAAAGAGGCTGAAAGGGTAGATATGTTAGAATGCATCATATGAATAATTTTGGAGAATATAATTTACAGTATGTTCTGCAAGGGTATATCAACTTCGGCTCCGCCCGAAGTTAGCTTTCTTTTCTTGTTTCTAATTTGACTTGTTTAACTTTGACCCAAAATTGAACTTCGAGAGTCCATAACTTTACCAAGCTAAAGCCGATTGCAAAGTGGCATACCTCTAAAGACTTCTGATTCGATTCTCTAAAAATCTGCATTCAAATTTTTCAATTTAACGTCGATTAATTTTTTGACCCATTTTCATGTCAGTTATTTCTAGATTTCCGAGAACTTGTAACAGAGTGACTAAAAATTGGACTTAGAGAGTCCATAACTTTACCAAACTTAAGCCGTTTCCAAAGTGGCATACCTCTAAAGACTTCTGATTCGATTCTCTAAAAATCTGCATTCAAATTTTTCGATTTAACGTCGATTAATTTTTTGACCCATTTTCATGTCAGTTATTTCTAGATTTCCGAGGACTTGTAACAGAGTGACTAAAAATTGGACTTAGAGAGTCCATAACTTTACCAAACTTAAGCCGTTTCCAAAGTGGCATACCTCTAAAGACTTCTGATTCGATCCTCAAAAAATCTGCATTCAAATTTTTCAATTTAACTTTGATCAAATTTTTCACCCATTTTCATGTCAGTTATTTCTAATTTGACTTGTTTAACTTTGACCCAAAATAGGACTTAGAGAGTCCATAACTTAACCAAACTTAAGCCGATTCCAAAGTGGCATACCTCTAAAGACTTCTGATTCGATTTTCTAAAAATCTGCATTCAAATTTTTCAATTTAACTTTGATCATATTTTTCACCCATTTTCATGTCAGTTATTTCTAATTTGACTTGTTTAACTTTGACCCAAAATTGAACTTCGAGAGTCCATAACTTTACCAAGCTAAAGCCGATTGCAAAGTGGCATACCTCTAAAGACTTCTGATTCGATTCTCTAAAAATCTGCATTCAAATTTTTCAATTTAACGTCGATTAATTTTTTGACCCATTTTCATGTCAGTTATTTCTAGATTTCCGAGGACTTGTAACAGAGTGACTAAAAATTGGACTTAGAGAGTCCATAACTTTACCAAACTTAAGCCGTTTCCAAAGTGGCATACCTCTAAAGACTTCTGATTCGATTCTCTAAAAATCTGCATTCAAATTTTTCGATTTAACGTCGATTAATTTTTTGACCCATTTTCATGTCAGTTATTTCTAGATTTCCGAGGACTTGTAACAGAGTGACTAAAAATTGGACTTAGAGAGTCCATAACTTTACCAAACTTAAGCCGTTTCCAAAGTGGCATACCTCTAAAGACTTCTGATTCGATCCTCTAAAAATCTGCATTCAAATTTTTCAATTTAACTTTGATCAAATTTTTCACCCATTTTCATGTCAGTTATTTCTAATTTGACTTGTTTAACTTTGACCCAAAATAGGACTTAGAGAGTCCATAACTTAACCAAACTTAAGCCGATTCCAAAGTGGCATACCTCTAAAGACTTCTGATTCGATTTTCTAAAAATCTGCATTCAAATTTTTCAATTTAACTTTGATCATATTTTTCACCCATTTTCATGTCAGTTATTTCTAATTTGACTTGTTTAACTTTGACCCAAAATTGAACTTCGAGAGTCCATAACTTTACCAAGCTAAAGCCGATTGCAAAGTGGCATACCTCTAAAGACTTCTGATTCGATTCTCTAAAAATCTGCATTCAATTTTTATACCCTTGCAGAGGGTATTATAATTTTGGTCAGAAGTTTGTAACGCAGTGAAGGAGACGTTTCCGACCCCATAAAGTATATATATTCTTGATCAGGATCAATAGGGGAGTCGATATAGCCATGTCCGTCTGTCCGTCTGTCCGTCTGTTTCAATACCGTTTGCGAGCTCAGTTTAAAAGCTAGCGATCTGAAACTTTCACAATCGTCCTAAAACATGTGTACGCAGATCAAGTTTGAAAATCGCCCCGATCGGACGTCTATATCCTATAGCTCCCATAGGAACAATTGGATATATCTTGCAAGAATTTATGATATTTCGCGCAGTGTAAAAGCTATTGACATTAATCTTTACAAATCGTATTTTTTTATGCATACCTTGATCAGGGTAAAAGCGCGTGGCGATCGGACGTCTATATCCTATAGCTCCCATAGGAACAATTGGATATATCTTGCAAGAATTTATGATATTTCGCGCAGTGTAAAAGCTATTGACATTAATCTTTACAAATCGTATTTTTTTATGCATACCTTGATCAGGGTAAAAGCGCGTGGCGATCGGACGTCTATATCCTATAGCTCCCATAGGAACAATAGGGTAAAATCGGTTAAAATTTAATGATTTTTAGGATATTTCGCGCAGTGTAAAAGCTATTGACATAAATCTTTCCAAATCTTATTTTTTTATGCGTACCTTGATCAGGGTAAAAGCGCGTGACGATCGGACGTCTATATCCTATAGCTCCCATAGGAACAATAGGGTAAAATCGGTCCAAATTTGATGTTTTTCTGAATATTTCGCGATGTGTAAAAGCTATTGCTGTACATTTTTTCAAATCGTATTTTTTTATGCATTCCTTCATCAAGGTAAAAGCGCGTGCTGATCGGACGTCTATATCCTATAGCTCCCATAGGAACAATACGGTGAAATCGGTCAAAATTTCATGTTTTTTAGAATATTTCGCGCAGTGTATAAGCTATTGACATACATTTTTCCAAGTCTTATTTATTTACGCATACCTTGATCAGGGTAAAAGCGCTTGCCGATTGGACGTCTATATCGTATAGCTTCCGTAGGAAAAATTGTTAAAGGCTGCGAAAATATCCCTTTTTTCCCTATTTGTATATGACAATTTTGCAGTATAAAAGCTATTGGCATGAAACTATGCAATTTATCTAATTTATTTATGTACACCTTGCTCAGGGTAAAAGTTGCTGCCAATCAGACAAGTACATACTACATCCGCTATTTAAAAATTAAATTAATTACGTATAGCTAATCTTTTTATACCCTTGCAGAGGGTATTATAATTTTGGTCAGAAGTTTGTAACGCAGTGAAGGAGACGTTTCCGACCCCATAAAGTATATACACTCACTCGCATATCTCTGCGTACACCCCAAAAAAATTTCAAAATCTAACTTTAAACCCTAGCTGTTCGGCCATTTATGCATATATTCAACCCATTCTTCTTTTAAACATAATTATAATTTATTGTCTTCATTGATGTATTTTTTTTTAAATTATTCAACAGTGTCTTATATTTTATTTTTAATTTTAAACTTAACACTACCAAAAAATGTACCCGCAAAAGTCTGCGTACACCTATTTAAAACACAAATAATATTATTTTTAGTAACTGGTAGGGTATCCTTTTCCCTGCAAAACTTCCGTAAGGCGTCTCGGCATGGAATCCACTTTTTATACCCTTGCAGAGGGTATTATAATTTTGGTCAAAAGTGTGCAACGCAGTGAAGGAGACATCTCCGACCCTATAAAGTATATATATTCTTGATCAGGATCACCTCCTGAGTTGATATAGCCATGTCCGTCTGTCCGTCTGTCCGTCTGTCTGTTTCTACGCAAACTAGTCTCTCAGTTTTAAAGCTATCGAATTGAAACTTTGCACACACCCTTCTTTCCTTTGCACGCAGTATATAAGTCGGAACGGCCGGGATCGGCCGACTATATCCTATAGCTGCCATATAACTGATTAATCGGAAATGCCATTACTTTGGTGTTTGTAAAGTTAGGAAGCTGGGATTTACTATGGGTTTTATATTTGGCCAATCAATCCGACCTACCAAATTTCATAAGGATCGGCCGACTATATCCTATAGCTGCCATATAACTGATTGATCGGAAATGCCATAACTTTTGTGTTTGTAAAGTTAGGAAGCTGGGATTTCCTATGGGTTTTATATTTGGCCAATCAATCCGACCTACCAAATTTCATAAGGATCGGCCGACTATATTCTATAGCTGCCATATAACTGATTGATCGGAAATGCCATAACTTTGGTGTTTGTAAAGTTAGGAAGCTGAGATTTCCTATGGGTTTTATATTTGGCCAATCAATCCGACCTACCAAATTTCATAAGGATCGGCCGACTATATTCTATAGCTGCCATATAACTGATTGATCGGAAATGCCATAACTTTTGTGTTTTTAAAGTTAGAAAGTTGGGATTTTTATGAGTATTAAGAATGCATCATATGAATAATTTTGGAGAATATAATTTACAGAGTATTCTGCAAGGGTATATCAACTTCGGCTCCGCCCGAAGTTAGCTTTCCTTTCTTGTTATACCCTTGCAGAGGGTATTATAATTTTGGTCAAAAGTGTGCAACGCAGTGAAGGAGACATCTCCGACCATATAAAGTATATATATTCTTGATCAGGATCACCTCCTGAGTTGATATAGCCATGTCCGTCTGTCCGTCTGTCCGTCTGTCCGTCTGTCTGTCCGTCTGTCTGTCCGTCTGTCTGTCCGTCTGTCTGTCCGTCTGTCTGTTTCTACGCAAACTAGTCGCTCAGTTTTAAAGCTATCGAATTGAAACTTTGCACACACCCTTCTTTCCTTTGCACGCAGTATATAAGTCGGAACGGCCGGGATCGGCCGACTATATCCTATAGCTGCCATATAACTGATTGATCGGAAATGCCATAACTCTGCTGTTTGTTAAGTTAGGAAGTTGGGACTCTCTATGGGTATTATATTTGGCCAATCAATCCGACGTACCAAATTTCATAAGGATCGGCCGACTATATCCTATAGCTGCCATATAACTGATTAATCCGAAATGCCATAACTTTGGTGTTTGTAAAGTTAGGAAGTTGGGATTTTCTATGGGTTGTATTTTTGGCCAATCAATCCGACGTTCCCAATTTCATATGGATCGGTCGACTATATCCTATAGCTGCGATATAACTGAACGATCAGAAATGCCATAACTTTGGTGTTTTTAAAGTTAGGAAGTTCGGATTTTTTATGGGTTCTATATTTGGCCAATCAATCTGACCTACCAAATTTTAAAAGGATCGGTCGACTATATTCTATAGCTGCCATATAACTGAACGATCGGAAATGCCATAACATTGGTGTTTTTATACCCTTGCAGAGGGTATTATAATTTTGGTCAAAAGTGTGCAACGCAGTGAAGGAGACATCTCCGACCATATAAAGTATATATATTCTTGATCAGGATCACCTCCTGAGTTGATATAGCCATGTCCGTCTGTCCGTCTGTCTGTCCGTCTGTCTGTCCGTCTGTCTGTCCGTCTGTCTGTTTCTACGCAAACTAGTCGCTCAGTTTTAAAGCTATCGAATTGAAACTTTGCACACACCCTTCTTTCCTTTGCACGCAGTATATAAGTCGGAACGGCCGGGATCGGCCGACTATATCCTATAGCTGCCATATAACTGATTGATCGGAAATGCCATAACTTTCGTGTTTGTAAAGTTAGGAAGTTGGGACTTTCTATGGGTTTTAAATTTGGCCAATCAATCCGACCTACCAAATTTCATAAGGATCGGCCGACTATATCCTATAGCTGCCATATAACTGATTAATCCGAAATGCCATAACTTTGGTGTTTGTAAAGTTAGGAAGTTGGGATTTTCTATGGGTTGTATTTTTGGCCAATCAATCCGACGTTCCCAATTTCATATGGATCGGTCGACTATATCCTATAGCTGCGATATAACTGAACGATCAGAAATGCCATAACTTTGGTGTTTTTAAAGTTAGGAAGTTGGGATTTTTTATGGGTTCTATATTTGGCCAATCAATCTGACCTACCAAATTTTAAAAGGATCGGTCGACTATATTCTATAGCTGCCATATAATTGAACGATCGGAAATGCCATAACATTGGTGTTTTTTTTATACCCTTGCAGAGGGTATTATAATTTTGGTCAAAAGTGTGCAACGCAGTGAAGGAGACATCTCCGACCATATTAAGTATATATATTCTTGATCAGGATCACCTCCTGAGTTGATATAGCCATGTCCGTCTGTCCGTCTGTCCGTCTGTCCGTCTGTCTGTCCGTCTGTCTGTCCGTCTGTCTGTCCGTCTGTCTGTCCGTCTGTCTGTTTCTACGCAAACTAGTCGCTCAGTTTTAAAGCTATCGAATTGAAACTTTGCACACACCCTTCTTTCCTTTGCACGCAGTATATAAGTCGGAACGGCCGGGATCGGCCGACTATATCCTATAGCTGCCATATAACTGATTGATCGGAAATGCCATAACTTTCGTGTTTGTAAAGTTAGGAAGTTGGGACTTTCTATGGGTTTTAAATTTGGCTAATCAATCCGACCTACCAAATTTCATAAGGATCGGCCGACTATATCCTATAGCTGCCATATAACTGATTAATCCGAAATGCCATAACTTTGGTGTTTGTAAAGTTAGGAAGTTGGGATTTTCTATGGGTTGTATTTTTGGCCAATCAATCCGACGTTCCCAATTTCATATGGATCGGTCGACTATATCCTATAGCTGCGATATAACTGAACGATCAGAAATGCCATAACTTTGGTGTTTTTAAAGTTAGGAAGTTGGGATTTTTTATGGGTTCTATATTTGGCCAATCAATCTGACCTACCAAATTTTAAAAGGATCGGTCGACTATATTCTATAGCTGCCATATAACTGAACGATCGGAAATGCCATAACATTGGTGTTTTTTTTATTTTTAAAGTTAGGATATTGGGATTTTTTATGGGTTTTATATTTGGCCAATCAATCTGACCTACCAAATTTCATAAGGATCGGACGACTATATTCTATAGCTGCCATTTAACTGAACGATCGGAAATGCCATAACATTGGTGTTTTTAAAGTTAGGAAATTGGGATTTTGTATTGGTTTTTTATTTGGTCAATCTATCTATTTCATAAGGATCTTTGGTGTGTTTTTCAGATTTAATTTTAAACCTAATTTAGAATTGTTATTGAGCACTGGTACATATAAGAAAATTTGTACTTAGTCATAGAATATGTCATAGAATATAAAATCAATCAATAAAATTCAACCCCCTCGAACTTTTCCTTAATGGTAATGCCAACTTTTGAGAAATAGATTTATTAAATATTATTTTGAATCTATCGCCGATACATTTTTATACCCTTGCAGAGGGTATTATAATTTTGGTCAAAAGTGTGCAACGCAGTGAAGGAGACATCTCCGACCCTATAAAGTATATATATTCTTGATCAGGATCACCTCCTGAGTTGATATAGCCATGTCCGTCTGTCCGTCTGTCCGTCTGTCTGTCCGTCTGTCTGTCCGTCTGTCTGTCCGTCTGTCTGTCCGTCTGTCTGTCCGTCTGTCTGTCCGTCTGTCTGTCCGTCTGTCTGTCCGTCTGTCTGTCCGTCTGTCTGTTTCTACGCGAACTAGTCTCTCAGTTTTAAAGATATCGAATTGAAACTTTGCACACACCCTTCTTTCCTTTGCACGCAGTATATAAGTCGGAACGGCCGGGATCGGCCGACTATATCCTATAGCTGCCATATAACTGATTGATCGGAAATGCCATAACTCTGCTGTTTGTTAAGTTAGGAAGTTGGGATTTTCTATGGGTTTTATATTTGGCCAATCAATCCGACCTACCAAATTTCATAAGGATCGGTCGACTATATCTTATAGCTGCCATATAACTGATTGATCGGAAATGCCATAACTTAAGTGTTTGTTAAGTTAGGAAGTTGGAATTTTCTATGGGTTTTTTTTTGCCCAATCAATCCGACATATCAAATTTCATAAGGATCGGCCGACTATATTCTATAGCTGCCATATACATAACTGAACGATTGGAAATGCCATAACTTTGGTGTTTTTAAAGTTAGGAAGTTGGGATTTTTGATGAGTATTAAGAATGCATCATATGAATAATTTTGGAGAATATAATGTGCAGAATATTCTGCAAGGGTATTTCAACTTCGGCTCCGCCCGAAGTTAGCTTTCCTTTCTTGTTTTTAGATATTATCGTGTGTCTTCGGATTTTCCTCTCAAGAAGATCCCAAAAATGCTCAATTGGTCTTAGATCAGGACTTTGGGGAGGTGTTCACAGCTGATTTATGACGTTATACAGCAGCCAAAGCTTGGTATTCTGATCCGTGTGCTTCGGGTCGTTGTCTTGTTGGAACCAACATTCACTTTCGAGCCCTAATTTTTCAGCACTTTCTTTTAAATTGTTTTTAAATATGTCAATATAGATTTTCTGATCCATTATTAACTCGATAAATACCAATTTTCCAACGCCACTTGCTGCCATACACCCCCACACCATTATTCCGCTTCCTCCTTGCTTTACTGTGCCAACCAAATTTTCTTAATTTAAGGCTTCTCCGCTTTTCCTCCATACCAAAACCTTTCCCTTGATTCCAAATATGCAGAATTTACTTTCGTCGGATAATATAACCTTATTCCAGAAGTCTTGGTGTTTGGAAATATACTCATTAGTAAAGGTTAGGCGCTTTTGTCTATTGACTTCCGATATGAGAGGTTTTTTGCGGGCGACTCTGCTATGGTAGTCAGCCTTTTTTATGGTCCGGCGTACAGTATCTTCGGAAACTCTTTTGGAAAATCTATCCTCGACCTTCAGCTTTGCCTGGTGAGCTGTCGTCCTTGGGTTGAGCTGAATAGATTTGATAATATTCCTCTGCTCGCGGATTATAAGCAAAGGCGGACGGCCAGAACGAGCCTTTGGCAAGATACTTCCAGCCGAGTTGTAGTTATCTATCACTCTTTGGATGGATGAGTGGGTTCTACCAACTAAAGCACCAATTTCTCTATAAGATTTTCCATCCAAAAAACCTTTTAATATAATTTTCCACTCCTCAACAGAAATTTCCTTGCCTTTTTGTTCCATGTTGCAATATGCTCGTTATTATAATGAAAAAGTTTCATTTTAACTGCGTAATGTCTAT
The DNA here is from genome assembly GCF_018152115.1 of Drosophila rhopaloa. Classification (NCBI taxonomy): domain Eukaryota; kingdom Metazoa; phylum Arthropoda; class Insecta; order Diptera; family Drosophilidae; genus Drosophila; species Drosophila rhopaloa. The sequence continues at coordinate 972,069 of NW_025335023.1, forward strand.
TTTTAGACATTCTAAAGTAGATCGGCGACAACAAAATTAACGGAAATCGCACAATCCTGCATTCCTCGAAGTTGAAAACTGCTGTACGCAGACTTTTGTGCGTACACTTTTTCGTAGTGTTAGGTTTAAAATTAAAAATAAAATATAACCCCCTGTTGAATATTTCTAATATTTATACGTCAATGAAGACAATAAACTATAGTTTTGTTTAAAAAAATAATGAATAAAATACATGCATAAATGGCCGAACAATTACTGTTCAAAGTTTCATTTTTACATTTATTGGGGGTGTACGCAGAGATATGCGAGTGAGTGTATATTCTTGATCAGGATCAATAGGGGAGTCGATATAGCCATGTCCGTCTGTCCGTCTGTTTCAATACCGTTTGCGAGCTCAGTTTAAAAGCTAGCGATCTGAAACTTTCACAATCGTCCTAAAACATGTGTACGCAGATCAAGTTTGAAAATCGCCCCGATCGGACGTCTATATCCTATAGCTCCCATAGGAACAATTGGATATATCTTGCAAGAATTTATGATATTTCGCGCAGTGTAAAAGCTATTGACATTAATCTTTACAAATCGTATTTTTTTATGCATACCTTGATCAGGGTAAAAGCGCGTGACGATCGGACGTCTATATCCTATAGCTCCCATAGGAACAATAGGGTAAAATCGGTTAAAATTTAATGATTTTTAGGATATTTCGCGCAGTGTAAAAGCTATTGACATAAATCTTTCCAAATCTTATTTTTTTATGCGTACCTTGATCAGGGTAAAAGCGCGTGACGATCGGACGTCTATATCCTATAGCTCCCATAGGAACAATAGGGTAAAATCGGTCCAAATTTGATGTTTTTCAGAATATTTCGCGATGTGTAAAAGCTATTGCTGTACATTTTTTCAAATCGTATTTTTTTATGCATTCCTTCATCAAGGTAAAAGCGCGTGCTGATCGGACGTCTATATCCTATAGCTCCCATAGGAACAATTGGATATATCTTGCAAGAATTTATGATATTTCGCGCAGTGTAAGAGCTATTGACATTAATCTTTACAAATCGTATTTTTTTATGCATACCTTGATCAGGGTAAAAGCGCGTGACGATCGGACGTCTATATCCTATAGCTCCCATAGGAACAATAGGGTAAAATCGGTTAAAATTTAATGATTTTTAGGATATTTCGCGCAGTGTAAAAGCAATTGACATAAATCTTTCCAAATCTTATTTTTTATGCGTACCTTGATCAGGGTAAAAGCGCGTGACGATCGGACGTCTATATCCTATAGCTCCCATAGGAACAATAGGGTAAAATCGGTCCAAATTTGATGTTTTTCAGAATATTTCGCGATGTGTAAAAGCTATTGCTGTACATTTTTTCAAATCGTATTTTTTTATGCATTCCTTCATCAAGGTAAAAGCGCGTGCTGATCGGACGTCTATATCCTATAGCTCCCATAGGAACAATACGGTGAAATCGGTCAAAATTTCATGTTTTTTAGAATATTTCGCGCAGTGTATAAGCTATTGACATACATTTTTCCAAGTCTTATTTATTTACGCATACCTTGATCAGGGTAAAAGCGCTTGCCGATCGGACGTCTATATCCTATAGCTCCCATAGGAACAATAGGGTGAAATCGGTCCAAATTTGATGATTATCAGAATATTTCGCGCAGTGTGTAAGCTACTAACATAAAATTTTCCAATTCTTATTTATTTACGCCTATCTTGATTAGGGTAAAAGCGCTTGCCGCTCGGAAATCTATATCTTAAAGGAGATAGGAAAAATTGTTAAAGGCTGCGAAAGTATCCCTTTTGTATATGAAATTTTTGCAGTATAAAAGCAATTGACTTGAAACGATGCAAATCTAGTTTACTTATGTATACCTTATTCCTTTCGCTACTTTTTCACTTTTAGCAATTTCGTCAAAGTCTGCGAGGGTATTAAAACTTCGGCTTGCCGAAGTTAGTTTCCGTCCTCGTTTCAATTTAACGTCGATTAATTTTTTGACCCATTTTCATGTCAGTTATTTCTAGATTTCCGAGGACTTGTAACAGAGTGACTCAAAATTGGACTAAGAGAGTCCATAACTTTACCAAACTTAAGCCGTTTCCAAAGTGGCATACCTCTAAAGACTTCTGATTCGATTCTCTAAAAATCTGCATTCAAATTTTTATACCCTTGCAGAGGGTATTATAATTTTGGTCAAAAGTGTGCAACGCAGTGAAGGAGACATCTCCGACCCTATAAAGTATATATATTCTTGATCAGGATCACCTCCTGAGTTGATATAGCCATGTCCGTCTGTCCGTCTGTCTGTCCGTCTGTCTGTCCGTCTGTCTGTCCGTCTGTCTGTCCGTCTGTCTGTCCGTCTGTCTGTTTCTACGCGAACTAGTCTCTCAGTTTTAAAGATATCGAATTGAAACTTTGCACACACCCTTCTTTCCTTTGCACGCAGTATATAAGTCGGAACGGCCGGGATCGGCCGACTATATCCTATAGCTGCCATATAACTGATTGATCGGAAATGCCATAACTCTGCTGTTTGTTAAGTTAGGAAGTTGGAATTTTCTATGGGTTTTATATTTGGCCAATCAATCCGACCTACCAAATTTCATAAGGATCGGTCGACTATATCTTATAGCTGCCATATAACTGATTGATCGGAAATGCCATAACTTAAGTGTTTGTTAAGTTAGGAAGTTGGAATTTTCTATGGGTTTTATTTTTGCCCAATCCATCCGACATATCAAATTTCATAAGGATCGGCCGACTATATTCTATAGCTGCCATATACATAACTGAACGATTGGAAATGCCATAACTTTGGTGTTTTTAAAGTTAGGAAGTTGGGATTTTTTATGAGTATTAAGAATGCATCATATGAATAATTTTGGAGAATATAATTTGCAGAATATTCTGCAAGGGTATTTCAACTTCGGCTCCGCCCGAAGTTAGCTTTCCTTTCTTGTTATACCCTTGCAGAGGGTATTATAATTTTGGTCAAAAGTGTGCAACGCAGTGAAGGAGACATCTCCGACCATATAAAGTATATATATTCTTGATCAGGATCACCTCCTGAGTTGATATAGCCATGTCCGTCTGTCTGTCCGTCTGTCTGTCCGTCTGTCTGTCCGTCTGTCTGTCCGTCTGTCTGTTTCTACGCGAACTAGTCTCTCAGTTTTAAAGATATCGAATTGAAACTTTGCACACACCCTTCTTTCCTTTGCACGCAGTATATAAGTCGGAACGGCCGGGATCGGCCGACTATATCCTATAGCTGCCATATAACTGATTGATCGGAAATGCCATAACTCTGCTGTTTGTTAAGTTAGGAAGTTGGAATTTTCTATGGGTTTTATATTTGGCCAATCAATCCGACCTACCAAATTTCATAAGGATCGGTCGACTATATCTTATAGCTGCCATATAACTGATTGATCGGAAATGCCATAACTTAAGTGTTTGTTAAGTTAGGAAGTTGGAATTTTCTATGGGTTTTATTTTTTGCCCAATCCATCCGACATATCAAATTTCATAAGGATCGGCCGACTATATTCTATAGCTGCCATATACATAACTGAACGATTGGAAATGCCATAACTTTGGTGTTTTTAAAGTTAGGAAGTTGGGATTTTTATGAGTATTAAGAATGCATCATATGAATAATTTTGGAGAATATAATTTGCAGAATATTCTGCAAGGGTATTTCAACTTCGGCTCCGCCCGAAGTTAGCTTTCCTTTCTTGTTATACCCTTGCAGAGGGTATTATAATTTTGGTCAAAAGTGTGCAACGCAGTGAAGGAGACATCTCCGACCATATAAAGTATATATATTCTTGATCAGGATCACCTCCTGAGTTGATATAGCCATGTCCGTCTGTCCGTCTGTCCGTCTGTCCGTCTGTCTGTCCGTCTGTCTGTCCGTCTGTCTGTTTCTACGCAAACTAGTCGCTCAGTTTTAAAGCTATCGAATTGAAACTTTGCACACACCCTTCTTTCCTTTGCACGCAGTATATAAGTCGGAACGGCCGGGATCGGCCGACTATATCCTATAGCTGCCATATAACTGATTGATCGGAAATGCCATAACTCTGCTGTTTGTTAAGTTAGGAAGTTGGGACTCTCTATGGGTATTATATTTGGCCAATCAATCCGACGTACCAAATTTCATAAGGATCGGCCGACTATATCCTATAGCTGCCATATAACTGATTAATCCGAAATGCCATAACTTTGGTGTTTGTAAAGTTAGGAAGTTGGGATTTTCTATGGGTTGTATTTTTGGCCAATCAATCCGACGTTCCCAATTTCATATGGATCGGTCGACTATATCCTATAGCTGCGATATAACTGAACGATCAGAAATGCCATAACTTTGGTGTTTTTAAAGTTAGGAAGTTCGGATTTTTATGGGTTCTATATTTGGCCAATCAATCTGACCTACCAAATTTTAAAAGGATCGGTCGACTATATTCTATAGCTGCCATATAACTGAACGATCGGAAATGCCATAACATTGGTGTTTTTATACCCTTGCAGAGGGTATTATAATTTTGGTCAAAAGTGTGCAACGCAGTGAAGGAGACATCTCCGACCATATAAAGTATATATATTCTTGATCAGGATCACCTCCTGAGTTGATATAGCCATGTCCGTCTGCCCGTCTGTCTGTCCGTCTGTCTGTCCGTCTGTCTGTCCGTCTGTCTGTTTCTACGCAAACTAGTCGCTCAGTTTTAAAGCTATCGAATTGAAACTTTGCACACACCCTTCTTTCCTTTGCACGCAGTATATAAGTCGGAACGGCCGGGATCGGCCGACTATATCCTATAGCTGCCATATAACTGATTGATCGGAAATGCCATAACTTTCGTGTTTGTAAAGTTAGGAAGTTGGGACTTTCTATGGGTTTTAAATTTGGCCAATCAATCCGACCTACCAAATTTCATAAGGATCGGCCGACTATATCCTATAGCTGCCATATAACTGATTAATCCGAAATGCCATAACTTTGGTGTTTGTAAAGTTAGGAAGTTGGGATTTTCTATGGGTTGTATTTTTGGCCAATCAATCCGACGTTCCCAATTTCATATGGATCGGTCGACTATATCCTATAGCTGCGATATAACTGAACGATCAGAAATGCCATAACTTTGGTGTTTTTAAAGTTAGGAAGTTGGGATTTTTTATGGGTTCTATATTTGGCCAATCAATCTGACCTACCAAATTTTAAAAGGATCGGTCGACTATATTCTATAGCTGCCATATAATTGAACGATCGGAAATGCCATAACATTGGTGTTTTTTTTATACCCTTGCAGAGGGTATTATAATTTTGGTCAAAAGTGTGCAACGCAGTGAAGGAGACATCTCCGACCATATTAAGTATATATATTCTTGATCAGGATCACCTCCTGAGTTGATATAGCCATGTCCGTCTGTCCGTCTGTCCGTCTGTCTGTCCGTCTGTCTGTCCGTCTGTCTGTCCGTCTGTCTGTCCGTCTGTCTGTTTCTACGCAAACTAGTCGCTCAGTTTTAAAGCTATCGAATTGAAACTTTGCACACACCCTTCTTTCCTTTGCACGCAGTATATAAGTCGGAACGGCCGGGATCGGCCGACTATATCCTATAGCTGCCATATAACTGATTGATCGGAAATGCCATAACTTTCGTGTTTGTAAAGTTAGGAAGTTGGGACTTTCTATGGGTTTTAAATTTGGCTAATCAATCCGACCTACCAAATTTCATAAGGATCGGCCGACTATATCCTATAGCTGCCATATAACTGATTAATCCGAAATGCCATAACTTTGGTGTTTGTAAAGTTAGGAAGTTGGGATTTTCTATGGGTTGTATTTTTGGCCAATCAATCCGACGTTCCCAATTTCATATGGATCGGTCGACTATATCCTATAGCTGCGATATAACTGAACGATCAGAAATGCCATAACTTTGGTGTTTTTAAAGTTAGGAAGTTGGGATTTTTTATGGGTTCTATATTTGGCCAATCAATCTGACCTACCAAATTTTAAAAGGATCGGTCGACTATATTCTATAGCTGCCATATAACTGAACGATCGGAAATGCCATAACATTGGTGTTTTTTTATTTTTAAAGTTAGGATATTGGGATTTTTTATGGGTTTTATATTTGGCCAATCAATCTGACCTACCAAATTTCATAAGGATCGGACGACTATATTCTATAGCTGCCATTTAACTGAACGATCGGAAATGCCATAACATTGGTGTTTTTAAAGTTAGGAAATTGGGATTTTGTATTGGTTTTTTATTTGGTCAATATATCTATTTCATAAGGATCTTTGGTGTGTTTTTCAGATTTAATTTTAAACCTAATTTAGAATTGTTATTGAGCACTGGTACATATAAGAAAATTTGTACTTAGTCATAGAATATGTCATAGAATATAAAATCAATCAATAAAATTCAACCCCCTCGAACTTTTCCTTAATGGTAATGCCAACTTTTGAGAAATAGATTTATTAAATATTATTTTGAATCTATCGCCGATACATTTTTATACCCTTGCAGAGGGTATTATAATTTTGGTCAAAAGTGTGCAACGCAGTGAAGGAGACATCTCCGACCCTATAAAGTATATATATTCTTGATCAGGATCACCTCCTGAGTTGATATAGCCATGTCCGTCTGTCCGTCTGTCTGTCCGTCTGTCTGTCCGTCTGTCTGTCCGTCTGTCTGTCCGTCTGTCTGTCCGTCTGTCTGTCCGTCTGTCTGTCCGTCTGTCTGTCCGTTGTCTGTCCGTCTGTCTGTCCGTCTGTCTGTTTCTACGCGAACTAGTCTCTCAGTTTTAAAGATATCGAATTGAAACTTTGCACACACCCTTCTTTCCTTTGCACGCAGTATATAAGTCGGAACGGCCGGGATCGGCCGACTATATCCTATAGCTGCCATATAACTGATTGATCGGAAATGCCATAACTCTGCTGTTTGTTAAGTTAGGAAGTTGGGATTTTCTATGGGTTTTATATTTGGCCAATCAATCCGACCTACCAAATTTCATAAGGATCGGTCGACTATATCTTATAGCTGCCATATAACTGATTGATCGGAAATGCCATAACTTAAGTGTTTGTTAAGTTAGGAAGTTGGAATTTTCTATGGGTTTTTTTTTGCCCAATCAATCCGACATATCAAATTTCATAAGGATCGGCCGACTATATTCTATAGCTGCCATATACATAACTGAACGATTGGAAATGCCATAACTTTGGTGTTTTTAAAGTTAGGAAGTTGGGATTTTTGATGAGTATTAAGAATGCATCATATGAATAATTTTGGAGAATATAATTTGCAGAATATTCTGCAAGGGTATTTCAACTTCGGCTCCGCCCGAAGTTAGCTTTCCTTTCTTGTTCAATTTAACTTTGATCAAATTTTTCACCCATTTTCATGTCAGTTATTTCTAATTTGACTTGTTTAACTTTGACCCAAAATTGAACTTCGAGAGTCCATAACTTAATCAAACTTAAGCCGATTCCAAAGTGGCATATCTCTAAAGACTTCTGATTCGATTCTCTTAAAATCTGCATTCAAATTTTTATACCCTTGCAGAGGGTATTATAATTTTGGTCAAAAGTGTGCAACGCAGTGAAGGAGACATCTCCGACCATATAAAGTATATATATTCTTGATCAGGATCACCTCCTGAGTTGATATAGCCATGTCCGTCTGTCCGTCTGTCTGTCCGTCTGTCTGTTTCTACGCAAACTAGTCTCTCAGTTTTAAAGCTATCGAATTGAAACTTTGCACACACCCTTCTTTCCTTTGCACGCAGTATATAAGTCGGAACGGCCGGGATCGGCCGACTATATCCTATAGCTGCCATATAACTGAACGATCGGAAATGCCATAACTTTGGTGTTTTTAAAGTTAGGAAGTTGGGATTTTCTATGGGTTTTACATTTGGCCAATCAATTTGACGTACCAAATTTTATAAGGATCGGCCGACTATATCCTATAGCTGCCATATAACTGATTGATCGGAAATGCCATAACTTTGGTGTTTGTAAAGTTAGGAAGTTGGGATTTTCTATGGGTTTTATTTTTGGCCAATCAATCCGACCTACCAAACTTCATAAGGATCGACCGACTATATCCTATAGCTGCCATATAACTGATTGATCGGAAATGCCATAACTTTGGTGTTTTTAAAGTTACGAAGTTGGGATTTTTTATGAGTATTAAGAATGCATCATATGAATAATTTTGCAAAATATAATTTACAGAGTATTCTGCAAGGGTATATCAACTTCGGCTCCGCCCGAAGTTAGCTTTCCTTTCTTGTTCAATTTAACGTCGATTAATTTTTTGACCCATTTTCATGTCAGCTATTTCTAGATTTCCGAGGACTTGTAACAGAGTGACTAAAAATTGGACTTAGAGAGTCCATAACTTTACCAAACTTAAGCCGATTCCAAAGTGGCATACCTCTAAAGACTTCTGATTCGATTCTCTAAAAATCTGCATTCAAATTTTTATACCCTTGCAGGGGTATTATAATTTTGGTCAGAAGTTTGTAACGCAGTGAAGGAGACGTTTCCGACCCCATAAAGTATATATATTCTTGATCAGGATCAATAGGGGAGTCGATATAGCCATGTCCGTCTGTCCGTCTGTCCGTCTGTTTCAATACCGTTTGCGAGCTCAGTTTAAAAGCTAGCGATCTGAAACTTTCACAATCGTCCTAAAACATGTGTACGCAGATCAAGTTTGAAAATCGCCCCGATCGGACGTCTATATCCTATAGAATATTTCGCGATGTGTAAAAGCTATGGCTGTACCTTTTTTCAAATCGTATTTTTTTATGCATTCCTTCATCAAGGTAAAAGCGCGTGCTGATCGGACGTCTATATCCTATAGCTCCCATAGGAACAATACGGTGAAATCGGTCAAAATTTCATGTTTTTTAGAATATTTCGCGCAGTGTATAAGCTATTTTCCAAGTCTTATTTATTTACGCATACCTTGATCAGGGTAAAAGCGCTTGCCGATTGGACGTCTATATCGTCTAGCTTCCGTAGGAAAAATTGTTAAAGGCTGCGAAAATATCCCTTTTTCCCTATTTGTATATGACAATTTTGCAGTATAAAAGCTATTGGCATGAAACTATGCAATTTATCTAATTTATTTATGTACACCTTGCTCGGGGTAAAAGTTGCTGCCAATCAGACAAGTACATACTACATCCGCTATTTAAAAATTAAATTAATTACGTACAGCTAATCTTTTTATACCCTTGCAGAGGGTATTATAATTTTGGTCAGAAGTTTGTAACGCAGTGAAGGAGACGTTTCCGACCCCATAAAGTATATATATTCTTGATCAGGATCAATAGGGGAGTCGATATAGCCATGTCCGTCTGTCCGTCTGTCCGTCTGTTTCAATACCGTTTGCGAGCTCAGTTTAAAAGCTAGCGATCTGAAACTTTCACAATCGTCCTAAAACATGTGTACGCAGATCAAGTTTGAAAATCGCCCCGATCGGACGTCTATATCCTATAGCTCCCATAGGAACAATTGGATATATCTTGCAAGAATTTATGATATTTCATACATTAATCTTTACAAATCGTATTTTTTTATGCATACCTTGATCAGGGTAAAAGCGCGTGGCGATCGGACGTCTATATCCTATAGCTCCCATAGGAACAATAGGGTAAAATCGGTTAAAATTTAATGATTTTTAGGATATTTCGCGCAGTGTAAAAGCTATTGACATAAATCTTTCCAAATCTTATTTTTTTATGCGTACCTTGATCAGGGTAAAAGCGCGTGACGATCGGACGTCTATATCCTATAGCTCCCATAGGAACAATAGGGTAAAATCGGTCCAAATTTGATGTTTTTCAGAATATTTCGCGATGTGTAAATGCTATTGCTGTACATTTTTTCAAATCGTATTTTTTATGCATTCCTTCATCAAGGTAAAAGCGCGTGCTGATCGGACGTCTATATCCTATAGCTCCCATAGGAACAATACGGGGAAATCGGTCAAAATTTCATGTTTTTAGAATATTTCGCGCAGTGTATAAGCTATTGACATACATTTTTCCAAGTCTTATTTATTTACGCATACCTTGATCAGGGTAAAAGCGCTTGCCGATTGGACGTCTATATCGTATAGCTTCCGTAGGAAAAATTGTTAAAGGCTGCGAAAATATCCCTTTTTTCCCTATTTGTATATGACAATTTTGCAGTATAAAAGCTATTGGCATGAAACTATGCAATTTATCTAATTTATTTATGTACACCTTGCTCAGGGTAAAAGTTGCTGCCAATCAGACAAGTACATACTACATCCGCTATTTAAAAATTAAATTAATTAAGTATAGCTAATCTTTTTATACCCTTGCAGAGGGTATTATAATTTTGGTCAGAAGTTTGTAACGCACTGAAGGAGACGTTTCCGACCCTATAAAGTATATATATTCTTGATCAGGATCAATAGGGGAGTCGATATAGCTATGTCCGTCTGTCCGTCTGTCCGTCCGTCCGTCTGTCCGTCTGTCCGTCTGTTTCAATACCGTTTGCGAGCTCAGCTTAAAAGCTAGCGATCTGAAACTTTCACAGTCGTCCTAAAACAAGTGTACGCAGATCAAGTTTGAAAACCGCCCCGATCGGATGTCTATATCCTATAGCTCCCATAGGAACAATCGGATATAACTTGCAAGAATGGAAGATATTTCGCGCAGTGTAAAAGCTATTGACATAAATCTTTCCAAATCTTATTTTTTATACCCTTGCAGAGGGTATTATAATTTTGGTCAAAAGTGTGCAACGCAGTGAAGGAGACATCTCCGACCCTATAAAGTATATATATTCTTGATCAGGATCACCTCCTGAGTTGATATAGCCATGTCCGTCTGTCCGTCTGTCCGTCTGTCCGTCTGTCCGTCTGTCTGTCCGTCTGTCTGTTTCTACGCAAACTAGTCTCTCAGTTTTAAAGCTATCGGATTGAAACTTTGCACACACCCTTCTTTCCTTTGCACGCAGTATATAAGTCGGAACGGCCGGGATCGGCCGACTATATCCTATAGCTGCCATATAACTGATTGATCGGAAATGCCATAACTTTCGTGTTTGTAAAGTTAGGAAGTTGGGATTTTCTATGGGTTTTATATTTGGCCAATCAATCCGACCTACCAAATTTCATAAGGATCGGCCGACTATATCCTATAGCTGCCATATAACTGATTGATCGGAAATGCCATAACTTTGGTGTTTGTAAAGTTCGAAAGTTGGGATTTTCTATGGGTTTTATATTTGGCCAATCAATCCGACCTACCAAATTTCATAAGGATCGGCCGACTATATCCTATAGCTGCCATATAACTGATTGATCGGAAATGCCATAACTTTGGTGTTTGTAAAGTTAGAAAGTTGGGATTTTCTATGGGTTTTATATTTGGCCAATCAATCCGACCCACCAAATTTCATAAGGATCGGCCGACTATATCCTATAGCTGCCATATAACTGAACGATTGGAAATGCCATAACTTTGTTGTTGTTAAAGTTAGGAAGTTCGGATTTTTATGAGTATTAAGAATGCATCATATGAATAATTTTGGAGAATATAATTTACAGAGTATTCTGCAAGGGTATATCAACTTCGGCTCCGCCCGAAGTTAGCTTTCCTTTCTTGTTTATGCGTACCTTGATCAGAGTTAAAGCGCGTGACGATCGGACGTCTATATCCTATAGCTCCCATAGGAACAAAAGGGTATAATCGGTTAAAATTTAATGATTTTTAGGATATTTCACGCAGTATACAAGCTATTGACATGAATCTTTCCAAATCCTATTTTTATACCCTTGCAGAGGGTATTATAATTTTGGTCAAAAGTGTGCAACGCAGTGAAGGAGACATCTCCGACCCTATAAAGTATATATATTCGTGATCAGGATCACCTCCTGAGTTGATATAGCCATGTCCGTCTGTCCGTCTGTCCGTCTGTCCGTCTGTCTGTCCGTCTGTCTGTCCGTCTGTCTGTCCGTCTGTCTGTCCGTCTGTCTGTCCGTCTGTCTGTCCGTCTGTCTGTCCGTCTGTCTGTCCGTCTGTCTGTTTCTACGCGAACTAGTCTGTCAGTTTTAAAGATATCGAATTGAAACTTTGCACACACCCTTCTTTCCTTTGCACGCAGTATATAAGTCGGAACGGCCGGGATCGGCCGACTATATCCTATAGCTGCCATATAACTGATTGATCGGAAATGCCATAACTCTGCTGTTTGTTAAGTTAGGAAGTTGGGACTCTCTATGGGTATTATATTTGGCCAATTAATCCGACCTACCAAATTTCATAAGGATCGGCCGACTATATCTTATAGCTGCCATATAACTGATTGATCGGAAATGCCATAACTTTAGTGTTTGTTAAGTTAGGAAGTTGGGATTTTCTATGGGTTTTATTTTTGCCCAATCAATCCGACGTACTAAATTTCATAAGAATCGGCCGACTATATCCTATAGCTGCCATATAACTGATTGATCGGAAATGCCATAACTCTGCTGTTTGTTAAGTTAGGAAGTTGGGATTTTCTATGGGTTTTATATTTGGCCAATTAATCCGACCTACCAAATTTCAAAAGGATCGGCCGACTATATCTTATAGCTGCCATATAACTGATTGATCGGAAATGCCATAACTCTGCTGTTTGTTAAGTTAGGAAGTTGGGATTTTCTATGGGTTTTATTTTTGCCCAATCAATCCGACATATCAAATTTCATAATCATATGAGAATATAATTTGCAGAATATTCTGCAAGGGTATTTCAACTTCGGCTCCGCCCGAAGTTAGCTTTCCTTTCTTGTTTTATGCATACATTGATCAAGGTGAAAGCGCGTGCCGATCGGACCTCTTTATCCTATAGCTCCCATAGGAACAATAGGGTGAAATCGGTCCAAATTTGATGATTATCAGAATATTTCGCGCAGTGTGTAAGCTACTAACATAAAATTGTCCAATTCTTATTTATTTACTCATAAATTGATTAGGGTAAAAGCGCTTGCCGCTCGGAAGTCTATATCTTAAAGGAGATAGGAAAAATTGTTAAAGGCTGCGAAAGTATCCTTTTTTTCTATTTGTATATGACATTTTTGCAGTATAAAAGCAATTGACTTGAAACGATGCAAATCTAGTTTACTTATGTATACCTTATTCCTTTCGCTACTTTTTCACTTTTAGCAATTTCGTCAAAGTCTGCAAGGGTATTAAAACTTCGGCTTGCCGAAGTTAGCTTCCGTCCTCGTTCAATTTAACGTTGATCAAATTTTTGACCCATTTTCATGTCAGTTATTTCTAATTTGACTTGTTTAACTTTGACCCAAAATTGAACTTCGAGAGTCCATAACTTAACCAAACTTAAGCCGATTCCAAAGTGGCATACCTCTAAAGACTTCTGATTCGATTCTCTAAAAATCTGCATTCAAATTTTTCAATTTAACTGTGATCAAATTTTTCACCCATTTTCATGTCAGTTATTTCTAATTTGACTTGTTTAACTTTGACCCAAAATTGAACTTCGAGAGTCCATAACTTAACCAAACTTAAGCCGATTCCAAAGTGGCATACCTCTAAAGACTTCTGATTCGATTCTCTAAAAATCTGCATTCAAATTTTTCAATTTAACTGTGATCAAATTTTTCACCCATTTTCATGTCAGTTATTTCTAATTTGACTTGTTTAACTTTGACCCAAAATTGAACTTCGAGAGTCCATAACTTTACCAAGCTAAAGCCGATTGCAAAGTGGCATACCTCTAAAGACTTCTGATTCGATTCTCTAAAAATCTGCATTCAAATTTTTCAATTTAACGTCGATTAATTTTTGACCCATTTTCATGTCAGTTATTTCTAGATTTCCGAGGACTTGTAACAGAGGGACTAAGAGAGTCCATAACTTTACCAAACTTAAGCCGTTTCCAAAGTGGCATACCTCTAAAGACTTCTGATTCGATTCTCTAAAAATCTGCATTCAAATTTTTCAATTTAACTTTGATCAAATTTTTCACCCATTTTCATGTCAGTTATTTCTAATTTGACTTGTTTAACTTTGACCCAAAATTGAACTTCGAGAGTCCATAACTTAATCAAACTTAAGCCGATTCCAAAGTGGCATACCTCTAAAGACTTCTGATTCGATTCTCTTAAAATCTGCATTCAAATTTTTATACCCTTGCAGAGGGTATTATAATTTTGGTCAAAAGTGTGCAACGCAGTGAAGGAGACATCTCCGACCCTATAAAGTATATATATTCTTGATCAGGATCACCTCCTGAGTTGATATAGCCATGTCCGTCTGTCCGTCTGTCCGTCTGTCTGTCCGTCTGTCTGTCCGTCTGTCTGTCCGTCTGTCTGTTTCTACGCGAACTAGTCTCTCAGCTTTAAAGATATCGAATTGAAACTTTACACACACCCTTCTTTCCTTTGCACGCAGTATATAAGTCGGAACGGCCGGGATCGGCCGACTATATCCTATAGCTGCCATATAACTGAACGATCGGAAATGCCATAACTTTGGTGTTTGTAAAGTTAGGAAGTTGGGATTTTCTATGGGTTTTGTATTTGGCTAATCAATCCGACATGCCGAGTTTCATAAGGATCGGCCGACTATATCCTATAGCTTCCATATAACCGATTGATCGGAAATGCCATAACTTTGGTGTTTGTAAAGTTAGAATGTTGGTATGGGTTTTATATTTGGCTAATCAATCCGAAATGCCGAATTTCATAAGGATCGGCCGACTATATCCTATAGCTGCCATATAACTGAACGATTGGAAATGTCATAACTTAGGTGTTTTTAAAGTTAGGAAGTTGGGATTTTTTATGAGTATTAAGAATGCATCATATGAATAATTTTGGAGAATATAATTTACAGAGTATTCTGCAAGGGTATATCAACTTCGGCTCTGCCCGAAGTTAGCTTTCCTTTCTTGTTCAATTTAACGTTGATCAAATTTTTGACCCATTTTCATGTCAGTTATTTCTAATTTGACTTGTTTAACTTTGACCCAAAATTGAACTTCGAGAGTCCATAATTTTACCAAACTTAAGCCGATTCCAAAGTGGCATACCTCTAAAAACTCCTGATTCGATTCTCTAAAAATCTGCATTCAAA
Organism: Drosophila rhopaloa; assembly: GCF_018152115.1. Classification (NCBI taxonomy): domain Eukaryota; kingdom Metazoa; phylum Arthropoda; class Insecta; order Diptera; family Drosophilidae; genus Drosophila; species Drosophila rhopaloa. The sequence continues at coordinate 987,234 of NW_025335023.1, forward strand.
TTTTTCAATTTAACGTTGATCAAATTTTTGACCCATTTTCATGTCAGTTATTTTTATACCCTTGCAGAGGGTATTATAATTTTGGTCAAAAGTGTGCAACGCAGTGAAGGAGACATCTCCGACCCTATAAAGTATATATATTCTTGATTAGGATCACCTCCTGAGTTGATATAGCCATGTCCGTCTGTCCGTCTGTCCGTCTGTCCGTCTGTCCGTCTGTCCGTCTGTCCGTCTGTCTGTTTCTACGCAAACTAGTCTCTCAGTTTTAAAGCTATCGAGTTGAAACTTTGCACACACCCTTCTTTCCTTTGCACGCAGTATATAAGTCGGAACGGCCGGGATCGGCCGACTATATCCTATAGCTGCCATATAACTGATTGATCGGAAATGCCATAACTCTGCTGTTTGTTAAGTTAGGAAGTTGGGACTTTCTGTGGGTTCTATATTTGGCCACTCAATCCGACGTACCAAATTTCATAAGGATCGGCCGACTATATCCTATAGCTGCTATATAACTGATTGATCGGAAATGCCATAACTTTGGTGTTTGTAAAGTTAGGAAGTTGAGATTTTCTATGGGTTTTATATTTGGCCACTCAATCCGACCTACCAAATTTCATAAGGATCGGCCGACTATATCTTATAGCTGCCATATAACTGATTGATCGGAAATGCCATAACTTTGGTGTTTGTAAAGTTAGGAAGTTGGGATTTTCTATTGGTTTTATTTTTGCCCAATCAATTCGACATATTAAATTTCATAAGGATCGGCCGACTATATCCTATAGCTGCCATATAACTGATTGATCGGAAATGAAATAACTTTGGTGTTTTTAAAGTTAGGAAGGTGGGATTTTTTATGAGTATTAAAAATGCATCATATGAATAATTTTGGAGAATATAATTTGCAGAATATTCTGCAAGGGTATTTCAACTTCGGCTCCGCCCGAAGTTAGATTTCCTTTCTTGTTAGTTTTCCGATGACTTGTAAAAGAGTGACCCAAAATTGGACTTCGAGAGTCTATAACTTTACCAAACTTAAGCCGATTCCAAAGTGGCATACCTCTAAAGACTTCTGATTCGATTCTCTAAAAATCTGCATTCAAATTTTTCAATTTAACGTTGATCAAATTTTTGACCCATTTTCATGTCAGTTATTTCTAGTTTTCCGAGGACTTTTAACAGAGTGACTCAAAATTGGACTTAGAGAGTCCATAACTTTACCAAACTTAAGCCGATTCCAAAGTGGCATACCTCTAAAGACTTCTGATTCGATTCTCTTAAAATCTGCATTCAAATTTTTCAATTTAACGTTGATCAAATTTTTGACCCATTTTCATGTCAGTTATTTCTAATTTGACTCGTTTAACTTTGACCCAAAATTGAACTTCAAGAGTCCATAACTTTACCAAACTTAAGCCGATTCCAAAGTGGCATACCTCTAAAAACTCCTGATTCGATTCTCTAAAAATCTGCATTCAAATTTTTCAATTTAACGTTGATCAAATTTTTGACCCATTTTCATGTCAGTTATTTCTAGTTTTCCGAGGACTTGTAACAGAGTGACTCAAAATTGGAATTAGAGAGTCCATAACTTAATCAAACTTAAGCCGATTCCAAAGTGGCATACCTTAAAGACTTCTGATTCGATTCTCTTAAAATCTGCATTCAAATTTTTCAATTTAACGTTGATCAAATTTTTGACCCATTTTCATGTCAGTTATTTCTAATTTGACTTGTTTAACTTTGACCCAAAATTGAACTTCGAGAGTCCATAACTTTACCAAGCTTAAGCCGATTCCAAAGTGGCATACCTCTAAAGACTTCTGATTCGATTCTCTAAAAATCTGCATTCAAATTTTTCAATTTAACGTTGATCAAATTTTTGACCCATTTTCATGTCAGTTATTTTTAGTTTTCCGATGACTTGTAAAAGAGTGACCCAAAATTGGACTTCGAGAGTCTATAACTTTACCAAACTTAAGCCGATTCCAAAGTGGCATACCTCTAAAGACTTCTGATTCGATTCTCTAAAAATCTGCATTCAAATTTTTATACCCTTGCAGAGGGTATTATAATTTTGGTCAGAAGTTTTTAACGCAGTGAAGGAGACGTTTCCGACCCCATAAAGTATATATATTCTTGATCAGGATCAATAGGGGAGTCGATATAGCCATGTCCGTCTGTCCGTCTGTTTCAATACCGTTTGCGAGCTCAGTTTAAAAGCTAGCGATCTGAAACTTTCACAATCGTCCTAAAACATGTGTACGCAGATCAAGTTTGAAAATCGCCCCGATCGGACGTCTATATCCTATATCTCCCATAGGAACAATTGGATATATCTTGCAAGAATTTATGATAATTCGCGCAGTGTAAAAGCTATTGACATTAATCTTTACAAATCATATTTTTTTATGCATACCTTGATCAGGGTAAAAGCGCGTGGCGATCGGACGTCTATATCCTATAGCTCCCATAGGAACAATAGGGTAAAATCGGTTAAAATTTAATGATTTTTAGGATATTTCGCGCAGTGTAAAAGCTATTGACATAAATCTTTCCAAATCTTATTTTTTTATGCGTACCTTGATCAGGGTAAAAGCGCGTGACGATCGGACGTCTATATCCTATAGCTCCCATAGGAACAATAGGGTAAAATCGGTCCAAATTTGATGTTTTTCAGAATATTTCGCGATGTGTAAAAGCTATTGCTGTACATTTTTTCAAATCGTATTTTTTTATGCATTCCTTCATCAAGGTAAAAGCGCGTGCTGATCGGACGTCTATATCCTATAGCTCCCATAGGAACAATACGGTGAAATCGGTCAAAATTTCATGTTTTTTAGAATATTTCGCGCAGTGTATAAGCTATTGACATACATTTTTCCAAGTCTTATTTATTTACGCATACCTTGATCAGGGTAAAAGCGCTTGCCGATCGGACGTCTATATCCTATAGCTCCCATAGGAACAATAGGTCCAAATTTGATGATTATCAGAATATTTCGCGCAGTGTGTAAGCTACTAACATAAAATTTTCCAATTCTTATTTATTTACGCATATCTTGATTAGGGTAAAAGCGCTTGCCGCTCGGAAATCTATATCTTAAAGGAGATAGGAAAAATTGTTAAAGGCTGCGAAAGTATCCCTTTTGTATATGAAATTTTTGCAGTATAAAAGCAATTGACTTGAAACGATGCAAATCTAGTTTACTTATGTATACCTTATTCCTTTCGCTACTTTTTCACTTTTAGCAATTTCGTCAAAGTCTGCAAGGGTATTAAAACTTCGGCTTGCCGAAGTTAGCTTCCGTCCTCGTTCAATTTAACTTTTTTCAAATTTTTCACCCATTTTCATGTCAGTTATTTCTAATTTGACTTGTTTAACTTTGACCCAAAATTGAACTTCGAGAGTCCATAACTTTACCAAACTTAAGCCGATTCCAAAGTGGCATACCTCTAAAGACTTCTGATTCGATTCTCTAAAAATCTGCATTCAAATTTTTATACCCTTGCAGAGGGTATTATAATTTTGGTCAAAAGTGTGCAACGCAGTGAAGGAGACATCTCCGACCCTATAAAGTATATATATTCTTGATCAGGATCACCTCCTGAGTTGATATAGCCATGTCCGTCTGTCCGTCTGTCCGTCTGTCTGTCCGTCTGTCTGTCCGTCTGTCTGTTTCTACGCAAACTAGTCTCTCAGTTTTAAAGATATGGAATTGAAACTTTGTACACACCCTTCTTTCCTTTGCACGCAGTATATAAGTCGGAACGGCCTGGATCGGCCAACTATATCCTATAGCTGCCATATAACTGATTGATCGGAAATGCCATAACTTTGGTGTTTGTTAAGTTAGGAAGTTGGGATTTTCTATTGGTTTTTTTTTTGGCCAATCAATCCGACCTACCAAATTTCATAAGGATCGGCCGACTATATCCTATAGCTGCCATATAACTGAATGATCGCAAATTCCATAACTTTGGTGTTAGTAAAGTTAGGAAGTTGGGATTTTCGATGGGTTTTTTTTTTTGGCCAATTAATCCGACCTACCAAATTTCATAAGGATCGGCCGACTATATCCTATAGCTGCCATATAACTGAATGACCGCAAATTTCCTAACTTTGGTGTTAGTAAAGTTAGGAAATTGGGATTTTCTATGGGTTTTATTTTCGGCCAACCGATGCGACTATATCCGATAGCTGGCATATAACTGATTGATCGGATATGCCATAGCTTTAGTGTTTCTTAAGTTAGAAAGATGGGACTGGCTATATCGTATAGCTGCTATATACCTGAACGTTTAGAAATGAGATAACGTTGGTGTGTTCTTCAATCTTAACTTTTAGAATTGTTATTGAGCACTGGTACATATAATAAAATTTTTACTTACTCATAGAATGTGGCTATCATAGCTATCATCATCAATAAATCAATAAAATCAATCAATAAAATTCCCTCGAATTTTTCTTTTGAGAAATAGATTTATTAAATATTATTTTCCATTTTGAATCTGTCGTCGATTTATTTTTATACCCTTGCAGAGGGTATTATAATTTTGGTCAAAAGTGTGCAACGCAGTGAAGGAGACGTCTCCGACCCTATAAAGTATATATATTCTTGATCAGGATCACCTCCTGAGTTGATATAGCTTATAGTTGATAAAGTTAGGAAGTTGGGATTTTCTATGGGTTTTAGAATCGAATCAGAAGTCTTTAGAGGTATGCCACTTTGGAATCGGCTTAAGTTTGATTAAGTTATGGACTCTCGAAGTTCAATTTTGGGTCAAAGTGAAACAAGTCAAATTAGAAATAACTGACATGAAAATGGGTGAAAAATTTGATCAAAGTTAAATTGAAAAATTTGAATGCAGATTTTTAGAGAATCGAATCAGAAGTTTTTAGAGGTATGCCACTTTGGAATCGGCTTAAGTTTGGTAAAGTTATGGACTCTCTAAGTCCAATTTTTAGTCACTCTGTTACAAGTCCTCGGAAATCTAGAAATAACTGACATGAAAATGGGTCAAAAAATTAATCGACGTTAAATTGAAAAATTTGAATGAAGATTTTTAGAGAATCGAATCAGAAGTCTTTAGAGGTATGCCACTTTGCAATCGGCTTTAGCTTGGTAAAGTTATGGACTCTCGAAGTTCAATTTTGGGTCAAAGTTAAACAAGTCAAATTAGAAATAACTGACATGACAATGGGTGAAAAATTTGATCAAAGTTAAATTGAAAAATTTGAATGCAGATTTTTAGAGAATCGAATCAGAAGTCTTTAGAGGTATGCCACTTTGGAATCGGCTTAAGTTTGATAAAGTTATGGACTCTCTAAGTCCAATTTTGAGTCACTCTGTTACAAGTCCTCGGAAAACTAGAAATAACTGACATGAAAATGGGTCAAAAATTTGATCAACGTTAAATTGAAAAATTTGAATGCAGATTTTTAGAGAATCGAATCAGAAGTTTTTAGAGGTATGCCACTTTGGAATCGGCTTAAGTTTGGTAAAGTTATGGATTCTCTAAGTCCAATTTTGAGTCACTCTGTTACAAGTCATCGGAAAATTGGAAATAACTGACATTGAAAAATTTAAATGCAGATTTTTAGAGAATCGAATCAGAAGTCTTTAGAGGTATGCCACTTTGGAATCGGCTTAAGTTTGGTAAAGTTATGGACTCCCGAAGTCCAATTTTGGGTCAACGTTAAATAAGTCAAATTAGAAAAATTTGATCAACGTTAAATTGAACAAGAAAGGAAAGCTAACTTCGGGCGGAGCCGAAGTTGATAAACCCTTGCAGAATACTCTGTAAATTATATTCTCCAAAATTATTCATATAATGCATTCTTAATACTCATAAAAAATCCCAACTTCCTAACTTTACAAACACGAAAGTTATGGCATTTCCGATCAATCAGTTATATGGCAGCTATAGGATATAGTCGGCCGATCCTTATGAAATTTGGTAGGTCGGATTGATTGGCCAAATATAAAACCCATAGAAAATCCCAACTTCCTAACTTTATCAACTATAAGCTATATCAACTCAGGAGGTGATCCTGCATTTAAATTTTTCAATGTCAGTTATTTCCAATTTTCCGATGACTTGTAACAGAGTGACTCAAAGTTGGACTTAGAGAATCCATAACTTAACCAAACTTAAGCCGATTCCAAAGTGGCATACCTCTAAAGACTTCTGATTCGATTCTCTAAAAATCTGCATTTAAATATTCGGGAGTCCATAACTTTACCAAACTTAAGCCGATTCCAATGTGGCATACCTCTAAAGACTTCTGATTCGATTCTCTAAAAATCTGCATTTAAATTTTTCAATGTCAGTTATTTCCAATTTTCCGATGACTTGTAACAGAGTGACTCAAAGTTGGACTTAGAGAATCCATAACTTAACCAAACTTAAGCCGATTCCAAAGTGGCATACCTCTAAAGACTTCTGATTCGATTCTCTAAAAATCTGCATTTAAATATTCGGGAGTCCATAACTTTACCAAACTTAAGCCGATTCCAAAGTGGCATACCTCTAAAAACTTCTGATTCGATTCTCTAAAAATCTGCATTCAAATTTTTCAATTTAACGTTGATCAAATTTTTGACCTATTTTCATGTCAGTTATTTCTAGTTTTCCGAGGACTTGTAACAGAGTGACTCGAAATTGGACTTAGAGAGTCCATAACTTTATCAAACTTAAGCCGATTCCAAAGTGGCATACCTCTAAAGACTTCTGATTCGATTCTCTAAACATCTGCATTCAAATTTTTCAATTTAACTTCGATCAAATTTTTCACCCATTTTCATGTCAGTTATTTCTAATTTGACTTGTTTAACTTTGACCCAAAATTTAACTTCGAGAGTCCATAACTTTACCAAGCTAAAGCCGATTACAAAGTGGCATACCTCTAAAGACTTCTGATTCGATTCTCTAAAAATCTGCATTCAAATTTTTCAATTTAACGTCGATTAATTTTTTGACCCATTTTCATGTCAGTTATTTCTAGATTTCCGAGGACTTGTAACAGAGTGACTAAAAAATTGGACTTAGAGAGTCCATAACTTTACCAAACTTAAGCCGATTCCAAAGTGGCATACCTCTAAAGACTTCTGATTCGATTCTCTAAAAATCTGCATTCAAATTTTTCAATTTAACTTTAATCAAATTTTTCACCCATTTTCATGTCAGTTATTTCTAATTTGACTTGTTTAACCTTGACCCAAAATTGAACTTCGAGAGTCCATAACTTTACCAAGCTAAAGCCGATTGCAAAGTGGCATACCTCTAAAGACTTCTGATTCGATTCTCTAAAAATCTGCATTCAAATTTTTCAATTTAATTTTGATCAAATTTTTCACCCATTTTCATGTCAGTTATTTCTAATTTGACTTGTTTCACTTTGACCCAAAATTGAACTTCGAGAGTCCATAACTTAATCAAACTTAAGCCGATTCCAAAGTGGCATACCTCTAAAGACTTCTGATTCGATTCTCTTAAAATCTGCATTTAAATTTTTCAATGTCAGTTATTTCCAATTTTCCGATGACTTGTAACAGAGTGACTCAAAGTTGGACTTAGAGAATCCATAACTTAACCAAACTTAAGCCGATTCCAAAGTGGCATACCTCTAAAGACTTCTGATTCGATTCTCTAAAAATCTGCATTTAAATATTCGGGAGTCCATAACTTTACCAAACTTAAGCCGATTCCAATGTGGCATACCTCTAAAGACTTCTGATTCGATTCTCTAAAAATCTGCATTTAAATTTTTCAATGTCAGTTATTTCCAATTTTCCGATGACTTGTAACAGAGTGACTCAAAATTGGACTTAGAGAATCCATAACTTTACCAAACTTAAGCCGATTCCAAAGTGGCATACCTCTAAAAACTTCTGATTCGATTTTCTAAAAATCTGCATTCAAATTTTTCAATTTAACGTTGATCAAATTTTTGACCTATTTTCATGTCAGTTATTTCTAGTTTTCCGAGGACTTGTAACAGAGTGACTCGAAATTGGACTTAGAGAGTCCATAACTTTATCAAACTTAAGCCGATTCCAAAGTGGCATACCTCTAAAGACTTCTGATTCGATTCTCTAAAAATCTGCATTCAAATTTTTCAATTTAACTTCGATCAAATTTTTCACCCATTTTCATGTCAGTTATTTCTAATTTGACTTGTTTAACTTTGACCCAAAATTTAACTTCGAGAGTCCATAACTTTACCAAGCTAAAGCCGATTACAAAGTGGCATACCTCTAAAGACTTCTGATTCGATTCTCTAAAAATCTGCATTCAAATTTTTCAATTTAACGTCGATTAATTTTTTGACCCATTTTCATGTCAGTTATTTCTAGATTTCCGAGGACTTGTAACAGAGTGACTAAAAATTGGACTTAGAGAGTCCATAACTTTACCAAACTTAAGCCGATTCCAAAGTGGCATACCTCTAAAGACTTCTGATTCGATTCTCTAAAAATCTGCATTCAAATTTTTCAATTTAACTTTGATCAAATTTTTCACCCATTTTCATGTCAGTTATTTCTAATTTGACTTGTTTAACCTTGACCCAAAATTGAACTTCGAAAGTCCATAACTTAATCAAACTTAAGCCGATTCCAAAGTGGCATACCTCTAAAGACTTCTGATTCGATTCTCTAAAAATCTGCATTCAAATTTTTCAATTTAACTTTGATCAAATTTTTCACCCATTTTCATGTCAGTTATTTCTAATTTGACTTGTTTAACTTTGACCCAAAATTGAACTTCGAGAGTCCATAACTTTACCAAGCTAAAGCCGATTGCAAAGTGGCATACCTCTAAAGACTTCTGATTCGATTCTCTAAAAATCTGCATTCAAATTTTTATACCCTTGCAGAGGGTATTATAATTTTGGTCAAAAGTGTGCAACGCAGTGAAGGAGACATCTCCGACCCTATAAAGTATATATATTCTTGATCAGGATCACCTCCTGAGTTGATATAGCCATGTCCGTCTGTCCGTCTGTCCGTCTGTCCGTCTGTCCGTCTGTCCGTCTGTCTGTCCGTCTGTCTGTTTCTACGCGAACTAGTCTCTCAGTTTTAAAGATATCGAATTGAAACTTTGCACACACCCTTCTTTCCTTTGCACGCAGTATATAAGTCGGAACGGCCGGGATCGGCCGACTATATCCTATAGCTGCCATATAACTGATTGATCGGAAATGCCATAACTCTGCTGTTTGTTAAGTTAGGAAGTTGGGACTCTCTATGGGTATTATATTTGGCCAATCAATCCGACGTACCAAATTTCATAAGGATCGGCCGACTATATCCTATAGCTGCTATATAACTGATTGATCGGAAATGCCATAACTTTGGTGTTTGTTAAGTTAGGAAGTTGGGATTTTCTATGGGTTATATATTTGACCAATTAATCCGACCTACCAAATTTCATAAGGATCGGACGACTATATCCTATAGCTGCCATATAACTGATTGATCGAAAATGCCATAACTTTGGTGTTTGTAGAGTTAGGAAGCTGGGATTTTCTATGGGTTTTATATTTGGCCAATCAATCCGACCTACCAAATGTCATAAGGATCGGCCGACTATATCCTATAGCCGCCATATAACTGATTGATCGAAAATGCCATAACTTTGGTGTTTGTAAAGTTAGGAAGTTGGGATTTTTTATGAGTATTAAGAATGCATCATATGAATAATTTTGGAGAATATAATGTACATAATATTCTGCAAGGGTATATCAACTTCGGCTCCGCCCGAAGTTAGCTTTCCTTTCTTGTTTAATTTAACTTTGATCAAATTTTTCACCCATTTTCATGTCAGTTATTTCTAATTTGACTTGTTTAACTTTGACCCAAAATTGAACTTCGAGAGTCCATAACTTAATCAAACTTAAGCCGATTCCAAAGTGGCATACCTCTAAAGACTTCTGATTCGATTCTCTAAAAATCTGAATTCAAATTTTTCAATTTAACGTCGATTAATTTTTTGACCCATTTTCATGTCAGCTATTTCTAGATTTCCGAGGACTTGTAACAGAGTGACTAAAAATTGGACTTAGAGAGTCCATAACTTTACCAAACTTAAGCCGTTTCCAAAGTGGCATACCTCTAAAGACTTCTGATTCGATTCTCTAAAAATCTGCATTCAAATTTTTATACCCTTGCAGAGGGTATTATAATTTTGGTCAAAAGTGTGCAACGCAGTGAAGGAGACATCTCCGACCCTATAAAGTATATATATTCTTGATCAGGATCACCTCCTGAGTTGATATAGCCATGTCCGTCTGTCCGTCTGTCCGTCTGTCCGTCTGTCCGTCTGTCTGTCCGTCTGTCCGTCTGTCTGTTTCTACGCAAACTAGTCTCTCAGTTTTAAAGCTATCGGATTGAAACTTTGCACACACCCTTCTTTCCTTTGCACGCAGTATATAAGTCGGAACGGCCGGGATCGGCCGACTATATCCTATAGCTGCCATATAACTGATTGATCGGAAATGCCATAACTTTCGTGTTTGTAAAGTTAGGAAGTTGGGATTTTCTATGGGTTTTATATTTGGCCAATCAATCCGACCTACCAAATTTCATAAGGATCGGCCGACTATATCCTATAGCTGCCATATAACTGATTGATCGGAAATGCCATAACTTTGGTGTTTGTAAAGTTAGAAAGTTGGGATTTTCTATGGGTTTTATATTTGGCCAATCAATCCGACCTACCAAATTTCATAAGGATCGGCCGACTATATCCTATAGCTGCCATATAACTGATTGATCGGAAATGCCATAACTTTGGTGTTTGTAAAGTTAGAAAGTTGGGATTTTCTATGGGTTTTATATTTGGCCAATCAATCCGACCCACCAAATTCCATAAGGATCGGCCGACTATATCCTATAGCTGCCATATAACTGATTGATCGGAAATGCCATAACTTTGGTGTTTGTTAAGTTAGGAAGTTGGGATTTTCTATGGATTTTATTTTTGGACAATCAATCCGACCTACCAAATTTCATAAGGATCGGCCGACTATATCCTATAGCTGCCATATAACTGATTGATCGGAAATGTCATAACTTTGGTGTTTGTAAAGTTAGGAAGTTGGGATTTTCTATGGATTTTATTTTTGGCCAATCAATCCGACCTATCAAATTTCATAAGGATCGGCCGACTATATCCTATAGCTGCCATATAACTGAACGATTGGAAATGCCATAACTTTGTTGTTGTTAAAGTTAGGAAGTTCGGATTTTTTATGAGTATTAAGAATGCATCATATGAATAATTTTGGAGAATATAATTTACAGAGTATTCTGCAAGGGTATATCAACTTCGGCTCCGCCCGAAGTTAGCTTTCCTTTCTTGTTCAATTTAACTTTGATCAAATTTTTCACCCATTTTCATGTCAGTTATTTCTAATTTGACTTGTTTAACTTTGACCCAAAATTGAACTTCGAGAGTCCATAACTTAATCAAACTTAAGCCGATTCCAAAGTGGCATACCTCTAAAGACTTCTGATTCGATTCTCTTAAAATCTGCATTCAAATTTTTATACCCTTGCAGAGGGTATTATAATTTTGGTCAAAAGTGTGCAACGCAGTGAAGGAGACATCTCCGACCCTATAAAGTATATATATTCTTGATCAGGATCACCTCCTGAGTTGATATAGCCATGTCCGTCTGTCCGTCTGTCCGTCTGTCTGTCCGTCTGTCTGTCCGTCTGTCTGTTTCTACGCGAACTAGTCTCTCAGTTTTAAAGATATCGAATTGAAACTTTGCACACACCCTTCTTTCCTTTGCACGCAGTATATAAGTCGGAACGGCCGGGATCGGCCGACTATATCCTATAGCTGCCATATAACTGATTGATCGGAAATGCCATAACTCTGCTGTTTGTTAAGTTAGGAAGTTGGGACTTTCTACGGGTTTTCTATTTGGCCAATCAATCCGACGTACCAAATTTCATAAGAATCGGCCGACTATATCCTATAGCTGCCATATAACTGATTGATCGGAAATGCCATAACTCTGCTGTTTGTTAAGTTAGGAAGTTGGGATTTTCTATGGGTTTTATTTTTGCCCAATCAATACCACATATCAAATTTCATATGGATCGGCCGACTATATTCTATAGCTGCCATATAACTGAACGATTGGAAGTGCCATAACTTTGGTATTTTTAAAGTTAGGAAGTTGGGATTTTTTATGAGTATTTAGAATGCATCATATGAATAATTTTGGAGAATATAATTTGCAGAATATTCTGCAAGGGTATTTCAACTTCGGATCCGCCCGAAGTTAGCTTTAATTTCTTGTTCAATTTAACGTTGATCAAATTTTTGACCCATTTTCATGTCAGTTATTTCTAGTAACAGAGTGACTCAAAATTGGACTTAGAGAGTCCATAACTTTATCAAACTTAAGCCGATTCCAAAGTGGCATACCTCTAAAGACTTCTGATTCGTTTCTCTAAAAATCTGCATTCAAATTTTTATACCCTTGCAGAGGGTATTATAATTTTGGTCAAAAGTGTGCAACGCAGTGAAGGAGACATCTCCGACCCTATAAAGTATATATATTCTTGATCAGGATCACCTCCTGAGTTGATATAGCCCTGTCCGTCTGTCCGTCTGTCCGTCTGTCCGTCCGTCCGTCTGTCCGTCTGTCCGTCTGTCTGTCCGTCTGTCTGTTTCTACGCGAACTAGTCTCTCAGTTTTAAAGATATCGAATTGAAACTTTGCACACACCCTTCTTTCCTTTGCACGCAGTATATAAGTCGGAACGGCCGGGATCGGCCGACTATATCCTATAGCTGCCATATAACTGATTGATCGGAAATGCCATAACTCTGCTGTTTGTTAAGTTAGGAAGTTGGAATTTTATATGGGTTTTATATTTGGCCAATCAATCCGACGTACCAAATTTCATAAGGATCGGCCGACTATATCCTATAGCTGCCATATAACTGATTGATCGGAAATGCCATAACTTTGGTGTTTGTGAAGTAAGGAAGTTGGGATTTTCTATGGGTTTTATATTTGGCCCATCAATCCGACCTACCAAATTTCATAAGGATCGGCCGACTATATCCTATAGCCACCATATAACTGATTGATCGGAAATGCCACAACTTTGGTTTTTGATAAGTTAGGAATTTGGGATTTTCTATGGGTTCTATTTTTAACCAATCAATCCAACCTATCAAATTTCATAAGGATCGGCCGACTATATCCTATAGCTGCCATATAACTGAACGATTGGAAATGCCATAACTTTGGTGTTTTTAAAGTTAGGAAGTTGGGATTTTTTATGAGTATTAAGATTGCATCATATGAATAATTTTGGCGAATATAATTTACAGAATATTCTGCAAGGGTATATCAACTTCGGCTCCGCCCGAAGCTAGCTTTTCTTTCTTGTTCAATTTAACTTTGATCAAATTTTTCACCCATTTTCATGTCAGTTATTTCTAATTTGACTTGTTTAACGTTGACCCAAAATAGGACTTAGAGAGTCCATAACTTAACCAAACTTAAGCCGATTCCAAAGTGGCATACCTCTAAAGACTTCTGATTCGATTCTCTAAAAATCTGCATTCAAATTTTTATACCCTTGCAGAGGGTATTATAATTTTGGTTAGAAGTTTGTAACGCAGTGAAGGAGACGTTTCCGACCCCATAAAGTATATATATTCTTGATCAGGATCAATAGGGGAGTCGATATAGCCATGTCCGTCTGTCCGTCTGTCCGTCTGTTTCAATACCGTTTGCGAGCTCAGTTTAAAAGCTAGCGATCTGAAACTTTCACAATCGTCCTAAAACATGTGTACGCAGATCAAGTTTGAAAATCGCCCCGATCGGACGTCTATATCCTATAGCTCCCATAGGAACAATTGGATATATCTTGCAAGAATTTATGATATTTCGCGCAGTGTAAAAGCTATTGACATTAATCTTTACAAATCGTATTTTTTTATGCATACCTTGATCAGGGTAAAAGCGCGTGACGATCGGACGTCTATATCCTATAGCTCCCATAGGAACAATAGGTTAAAATCGGTTAAAATTTAATGATTTTTAGGATATTTCGCGCAGTGTAAAAGCTATTGACATAAATCTTTCCAAATCTTATTTTTTTATGCGTACCTTGATCAGGGTAAAAGCTCGTGACGATCGGACGTCTATATCCTATAGCTCCCATAGGAACAATAGGGTAAAATCGGTCCAAATTTGATGTTTTTCAGAATATTTCGCGATGTGTAAAAGCTATTGCTGTACATTTTTTCAAATCGTATTTTTGTATGCATTCCTTCATCAAGGTAAAAGCGCGTGCTGATCGGACGTCTATATCCTATAGCTCCCATAGGAACAATACGGTGAAATCGGTCAAAATTTCATGTTTTTTAGAATATTTCGCGCAGTGTATAAGCTATTGACATACATTTTTCCAAGTCTTATTTATTTACGCATACCTTGATCAGGGTAAAAGCGCTTGCCGATTGGACGTCTATATCGTATAGCTTCCGTAGGAAAAATTGTTAAAGGCTGCGAAAATATCCCTTTTTTCCCTATTTGTATATGACAATTTTGCAGTATAAAAGCTATTGGCATGAAACTATTCAATTTATCTAATTCATTTATGTACACCTTGCTCAGGGTAAAAGTTGCTGCCAATCAGACAAGTACATACTACATCCGCTATTTAAAAATTAAATTAATTACGTATAGCTAATCTTTTTATACCCTTGCAGAGGGTATTATAATTTTGGTCAGAAGTTTGTAACGCAGTGAAGGAGACGTTTCCGACCCCATAAAGTATATATATTCTTGATCAGGATCAATAGGGGAGTCGATATAGCCATGTCCGTCTGTCCGTCTGTTTCAATACCGTTTGCGAGCTCAGTTTAAAAGCTAGCGATCTGAAACTTTCACAATCGTCCTAAATCATGTGTACGCAGATCAAGTTTGAAAATGCGTACCTTGATCAGGGTAAAAGCGCGTGACGATCGGACGTCTATATCCTATAGCTCCCATAGGAACAATAGGGTAAAATCGGTCCAAATTTGATGTTTTTCAGAATATTTCGCGATGTGTAAAAGCTATGGCTGTACATTTTTTCAAATCGTATTTTTTTATGCATTCCTTCATCAAGGTAAAAGCGCGTGCTGATCGGACGTCTATATCCTATAGCTCCCATAGGAACAATTGGATATATCTTGCAAGAATTATGATATTTCGCGCAGTGTAAAAGCTATTGACATTAATCTTTACAAATCGTATTTTTTTATGCATACCTTGATCAGGGTAAAAACGCGTGACGGATCGGACGTCTATATCCTATAGCTCCCATAGGAACAATAGGGTAAAATCGATTAAAATTTAATGATTTTTAGGATATTTCGCGCAGTGTAAAAGCTATTGACATAAATCTTTCCAAATCTTATTTTTTATGCGTACCTTGATCAGGGTAAAAGCGCGTGACGATCGGACGTCTATATCCTATAGCTCCCATAGGAACAATAGGGTAAAATCGGTCCAAATTTGATGTTTTTCAGAATATTTCGCGATGTGTAAAAGCTATTGCTGTACATTTTTTCAAATCGTATTTTTTTATGCATTCCTTCATCAAGGTAAAAGCGCTTGCCGATCGGACGTCTATATCCTATAGCTCCCATAGGAACAATAGGGTGAAATCGGTCCAAATTTGATGATTATCAGAATATTTCGCGCAGTGTGTAAGCTACTAACATAAAATTTTCCAATTCTTATTTATTTACGCATATCTTGATTAGGGTAAAAGCGCTTGCCGCTCGGAAATCTATATCTTAAAGGAGATAGGAAAAATTGTTAAAGGCTGCGAAAGTATCCCTTTTGTATATGAAATTTTTGCAGTATAAAAGCAATTGACTTGAAACGATGCAAATCTAGTTTACTTATGTATACCTTATTCCTTTCGCTACTTTTTCACTTTTAGCAATTTCGTCAAAGTCTGCAAGGGTATTAAAACTTCGGCTTGCCGAAGTTAGCTTCCGTCCTCGTTCAATTTAACGTTGATCAAATTTTTGACCCATTTTCATGTCAGTTATTTCTAATTTGACTTGTTTAACTTTGACCCAAAATTGAACTTCGAGAGTCCATAACTTAACCAAACTTAAGCCGATTCCAAAGTGGCATACCTCTAAAGACTTCTGATTCGATTCTCTAAAAATCTGCATTTAAATTTTCGGGAGTCCATAACTTTACCAAACTTAAGCCGATTCCAAAGTGGCATACCTCTAAAGACTTCTGATTCGATTCTCTAAAAATCTGCATTTAAATTTTCGGGAGTCCATAACTTTACCAAACTTAAGCCGATTCCAAAGTGGCATACCTCTAAAGACTTCTGATTCGATTCTCTAAAAATCTGCATTCAAATTTTTCAATTTAACGTAGATCAAATTTTTCTAATTTGACTTATCTAACGTTGACCCAAAATTGGACTTCGGGAGTCCATAACTTTACCAATCTTAAGCCGATTCCAAAGTGGCATACCTCTAAAGACTTCTGATTCGATTCTCTAAAAATCTGCATTTAAATTTTCGGGAGTCCATAACTTTACCAAACTTAAGCCGATTCCAAAGTGGCATACCTCTAAAGACTTCTGATTCGATTCTCTAAAAATCTGCATTCAAATTTTTCAATTTAACGTAGATCAAATTTTTCTAAATTGACTTATCTTACGTTGACCCAAAATTGGACTTCGGGAGTCCATAACTTTACCAAGCTTAAGCCGATTCTAAAGTGGCATACCTCTAAAGACTTCTGATTCGATTCTCTAAAAATCTGCATTCAAATTTTCCAATTTAACGTAGATCAAATTATTATACCCTTGCAGAGGGTATTATAATTTTGGTCAGAAGTTTGTAACGCAGTGAAGGAGACGTTTCCGACCCCATAAAGTATATATATTCTTGATCAGGATCAATAGGGGAGTCGATATAGCCATGTCCGTCTGTCCGTCTGTCCGTCTGTTTCAATACCGTTTGCGAGCTCAGTTTAAAAGCTAGCGATCTGAAACTTTCACAATCGTCCTAAAACATGTGTACGCAGATCAAGTTTGAAAATCGCCCCGATCGGACGTCTATATCCTATAGCTCCCATAGGAACAATTGGATATATCTTGCAAGAATTTATGATATTTCGCGCAGTGTAAAAGCTATTGACATTAATCTTTACAAATCGTATTTTTTTATGCATACCTTGATCAGGGTAAAAGCGCGTGACGATCGGACGTCTATATCCTATAGCTCCCATAGGAACAATAGGGTAAAATCGGTCCAAATTTGATGTTTTTCAGAATATTTCGCGATGTGTAAAAGCTATTGCTGTACATTTTTTCAAATCGTATTTTTTTATGCATTCCTTCATCAAGGTAAAAGCGCGTGCTGATCGGACGTCTATATCCTATAGCTCCCATAGGAACAATACGGTGAAATCGGTCAAAATTTCATGTTTTTTAGAATATTTCGCGCAGTGTATAAGCTATTGACATACATTTTTCCAAGTCTTATTTATTTACGCATACCTTGATCAGGGTAAAAGCGCTTGCCGATTGGACGTCTATATCGTATAGCTTCCGTAGGAAAAATTGTTAAAGGCTGCGAAAATATCCCTTTTTTCCCTATTTGTATATGACAATTTTGCAGTATAAAAGCTATTGGCATGAAACTATTCAATTTATCTAATTTATTTATGTACACCTTGCTCAGGGTAAAAGTTGCTGCCAATCAGACAAGTACATACTACGTCCGCTATTTAAAAATTAAATTAATTACGTATAGCTAATCTTTTTTATACCCTTGCAGAGGGTATTATAATTTTGGTCAGAAGTTTGTAACGCAGTGAAGGAGACGTTTCCGACCCCATAAAGTATATATATTCTTGATCAGGATCAATAGGGGAGTCGATATAGCCATGTCCGTCTGTCCGTCTGTTTCAATACCGTTTGCGAGTTCAGTTTAAAAGCTAGCGATCTGAAACTTTCACAATCGTCCTAAAACATGTGTACGCAGATCAAGTTTGAAAATGCGTACCTTGATCAGGGTAAAAGCGCGTGACGATCGGACGTCTATATCCTATAGCTCCCATAGGAACAATAGGGTAAAATCGGTCCAAATTTGATGTTTTTCAGAATATTTCGCGATGTGTAAAAGCTATTGCTGTACATTTTTTCAAATCGTATTTTTTTATGCATTCCTTCATCAAGGTAAAAGCGCGTGCTGATCGGACGTCTATATCCTATAGCTCCCATAGGAACAATTGGATATATCTTGCAAGAATTATGATATTTCGCGCAGTGTAAAAGCTATTGACATTAATCTTTACAAATCGTATTTTTTTATGCATACCTTGATCAGGGTAAAAGCGCGTGACGGATCGGACGTCTATATCCTATAGCTCCCATAGGAACAATAGGGTAAAATCGATTAAAATTTGATGATTTTTAGGATATTTCGCGCAGTGTAAAAGCTATTGACATAAATCTTTCCAAATCTTATTTTTTATGCGTACCTTGATCAGGGTAAAAGCGCGTGACGATCGGACGTCTATATCCTATAGCTCCCATAGTAACAATAGGGTAAAATCGGTCCAAATTTGATGTTTTTCAGAATATTTCGCGATGTGTAAAAGCTATTGCTGTACATTTTTTCAAATCGTATTTTTTTATGCATTCCTTCATCAAGGTAAAAGCGCTTGCCGATCGGACGTCTATATCCTATAGCTCCCATAGGAACAATAGGGTGAAATCGGTCCAAATTTGATGATTATCAGAATATTTCGCGCAGTGTGTAAGCTACTAACATAAAATTTTCCAATTCTTATTTATTTACGCATATCTTGATTAGGGTAAAAGCGCTTGCCGCTCGGAAATCTATATCTTAAAGGAGATAGGAAAAATTGTTAAAGGCTGCGAAAGTATCCCTTTTGTATATGAAATTTTTGCAGTATAAAAGCAATTGACTTGAAACGATGCAAATCTAGTTTACTTATGTATACCTTATTCCTTTCGCTACTTTTTCACTTTTAGCAATTTCGTCAAAGTCTGCAAGGGTATTAAAACTTCGGCTTGCCGAAGTTAGCTTCCGTCCTCGTTCTAAATTGACTTATCTAACGTTGACCCAAAATTGGACTTCGGGAATCCATAACTTTACCAAACTTAAGCCGATTCTAAAGTGGCATACCTCTAAAGACTTCTGATTCGATTCTCTAAAAATCTGCATTTAAATTTTTCAATGTCAGTTATTTCCAATTTTCTGATGACTTGTAACAGAGTGACTCAAAATTGGACTTAGAGAATCCATAACTTAACCAAACTTAAGCCGATTCCAAAGTGGCATACCTCTAAAGACTTCTGATTCGATTCTCTAAAAATCTGCATTTAAATTTTTCAATGTCAGTTATTTCCAATTTTCTGATGACTTGTAACAGAGTGTCTCAAAATTGGACTTAGAGAATCCATAACTTAACCAAACTTAAGCCGATTCCAAAGTGGCATACCTCTAAAGACTTCTGATTCGATTCTCTAAAAATCTGCATTCAAATTTTTATACCCTTGCAGAGGGTATTATAATTTTGGTCAAAAGTGTGCAACGCAGTGAAGGAGACATCTCCGACCCTATAAAGTATATATATTCTTGATCAGGATCACCTCCTGAGTTGATATAGCCATGTCCGTCTGTCCGTCTGTCCGTCTGTCTGTTTCTACGCAAACTAGTCGCTCAGTTTTAAAGCTATCGGATTGAAACTTTGCACACACCCTTCTTTCCTTTGCACGCAGTATATAAGTCGGAACGGCCGGGATCGGCCGACTATATCCTATAGCTGCCATATAACTGATTGATCGGAAATGCCATAACTTTGGTGTTTGTAAAGTTAGAAAGTTGGGATTTTCTATGGGTTTTATATTTGGCCAATCAATCCGACCTACCAAATTTCATAAGGATCGGCCGACTATATCCTATAGCTGCCATATAACTGATTGATCGGAAATGCCATAACTTTGGTGTTTGTAAAGTTAGAAAGTTGGGATTTTCTATGGGTTTTATATTTGGCCAATCAATCCGACCCACCAAATTTCATAAGGATCGGCCGACTATATCCTATAGCTGCCATATAACTGATTGATCGGAAATGCCATAACTTTGGTGTTTGTAAAGTTAGGAAGTTGGGATTTTCTATGGATTTTATTTTTGGCCAATCAATCCGACCTATCAAATTTCATAAGCCGACTATATCCTATAGCTGCCATATAACTGAACGATTGGAAATGCCATAACTTTGTTGTTGTTAAAGTTAGGAAGTTCGGATTTTTTATGAGTATTAAGAATGCATCATATGAATAATTTTGGAGAATATAATTTACAGAGTATTCTGCAAGGGTATATCAACTTCGGCTCCGCCCGAAGTTAGCTTTCCTTTCTTGTTCAATTTAACTTTGATCAAATTTTTCACCCATTTTCATGTCAGTTATTTCTAATTTGACTTGTTTAACGTTTACCCAAAATTGAACTTCGAGAGTCCATAACTTAATCAAACATAAGCCGATTCCAAAGTGGCATACCTCTAAAGACTTCTGATTCGATTCTCTTAAAATCTGCATTCAAATTTTTCAATTTAACGTTGATCAAATTTTTGACCCATTTTCGTGTCAGTTATTTCTAATTTGACTTGTTTAACTTTGACCCAAAATTGAACTTCGAGAGTCCATAACTTAACCAAACTTAAGCCGATTCCAAAGTGGCATACCTCTAAAGACTTCTGATTCGATTCTCTAAAAATCTGCATTCAAATTTTTCAATTTAACGTTGATCAAATTTTTGACCCATTTTCATGTCAGTTATTTCTAGTTTTCCGAGGACTTTTAACAGAGTGACTCAAAATTGGACTTAGAGAGTCCATAACTTTACCAAACTTAAGCCGATTCCAAAGTGGCATACCTCTAAAGACTTCTGATTCGATTGTCTAAAAATCTGCATTCAAATTTTTCAATTTAACTTTGATCAAATTTTTCACCCATTTCCATGTCAGTTATTATACCCGTTACTCGTAGAGTAAAAGGGTATATTGTATTCGTGCAAAAGTATGTAACAGCTAGAAGGAAGCGTTTCCGACCCTATAAAGTATATATATTCTTGATCAGGGTAACTAGCCGAGTCGATATAGCCATGTCCGTCTGTCCGTCTGTCTGTCCGTATGAACGCTGAGATCTCGGAAACTATAAAAGCTAGAAGATTGGCATTTTGCATGCAGATTCTAGGAGTTCCTACGCAGCGCAAGTTTGTTTCAAAAAGGTGCCACGCCCCCTTTAACGCCCAAAATCGCTTAGATACGATTTTAAAAATTTAAATATTTCGGAAAAGTAAAAATGCAGTTTTATTGTGTTTATCAATACCTATCGAAATGTAGAAGAAATTTTTCAAATCGGACCATTCGTTAAAAAGTTATGCGTGATCAAAGTTTCTATCTCCATCTCCCTCGCACTCCCTTTACCTGAGTAACGGGTATCTGATAGTCGGGGCACCCGACTATAGCGATCTCTCTTGTTTCTAATTTGACTTGTTTAACGTTGACCCAAAATAGGACTTAGAGAGTCCATAACTTAACCAAACTTAAGCCGATTCCAAAGTGGCATACCTCTAAAGACTTCTGATTCGATTCTCTAAAAATCTGCATTCAAATTTTTCAATTTAACGTTGATCAAATTTTTGACCCATTTTCATGTCAGTTATTTCTAGTTTTCCGAGGACTTTTAACAGAGTGACTCAAAATTGGACTTAGAGAGTCCATAACTTTACCAAACTTAAGCCGATTCCAAAGTGGCATACCTCTAAAGACTTCTGATTCGATTGTCTAAAAATCTGCATTCAAATTTTTCAATTTAACTTTGATCAAATTTTTCACCCATTTTCATGTCAGTTATTTCTAATTTGACTTGTTTAACTTTGACCCAAAATTGAACTTCGAGAGTCCATAACTTTACCAAGCTAAAGCCGATTGCAAAGTGGCATACCTCTAAAGACTTCTGATTCGATTCTCTAAAAATCTGCATTCAAATTTTTCAATTTAACGTCGATTAATTTTTTGACCCATTTTCATGTCAGTTATTTCTAGATTTCCGAGGACTTGTAACAGAGTGACTAAAAATTGGACTTAGAGAGTCCATAACTTTACCAAACTTAAGCCGTTTCCAAAGTGGCATACCTCTAAAGACTTCTGATTCGATTCTCTAAAAATCTGCATTCAAATTTTTCAATTGAACTTTGATCAAATTTTTCACCCATTTTCATGTCAGTTATTTCTAATTAGACTTGTTTAACTTTGACCCAAAATTGAACTTCGAGAGTCCATAACTTAACCAAACTTAAGCCGATATCAAAGTGGCATACCTCTAAAGACTTCTGATTCGATTCTCTAAAAATCTGCATTCAAATTTTTCAATTTAACTGTGATCAAATTTTTCACCCATTTTCATGTCAGTTATTTCTAATTTGACTTGTTTAACTTTGACCCAAAATTGAACTTCGAGAGTCCATAACTTTACCAAGCTAAAGCCGATTGCAAAGTGGCATACCTCTAAAGACTTCTGATTCGATTCTCTAAAAATCTGCATTTAAATTTTTCAATGTCAGTTATTTCCAATTTTCCGATGACTTGTAATAGAGTGACTCAAAATTGAACTTCGAGAGTCCATAACTTAATCAAACATAAGCCGATTCCAAAGTGGCATACCTCTAAAGACTTCTGATTCGATTCTCTTAAAATCTGCATTCAAATTTTTCAATTTAACGTTGATCAAATTTTTGACCCATTTTCATGTCAGTTATTTCTAATTTGACTTGTTTAACTTTGACCCAAAATTGAACTTCGAGAGTCCATAACTTTACCAAACTTAAGCCGATTCCAAAGTGGCATACCTCTAAAAACTTCTGATTCGATTCTCTAAAAATCTGCATTCAAATTTTTCAATTTAACGTTGATCAATTTTTTGACCCATTTTAATGTCAGTTATTTCTAGTTTTCCGAGGACTTGTAACAGAGTGACTAAAAATTGGACTAAGAGAGTCCATAACTTTACCAAACTTAAGCCGTTTCCAAAGTGGCATACCTCTAAAGACTTCTGATTCGATTCTCTTAAAATCTGCATTCAAATTTTTCAATTTAACGTTGATCAAATTTTTGACCCATTTTCATGTCAGTTATTTCTAGTTTTCCGAGGACTTTTAACAGAGTGACTCAAAATTGGACTTAGAGAGTCCATAACTTTACCAAAATTAAGCCGATTCCAAAGTGGCATACCTCTAAAGACTTCTGATTCGATTGTCTAAAAATCTGCATTCAAATTTTTCAATTTAACTTTGATCAAATTTTTCACCCATTTTCATGTCAGTTATTTCTAATTTGACTTGTTTAACTTTGACCCAAAATTGAACTTCGAGAGTCCATAACTTTACCAAGCTAAAGCCGATTGCAAAGTGGCATACCTCTAAAGACTTCTGATTCGATTCTCTAAAAATCTGCATTCAAATTTTTCAATTTAACGTCGATTAATTTTTTGACCCATTTTCATGTCAGTTATTTCTAGATTTCCGAGGACTTGTAACAGAGTGACTAAAAATTGGACTTAGAGAGTCCATAACTTTACCAAACTTAAGCCGTTTCCAAAGTGGCATACCTCTAAAGACTTCTGATTCGATTCTCTAAAAATCTGCATTCAAATTTTTCAATTGAACTTTGATCAAATTTTTCACCCATTTTCATGTCAGTTATTTCTAATTAGACTTGTTTAACTTTGACCCAAAATAGGACTTAGAGAGTCCATAACTTAACCAAACTTAAGCCGATATCAAAGTGGCATACCTCTAAAGACTTCTGATTCGATTCTCTAAAAATCTGCATTCAAATTTTTCAATTTAACTGTGATCAAATTTTTCACCCATTTTCATGTCAGTTATTTCTAATTTGACTTGTTTAACTTTGACCCAAAATTGAACTTCGAGAGTCCATAACTTTACCAAGCTAAAGCCGATTGCAAAGTGGCATACCTCTAAAGACTTCTGATTCGATTCTCTAAAAATCTGCATTTAAATTTTTCAATGTCAGTTATTTCCAATTTTCCGATGACTTGTAACAGAGTGACTCAAAATTGAACTTCGAGAGTCCATAACTTAATCAAACTTAAGCCGATTCCAAAGTGGCATACCTCTAAAGACTTCTGATTCGATTCTCTTAAAATCTGCATTCAAATTTTTCAATTTAACGTTGATCAAATTTTTGACCCATTTTCGTGTCAGTTATTTCTAATTTGACTTGTTTAACTTTGACCCAAAATTGAACTTCGAGAGTCCATAACTTTACCAAACTTAAGCCGATTCCAAAGTGGCATACCTCTAAAAACTTCTGATTCGATTCTCTAAAAATCTGCATTCAAATTTTTCAATTTAACGTTGATCAATTTTTTGACCCATTTTAATGTCAGTTATTTCTAGTTTTCCGAGGACTTGTAACAGAGTGACTAAAAATTGGACTAAGAGAGTCCATAACTTTACCAAACTTAAGCCGTTTCCAAAGTGGCATACCTCTAAAGACTTCTGATTCGATTCTCTTAAAATCTGCATTCAAATTTTTCAATTTAACGTTGATCAAATTTTTGACCCATTTTCATGTCAGTTATTTCAAATTTGACTTGTTTAACTTTGACCCAAAATTGAACTTCGAGAGTCCATAACTTTACCAAACTTAAGCCGATTCCAAAGTGGCATACCTCTAAAAACTTCTGATTCGATTCTCTAAAAATCTGCATTCAAATTTTTGAATTTAACGTTGATCAAATTTTTGACCCATTTTCATGTCAGTTATTTCTAGTTTTCCGAGGACTTGTAACAGAGTGACTCAAAATTGGACTTAGAGAGTCCATAACTTTATCAAACTTAAGCCGATTCCAAAGTGGCATACCTCTAAAGACTTCTGATTCGATTCTCTAAAAATCTGCATTCAAATTTTTCAATTTAACTTTGATCAAATTTTTCACCCATTTTCATGTCAGTTATTTCTAATTTGACTTGTTTAACTTTGACCCAAAATTGAACTTCGAGAGTCCATAACTTAATCAAACTTAAGCCGATTCCAAAGTGGCATACCTTAAAGAGTTCTGATTCGATTCTCTTAAAATCTGCATTCAAATTTTTCAATTTAACGTTGATCAAATTTTTGACCCATTTTCATGTCAGTTATTTCTAATTTGACTTGTTTAACTTTGACCCAAAATTGAACTTCGAGAGTCCATAACTTTACCAAGCTTAAGCCGATTGCAAAGTGGCATACCTCTAAAGACTTCTGATTCGATTCTCTAAAAATCTGCATTCAAATTTTTCAATTTAACGTTGATCAAATTTTTGACCCATTTGCATGTCAGTTATTTTTAGTTTTCCGATGACTTGTAAAAGAGTGACCCAAAATTGGACTTCGAGAGTCTATAACTTTACCAAACTTAAGCCGATTCCAAAGTGGCATACCTCTAAAGACTTCTGATTCGATTCTCTAAAAATCTGCATTCAAATTTTTCAATTTAACGTTGATCAAATTTTTGACAAATTTTCATGTCAGTTATTTCTAGTTTTCCGAGGACTTTTAACAGAGTGTCTCAAAATTGGACTTAGAGAGTCCATAACTTTACCAAACTTAAGCCGATTCCAAAGTGGCATACCTCTAAAGACTTCTGATTCGATTCTCTAAAAATCTGCATTCAAATTTTTCAATTTAACTTTGATCAAATTTTTCACCTATTTTCATGTCAGTTATTTCTAATTTGACTTGTTTAACTTTGACCCAAAATTGAACTTCGAGAGTCCATAACTTTACCAAACTTAAGCCGATTTCAAAGTGGCATACCTCTAAAGACTTCTGATTCGATTCTCTAAAAATCTGCATTCAAATTTTTCAATTTAACTTTGATCAAATTTTTCACCCATTTTCATGTCAGTTATTTCTAATTTGACTTGTTTAACTTTGACCCAAAATTGAACTTCGAGAGTCCATAACTTAATCAAACTTAAGCCGATTCCAAAGTGGCATACCTCTAAAGACTTCTGATTCGATTGTCTAAAAATCTGCATTCAAATTTTTCAATTTAACTTTGATCAAATTTTTCACCTATTTTCATGTCAGTTATTTCTAATTTGACTTGTTTAACTTTGACCCAAAATTGAACTTCGAGAGTCCATAACTTTACCAAACTTAAGCCGATTCCAAAGTGGCATACCTCTAAAGACTTCTGATTCGATTCTCTAAAAATCTGCATTCAAATTTTTCAATTTAACGTCGATTAATTTTTTGACCCATTTTCATGTCAGTTATTTCTAGATTTCCGAGGACTTGTAACAGGGTGACTAAAAATTGAACTTAGAGAGTCCATAACTTTACCAAACTTAAGCAGTTTCCAAAGTGGCATACCTCTAAAGACTTCTGATTCGATTCTCTAAAAATCTGCATTCAAATTTTTCAATTTAACTTTGATCAAATTTTTCACCCATTTTCATGTCAGTTATTTCTAATTTGACTTGTTTAACTTTGACCCAAAATTGAACTTCGAGAGTCCATAACTTTACCAAACTTAAGCCGATTCCAAAGTGGCATACCTCTAAAGACTTCTGATTCGATTCTCTAAAAATCTGCATTCAAATTTTTCAATTTAACTTTGATCAAATTTTTCACCCATTTTCATGTCAGTTATTTCTAATTTGACTTGTTTAATTTTGACCCAAAATTGAACTTCGAGAGTCCATAACTTAATCAAACTTAAGCCGATTCCAAAGTGGCATACCTCTAAAGACTTCTGATTCGATTGTCTAAAAATCTGCGTTCAAATTTTTCAATTTAACTTTGATCAAATTTTTCACCCATTTTCATGTCAGTTATTTCTAATTTGACTTGTTTAACTTTACCCAAAATTGAACTTCGAGAGTCCATAACTTTACCAAGCTAAAGCCGATTGCAAAGTGGCATACCTCTAAAGACTTCTGATTCGATTCTCTAAAAATCTGCATTCAAATTTTTCAATTTAACTTTGATCAAATTTTTCACCCATTTTCATGTCAGTTATTTCTAATTTGACTTGTTTAATTTTGACCCAAAATTGAACTTCGAGAGTCCATAACTTAATCAAACTTAAGCCGATTCCAAAGTGGCATACCTTAAAGACTTCTGATTCGATTCTCTAAAAATCTGCATTCAAATTTTTCAATTTAACGTTGATCAATTTTTTGACCCATTTTAATGTCAGTTATTTCTAGTTTTCCGAGGACTTGTAACAGAGTGACTAAAAATTGGACTAAGAGAGTCCATAACTTTACCAAACTTAAGCCGTTTCCAAAGTGGCATACCTCTAAAGACTTCTGATTCGATTCTCTTAAAATCTGCATTCAAATTTTTCAATTTAACGTTGATCAAATTTTTGACCCATTTTCATGTCAGTTATTTCAAATTTGACTTGTTTAACTTTGACCCAAAATTGAACTTCGAGAGTCCATAACTTTACCAAACTTAAGCCGATTCCAAAGTGGCATACCCCTAAAAACTTCTGATTCGATTCTCTAAAAATCTGCATTCAAATTTTTGAATTTAACGTTGATCAAATTTTTGACCCATTTTCATGTCAGTTATTTCTAGTTTTCCGAAGACTTGTAACAGAGTGACTCAAAATTGGACTTAGAGAGTCCATAACTTTATCAAACTTAAGCCGATTCCAAAGTGGCATACCTTAAAGACTTCTGATTCGATTCTCTAAAAATCTGCATTCAAATTTTTCAATTTAACGTTGATCAATTTTTTGACCCATTTTAATGTCAGTTATTTCTAGTTTTCCGAGGACTTGTAACAGAGTGACTAAAAATTGGACTAAGAGAGTCCATAACTTTACCAAACTTAAGCCGTTTCCAAAGTGGCATACCTCTAAAGACTTCTGATTCGATTCTCTTAAAATCTGCATTCAAATTTTTCAATTTAACGTTGATCAAATTTTTGACCCATTTTCATGTCAGTTATTTCAAATTTGACTTGTTTAACTTTGACCCAAAATTGAACTTCGAGAGTCCATAACTTTACCAAACTTAAGCCGATTCCAAAGTGGCATACCTTAAAGACTTCTGATTCGATTCTCTAAAAATCTGCATTCAAATTTTTCAATTTAACGTTGATCAATTTTTGACCCATTTTAATGTCAGTTATTTCTAGTTTTCCGAGGACTTGTAACAGAGTGACTAAAAATTGGACTAAGAGAGTCCATAACTTTACCAAACTTAAGCCGATTCCAAAGTGGCATACCTCTAAAGACTTCTGATTCGATTCTCTAAAAATCTGCATTCAAATTTTTCAATTTAACTTTGATCAAATTTTTCACCCATTTTCATGTCAGTTATTTCTAATTTGACTTGTTTAACTTTGACCCAAAATTGAACTTCGAGAGTCCATAACTTTACCAAACTTAAGCCGATTCCAAAGTGGCATACCTCTAAAGACTTCTGATTCGATTCTCTAAAAATCTGCATTCAAATTTTTCAATTTAACTTTGATCAAATTTTTCACCCATTTTCATGTCAGTTATTTCTAATTTGACTTGTTTAATTTTGACCCAAAATTGAACTTCGAGAGTCCATAACTTAATCAAACTTAAGCCGATTCCAAAGTGGCATACCTCTAAAGACTTCTGATTCGATTGTCTAAAAATCTGCGTTCAAATTTTTCAATTTAACTTTGATCAAATTTTTCACCCATTTTCATGTCAGTTATTTCTAATTTGACTTGTTTAACTTTACCCAAAATTGAACTTCGAGAGTCCATAACTTTACCAAGCTAAAGCCGATTGCAAAGTGGCATACCTCTAAAGACTTCTGATTCGATTCTCTAAAAATCTGCATTCAAATTTTTCAATTTAACTTTGATCAAATTTTTCACCCATTTTCATGTCAGTTATTTCTAATTTGACTTGTTTAATTTTGACCCAAAATTGAACTTCGAGAGTCCATAACTTAATCAAACTTAAGCCGATTCCAAAGTGGCATACCTTAAAGACTTCTGATTCGATTCTCTAAAAATCTGCATTCAAATTTTTCAATTTAACGTTGATCAATTTTTTGACCCATTTTAATGTCAGTTATTTCAAATTTGACTTGTTTAACTTTGACCCAAAATTGAACTTCGAGAGTCCATAACTTTACCAAACTTAAGCCGATTCCAAAGTGGCATACCCCTAAAAACTTCTGATTCGATTCTCTAAAAATCTGCATTCAAATTTTTGAATTTAACGTTGATCAAATTTTTGACCCATTTTCATGTCAGTTATTTCTAGTTTTCCGAAGACTTGTAACAGAGTGACTCAAAATTGGACTTAGAGAGTCCATAACTTTATCAAACTTAAGCCGATTCCAAAGTGGCATACCTTAAAGACTTCTGATTCGATTCTCTAAAAATCTGCATTCAAATTTTTCAATTTAACGTTGATCAATTTTTTGACCCATTTTAATGTCAGTTATTTCTAGTTTTCCGAGGACTTGTAACAGAGTGACTAAAAATTGGACTAAGAGAGTCCATAACTTTACCAAACTTAAGCCGTTTCCAAAGTGGCATACCTCTAAAGACTTCTGATTCGATTCTCTTAAAATCTGCATTCAAATTTTTCAATTTAACGTTGATCAAATTTTTGACCCATTTTCATGTCAGTTATTTCAAATTTGACTTGTTTAACTTTGACCCAAAATTGAACTTCGAGAGTCCATAACTTTACCAAACTTAAGCCGATTCCAAAGTGGCATACCCCTAAAAACTTCTGATTCGATTCTCTAAAAATCTGCATTCAAATTTTTGAATTTAACGTTGATCAAATTTTTGACCCATTTTCATGTCAGTTATTTCTAGTTTTCCGAAGACTTGTAACAGAGTGACTCAAAATTGGACTTAGAGAGTCCATAACTTTATCAAACTTAAGCCGATTCCAAAGTGGCATACCTTAAAGACTTCTGATTCGATTCTCTAAAAATCTGCATTCAAATTTTTCAATTTAACGTTGATCAATTTTTTGACCCATTTTAATGTCAGTTATTTCTAGTTTTCCGAGGACTTGTAACAGAGTGACTAAAAATTGGACTAAGAGAGTCCATAACTTTACCAAACTTAAGCCGTTTCCAAAGTGGCATACCTCTAAAGACTTCTGATTCGATTCTCTTAAAATCTGCATTCAAATTTTTCAATTTAACGTTGATCAAATTTTTGACCCATTTTCATGTCAGTTATTTCAAATTTGACTTGTTTAACTTTGACCCAAAATTGAACTTCGAGAGTCCATAACTTTACCAAACTTAAGCCGATTCCAAAGTGGCATACCTTAAAGACTTCTGATTCGATTCTCTAAAAATCTGCATTCAAATTTTTGAATTTAACGTTGATCAATTTTTTGACCCATTTTAATGTCAGTTATTTCTAGTTTTCCGAGGACTTGTAACAGAGTGACTAAAAATTGGACTAAGAGAGTCCATAACTTTACCAAACTTAAGCCGATTCCAAAGTGGCATACCTCTAAAGACTTCTGATTCGATTCTCTAAAAATCTGCATTCAAATTTTTCAATTTAACTTTGATCAAATTTTTCACCCATTTTCATGTCAGTTATTTATTTCTAATTTGACTTGTTTAACTTTGACCCAAAATTGAACTTCGAGAGTCCATAACTTTACCAAACTTAAGCCGATTCCAAAGTGGCATACCTCTAAAGACTTCTGATTCGATTCTCTAAAAATCTGCATTCAAATTTTTCAATTTAACTTTGATCAAATTTTTCACCCATTTTCATGTCAGTTATTTCTAATTTGACTTGTTTAATTTTGACCCAAAATTGAACTTCGAGAGTCCATAACTTAATCAAACTTAAGCCGATTCCAAAGTGGCATACCTCTAAAGACTTCTGATTCGATTGTCTAAAAATCTGCGTTCAAATTTTTCAATTTAACTTTGATCAAATTTTTCACCCATTTTCATGTCAGTTATTTCTAATTTGACTTGTTTAACTTTACCCAAAATTGAACTTCGAGAGTCCATAACTTTACCAAGCTAAAGCCGATTGCAAAGTGGCATACCTCTAAAGACTTCTGATTCGATTCTCTAAAAATCTGCATTCAAATTTTTCAATTTAACTTTGATCAAATTTTTCACCCATTTTCATGTCAGTTATTTCTAATTTGACTTGTTTAATTTTGACCCAAAATTGAACTTCGAGAGTCCATAACTTAATCAAACTTAAGCCGATTCCAAAGTGGCATACCTTAAAGACTTCTGATTCGATTCTCTAAAAATCTGCATTCAAATTTTTCAATTTAACGTTGATCAATTTTTTGACCCATTTTAATGTCAGTTATTTCTAGTTTTCCGAGGACTTGTAACAGAGTGACTAAAAATTGGACTAAGAGAGTCCATAACTTTACCAAACTTAAGCCGTTTCCAAAGTGGCATACCTCTAAAGACTTCTGATTCGATTATCTTAAAATCTGCATTCAAATTTTTCAATTTAACGTTGATCAAATTTTTGACCCATTTTCATGTCAGTTATTTCAAATTTGACTTGTTTAACTTTGACCCAAAATTGAACTTCGAGAGTCCATAACTTTACCAAACTTAAGCCGATTCCAAAGTGGCATACCTCTAAAAACTTCTGATTCGATTCTCTAAAAATCTGCATTCAAATTTTTGAATTTAACGTTGATCAAATTTTTTGACCCATTTTCATGTCAGTTATTTCTAGTTTTCCGAAGACTTGTAACAGAGTGACTCAAAATTGGACTTAGAGAGTCCATAACTTTATCAAACTTAAGCCGATTCCAAAGTGGCATACCTTAAAGACTTCTGATTCGATTCTCTAAAAATCTGCATTCAAATTTTTCAATTTAACGTTGATCAATTTTTTGACCCATTTTAATGTCAGTTATTTCTAGTTTTCCGAGGACTTGTAACAGAGTGACTAAAAATTGGACTAAGAGAGTCCATAACTTTACCAAACTTAAGCCGTTTCCAAAGTGGCATACCTCTAAAGACTTCTGATTCGATTCTCTTAAAATCTGCATTCAAATTTTTCAATTTAACGTTGATCAAATTTTTGACCCATTTTCATGTCAGTTATTTCAAATTTGACTTGTTTAACTTTGACCCAAAATTGAACTTCGAGAGTCCATAACTTTACCAAACTTAAGCCGATTCCAAAGTGGCATACCTTAAAGACTTCTGATTCGATTCTCTAAAAATCTGCATTCAAATTTTTCAATTTAACGTTGATCAATTTTTTGACCCATTTTAATGTCAGTTATTTCTAGTTTTCCGAGGACTTGTAACAGAGTGACTAAAAATTGGACTAAGAGAGTCCATAACTTTACCAAACTTAAGCCGATTCCAAAGTGGCATACCTCTAAAGACTTCTGATTCGATTCTCTAAAAATCTGCATTCAAATTTTTCAATTTAACTTTGATCAAATTTTTCACCCATTTTCATGTCAGTTATTTCTAATTTGACTTGTTTAACTTTGACCCAAAATTGAACTTCGAGAGTCCATAACTTTACCAAACTTAAGCCGATTCCAAAGTGGCATACCTCTAAAGACTTCTGATTCGATTCTCTAAAAATCTGCATTCAAATTTTTCAATTTAACTTTGATCAAATTTTTCACCCATTTTCATGTCAGTTATTTCTAATTTGACTTGTTTAATTTTGACCCAAAATTGAACTTCGAGAGTCCATAACTTAATCAAACTTAAGCCGATTCCAAAGTGGCATACCTCTAAAGACTTCTGATTCGATTGTCTAAAAATCTGCGTTCAAATTTTTCAATTTAACTTTGATCAAATTTTTCACCCATTTTCATGTCAGTTATTTCTAATTTGACTTGTTTAACTTTACCCAAAATTGAACTTCGAGAGTCCATAACTTTACCAAGCTAAAGCCGATTGCAAAGTGGCATACCTCTAAAGACTTCTGATTCGATTCTCTAAAAATCTGCATTCAAATTTTTCAATTTAACTTTGATCAAATTTTTCACCCATTTTCATGTCAGTTATTTCTAATTTGACTTGTTTAATTTTGACCCAAAATTGAACTTCGAGAGTCCATAACTTAATCAAACTTAAGCCGATTCCAAAGTGGCATACCTTAAAGACTTCTGATTCGATTCTCTAAAAATCTGCATTCAAATTTTTCAATTTAACGTTGATCAATTTTTTGACCCATTTTAATGTCAGTTATTTCAAATTTGACTTGTTTAACTTTGACCCAAAATTGAACTTCGAGAGTCCATAACTTTACCAAACTTAAGCCGATTCCAAAGTGGCATACCCCTAAAAACTTCTGATTCGATTCTCTAAAAATCTGCATTCAAATTTTTGAATTTAACGTTGATCAAATTTTTGACCCATTTTCATGTCAGTTATTTCTAGTTTTCCGAAGACTTGTAACAGAGTGACTCAAAATTGGACTTAGAGAGTCCATAACTTTATCAAACTTAAGCCGATTCCAAAGTGGCATACCTTAAAGACTTCTGATTCGATTCTCTAAAAATCTGCATTCAAATTTTTCAATTTAACGTTGATCAATTTTTTGACCCATTTTAATGTCAGTTATTTCTAGTTTTCCGAGGACTTGTAACAGAGTGACTAAAAATTGGACTAAGAGAGTCCATAACTTTACCAAACTTAAGCCGTTTCCAAAGTGGCATACCTCTAAAGACTTCTGATTCGATTCTCTTAAAATCTGCATTCAAATTTTTCAATTTAACGTTGATCAAATTTTTGACCCATTTTCATGTCAGTTATTTCAAATTTGACTTGTTTAACTTTGACCCAAAATTGAACTTCGAGAGTCCATAACTTTACCAAACTTAAGCCGATTCCAAAGTGGCATACCCCTAAAAACTTCTGATTCGATTCTCTAAAAATCTGCATTCAAATTTTTGAATTTAACGTTGATCAAATTTTTGACCCATTTTCATGTCAGTTATTTCTAGTTTTCCGAAGACTTGTAACAGAGTGACTCAAAATTGGACTTAGAGAGTCCATAACTTTATCAAACTTAAGCCGATTCCAAAGTGGCATACCTTAAAGACTTCTGATTCGATTCTCTAAAAATCTGCATTCAAATTTTTCAATTTAACGTTGATCAATTTTTTGACCCATTTTAATGTCAGTTATTTCTAGTTTTCCGAGGACTTGTAACAGAGTGACTAAAAATTGGACTAAGAGAGTCCATAACTTTACCAAACTTAAGCCGTTTCCAAAGTGGCATACCTCTAAAGACTTCTGATTCGATTCTCTTAAAATCTGCATTCAAATTTTTCAATTTAACGTTGATCAAATTTTTGACCCATTTTCATGTCAGTTATTTCAAATTTGACTTGTTTAACTTTGACCCAAAATTGAACTTCGAGAGTCCATAACTTTACCAAACTTAAGCCGATTCCAAAGTGGCATACCTCTAAAGACTTCTGATTCGATTCTCTAAAAATCTGCATTCAAATTTTTCAATTTAACTTTGATCAAATTTTTCACCCATTTTCATGTCAGTTATTTCTAATTTGACTTGTTTAATTTTGACCCAAAATTGAACTTCGAGAGTCCATAACTTAATCAAACTTAAGCCGATTCCAAAGTGGCATACCTCTAAAGACTTCTGATTCGATTGTCTAAAAATCTGCGTTCAAATTTTTCAATTTAACTTTGATCAAATTTTTCACCCATTTTCATGTCAGTTATTTCTAATTTGACTTGTTTAACTTTACCCAAAATTGAACTTCGAGAGTCCATAACTTTACCAAGCTAAAGCCGATTGCAAAGTGGCATACCTCTAAAGACTTCTGATTCGATTCTCTAAAAATCTGCATTCAAATTTTTCAATTTAACTTTGATCAAATTTTTCACCCATTTTCATGTCAGTTATTTCTAATTTGACTTGTTTAATTTTGACCCAAAATTGAACTTCGAGAGTCCATAACTTAATCAAACTTAAGCCGATTCCAAAGTGGCATACCTTAAAGACTTCTGATTCGATTCTCTAAAAATCTGCATTCAAATTTTTCAATTTAACGTTGATCAATTTTTTGACCCATTTTAATGTCAGTTATTTCTAGTTTTCCGAGGACTTGTAACAGAGTGACTAAAAATTGGACTAAGAGAGTCCATAACTTTACCAAACTTAAGCCGTTTCCAAAGTGGCATACCTCTAAAGACTTCTGATTCGATTATCTTAAAATCTGCATTCAAATTTTTCAATTTAACGTTGATCAAATTTTTGACCCATTTTCATGTCAGTTATTTCAAATTTGACTTGTTTAACTTTGACCCAAAATTGAACTTCGAGAGTCCATAACTTTACCAAACTTAAGCCGATTCCAAAGTGGCATACCTCTAAAAACTTCTGATTCGATTCTCTAAAAATCTGCATTCAAATTTTTGAATTTAACGTTGATCAAATTTTTGACCCATTTTCATGTCAGTTATTTCTAGTTTTCCGAAGACTTGTAACAGAGTGACTCAAAATTGGACTTAGAGAGTCCATAACTTTATCAAACTTAAGCCGATTCCAAAGTGGCATACCTCTAAAGACTTCTGATTCGATTCTCTAAAAATCTGCATTCAAATTTTTCAATTTAACTTTGATCAAATTTTTCACCCATTTTCATGTCAGTTATTTCTAATTTGACTTGTTTAACTTTGACCCAAAATTGAACTTCGAGAGTCCATAACTTAATCAAACTTAAGCCGATTCCAAAGTGGCATACCTTAAAGACTTCTGATTCGATTCTCTTAAAATCTGCATTCAAATTTTTCAATTTAACGTTGATCAAATTTTTGACCCATTTTCATGTCAGTTATTTCTAATTTGACTTGTTTAACTTTGACCCAAAATTGAACTTCGAGAGTCCATAACTTTACCAAGCTTAAGCCGATTGCAAAGTGGCATACCTCTAAAGACTTCTGATTCGATTCTCTAAAAATCTGCATTCAAATTTTTCAATTTAACGTTGATCAAATTTTTTGACCCATTTGCATGTCAGTTATTTTTAGTTTTCCGATGACTTGTAAAAGAGTGACCCAAAATTGGACTTCGAGAGTCTATAACTTTACCAAACTTTAGCCGATTCCAAAGTGGCATACCTCTAAAGACTTCTGATTCGATTCTCTAAAAATCTGCATTCAAATTTTTCAATTTAACGTTGATCAAATTTTTGACAAATTTTCATGTCAGTTATTTCTAGTTTTCCGAGGACTTTTAACAGAGTGTCTCAAAATTGGACTTAGAGAGTCCATAACTTTACCAAACTTAAGCCGATTCCAAAGTGGCATACCTCTAAAGACTTCTGATTCGATTCTCTAAAAATCTGCATTCAAATTTTTCAATTTAACTTTGATCAAATTTTTCACCCATTTTCATGTCAGTTATTTCTAATTTGACTTGTTTAACTTTGACCCAAAATTGAACTTCGAGAGTCCATAACTTTACCAAACTTAAGCCGATTCCAAAGTGGCATACCTCTAAAGACTTCTGATTCGATTCTCTAAAAATCTGCATTCAAATTTTTCAATTTAACTTTGATCAAATTTTTCACCCATTTTCATGTCAGTTATTTCTAATTTGACTTGTTTAACTTTGACCCAAAATTGAACTTCGAGAGTCCATAACTTAATCAAACTTAAGCCGATTCCAAAGTGGCATACCTCTAAAGACTTCTGATTCGATTGTCTAAAAATCTGCATTCAAATTTTTCAATTTAACTTTGATCAAATTTTTCACCTATTTTCATGTCAGTTATTTCTAATTTGACTTGTTTAACTTTGACCCAAAATTGAACTTCGAGAGTCCATAACTTTACCAAACTTAAGCCGATTCCAAAGTGGCATACCTCTAAAGACTTCTGATTCGATTCTCTAAAAATCTGCATTCAAATTTTTCAATTTAACGTCGATTAATTTTTTGACCCATTTTCATGTCAGTTATTTCTAGATTTCCGAGGACTTGTAACAGGGTGACTAAAAATTGAACTTAGAGAGTCCATAACTTTACCAAACTTAAGCAGTTTCCAAAGTGGCATACCTCTAAAGACTTCTGATTCGATTCTCTAAAAATCTGCATTCAAATTTTTCAATTTAACTTTGATCAAATTTTTCACCCATTTTCATGTCAGTTATTTCTAATTTGACTTGTTTAACTTTGACCCAAAATTGAACTTCGAGAGTCCATAACTTTACCAAACTTAAGCCGATTCCAAAGTGGCATACCTCTAAAGACTTCTGATTCGATTCTCTAAAAATCTGCATTCAAATTTTTCAATTTAACTTTGATCAAATTTTTCACCCATTTTCATGTCAGTTATTTCTAATTTGACTTGTTTAATTTTGACCCAAAATTGAACTTCGAGAGTCCATAACTTAATCAAACTTAAGCCGATTCCAAAGTGGCATACCTCTAAAGACTTCTGATTCGATTGTCTAAAAATCTGCGTTCAAATTTTTCAATTTAACTTTGATCAAATTTTTCACCCATTTTCATGTCAGTTATTTCTAATTTGACTTGTTTAACTTTACCCAAAATTGAACTTCGAGAGTCCATAACTTTACCAAGCTAAAGCCGATTGCAAAGTGGCATACCTCTAAAGACTTCTGATTCGATTCTCTAAAAATCTGCATTCAAATTTTTCAATTTAACTTTGATCAAATTTTTCACCCATTTTCATGTCAGTTATTTCTAATTTGACTTGTTTAATTTTGACCCAAAATTGAACTTCGAGAGTCCATAACTTAATCAAACTTAAGCCGATTCCAAAGTGGCATACCTTAAAGACTTCTGATTCGATTCTCTAAAAATCTGCATTCAAATTTTTCAATTTAACGTTGATCAATTTTTTGACCCATTTTAATGTCAGTTATTTCTAGTTTTCCGAGGACTTGTAACAGAGTGACTAAAAATTGGACTAAGAGAGTCCATAACTTTACCAAACTTAAGCCGTTTCCAAAGTGGCATACCTCTAAAGACTTCTGATTCGATTCTCTTAAAATCTGCATTCAAATTTTTCAATTTAACGTTGATCAAATTTTTGACCCATTTTCATGTCAGTTATTTCAAATTTGACTTGTTTAACTTTGACCCAAAATTGAACTTCGAGAGTCCATAACTTTACCAAACTTAAGCCGATTCCAAAGTGGCATACCTCTAAAAACTTCTGATTCGATTCTCTAAAAATCTGCATTCAAATTTTTGAATTTAACGTTGATCAAATTTTTGACCCATTTTCATGTCAGTTATTTCTAGTTTTCCGAAGACTTGTAACAGAGTGACTCAAAATTGGACTTAGAGAGTCCATAACTTTATCAAACTTAAGCCGATTCCAAAGTGGCATACCTCTAAAGACTTCTGATTCGATTCTCTAAAAATCTGCATTCAAATTTTTCAATTTAACTTTGATCAAATTTTTCACCCATTTTCATGTCAGTTATTTCTAATTTGACTTGTTTAACTTTGACCCAAAATTGAACTTCGAGAGTCCATAACTTAATCAAACTTAAGCCGATTCCAAAGTGGCATACCTTAAAGACTTCTGATTCGATTCTCTTAAAATCTGCATTCAAATTTTTCAATTTAACGTTGATCAAATTTTTGACCCATTTTCATGTCAGTTATTTCTAATTTGACTTGTTTAACTTTGACCCAAAATTGAACTTCGAGAGTCCATAACTTTACCAAGCTTAAGCCGATTGCAAAGTGGCATACCTCTAAAGACTTCTGATTCGATTCTCTAAAAATCTGCATTCAAATTTTTCAATTTAACGTTGATCAAATTTTTGACCCATTTGCATGTCAGTTATTTTTAGTTTTCCGATGACTTGTAAAAGAGTGACCCAAAATTGGACTTCGAGAGTCTATAACTTTACCAAACTTAAGCCGATTCCAAAGTGGCATACCTCTAAAGACTTCTGATTCGATTCTCTAAAAATCTGCATTCAAATTTTTCAATTTAACGTTGATCAAATTTTTGACAAATTTTCATGTCAGTTATTTCTAGTTTTCCGAGGACTTTTAAGAGAGTGTCTCAAAATTGGACTTAGAGAGTCCATAACTTTACCAAACTTAAGCCGATTCCAAAGTGGCATACCTCTAAAGACTTCTGATTCGATTCTCTAAAAATCTGCATTCAAATTTTTCAATTTAACTTTGATCAAATTTTTCACCCATTTTCATGTCAGTTATTTCTTATTTGACTTGTTTAACTTTGACCCAAAATTGAACTTCGAGAGTCCATAACTTTACCAAACTTAAGCCGATTCCAAAGTGGCATACCTCTAAAGACTTCTGATTCGATTCTCTAAAAATCTGCATTCAAATTTTTCAATTTAACTTTGATCAAATTTTTCACCCATTTTCATGTCAGTTATTTCTAATTTGACTTGTTTAACTTTGACCCAAAATTGAACTTCGAGAGTCCATAACTTAATCAAACTTAAGCCGATTCCAAAGTGGCATACCTCTAAAGACTTCTGATTCGATTGTCTAAAAATCTGCATTCAAATTTTTCAATTTAACTTTGATCAAATTTTTCACCTATTTTCATGTCAGTTATTTCTAATTTGACTTGTTTAACTTTGACCCAAAATTGAACTTCGAGAGTCCATAACTTTACCAAACTTAAGCCGATTCCAAAGTGGCATACCTCTAAAGACTTCTGATTCGATTCTCTAAAAATCTGCATTCAAATTTTTCAATTTAACGTCGATTAATTTTTTGACCCATTTTCATGTCAGTTATTTCTAGATTTCCGAGGACTTGTAACAGGGTGACTAAAAATTGAACTTAGAGAGTCCATAACTTTACCAAACTTAAGCAGTTTCCAAAGTGGCATACCTCTAAAGACTTCTGATTCGATTCTCTAAAAATCTGCATTCAAATTTTTCAATTTAACTTTGATCAAATTTTTCACCCATTTTCATGTCAGTTATTTCTAATTTGACTTGTTTAACTTTGACCCAAAATTGAACTTCGAGAGTCCATAACTTTACCAAACTTAAGCCGATTCCAAAGTGGCATACCTCTAAAGACTTCTGATTCGATTCTCTAAAAATCTGCATTCAAATTTTTCAATTTAACTTTGATCAAATTTTTCACCCATTTTCATGTCAGTTATTTCTAATTTGACTTGTTTAATTTTGACCCAAAATTGAACTTCGAGAGTCCATAACTTAATCAAACTTAAGCCGATTCCAAAGTGGCATACCTCTAAAGACTTCTGATTCGATTGTCTAAAAATCTGCGTTCAAATTTTTCAATTTAACTTTGATCAAATTTTTCACCCATTTTCATGTCAGTTATTTCTAATTTGACTTGTTTAACTTTACCCAAAATTGAACTTCGAGAGTCCATAACTTTACCAAGCTAAAGCCGATTGCAAAGTGGCATACCTCTAAAGACTTCTGATTCGATTCTCTAAAAATCTGCATTCAAATTTTTCAATTTAACTTTGATCAAATTTTTCACCCATTTTCATGTCAGTTATTTCTAATTTGACTTGTTTAATTTTGACCCAAAATTGAACTTCGAGAGTCCATAACTTAATCAAACTTAAGCCGATTCCAAAGTGGCATACCTTAAAGACTTCTGATTCGATTCTCTAAAAATCTGCATTCAAATTTTTCAATTTAACGTTGATCAATTTTTTGACCCATTTTAATGTCAGTTATTTCTAGTTTTCCGAGGACTTGTAACAGAGTGACTAAAAATTGGACTAAGAGAGTCCATAACTTTACCAAACTTAAGCCGTTTCCAAAGTGGCATACCTCTAAAGACTTCTGATTCGATTCTCTTAAAATCTGCATTCAAATTTTTCAATTTAACGTTGATCAAATTTTTGACCCATTTTCATGTCAGTTATTTCAAATTTGACTTGTTTAACTTTGACCCAAAATTGAACTTCGAGAGTCCATAACTTTACCAAACTTAAGCCGATTCCAAAGTGGCATACCTCTAAAAACTTCTGATTCGATTCTCTAAAAATCTGCATTCAAATTTTTGAATTTAACGTTGATCAAATTTTTGACCCATTTTCATGTCAGTTATTTCAAATTTGACTTGTTTAACTTTGACCCAAAATTGAACTTCGAGAGTCCATAACTTTACCAAACTTAAGCCGATTCCAAAGTGGCATACCTCTAAAGACTTCTGATTCGATTCTCTAAAAATCTGCATTCAAATTTTTCAATTTAACGTTGATCAATTTTTTGACCCATTTTCATGTCAGTTATTTCTAGATTTCCGAGGCCTTGTAATAGAGTGACTAAAAATTGGACTAAGAGAGTCCATAACTTTACCAAACTTAAGCCGTTTCCAAAGTGGCATACCTCTAACGACTTCTGATTCGATTCTTTAACAATCTGCATTCAAATTTTTCAATCTAACTTTGATCAAATTTTTGACCCATTTTCATGTCAGTTATTTCAAATTTGACTTGTTTAACTTTGACCCAAAATTGAACTTCGAGAGTCCATAACTTTACCAAACTTAAGCCGATTCCAAAGTGGCATACCTCTAAAAACTTCTGATTCGATTCTCTAAAAATCTGCATTCAAATTTTTGAATTTAACGTTGATCAAATTTTTGACCCATTTTCATGTCAGTTATTTCTAGTTTTCCGAAGACTTGTAACTGAGTGACTCAAAATTGGACTTAGAGAGTCCATAACTTTATCAAACTTAAGCCGATTCCAAAGTGGCATACCTCTAAAGACTTCTGATTCGATTCTCTAAAAATCTGCATTCAAATTTTTCAATTTAACTTTGATCAAATTTTTCACCCATTTTCATGTCAGTTATTTCTAATTTGACTTGTTTAACTTTGACCCAAAATTGAACTTCGAGAGTCCATAACTTAATCAAACTTAAGCCGATTCCAAAGTGGCATACCTTAAAGACTTCTGATTCGATTCTCTTAAAATCTGCATTCAAATTTTTCAATTTAACGTTGATCAAATTTTTGACCCATTTTCATGTCAGTTATTTCTAATTTGACTTGTTTAACTTTGACCCAAAATTGAACTTCGAGAGTCCATAACTTTACCAAGCTTAAGCCGATTGCAAAGTGGCATACCTCTAAAGACTTCTGATTCGATTCTCTAAAAATCTGCATTCAAATTTTTCAATTTAACGTTGATCAAATTTTTGACAAATTTTCATGTCAGTTATTTCTAGTTTTCCGAGGACTTTTAACAGAGTGTCTCAAAATTGGACTTAGAGAGTCCATAACTTTACCAAACTTAAGCCGATTCCAAAGTGGCATACCTCTAAAGACTTCTGATTCGATTCTCTAAAAATCTGCATTCACATTTTTCAATTTAACTTTGATCAAATTTTTCACCCATTTTCATGTCAGTTATTTCTAATTTGACTTGTTTAACTTTGACCCAAAATTGAACTTCGAGAGTCCATAACTTTACCAAACTTAAGCCGATTCCAAAGTGGCATACCTCTAAAGACTTCTGATTCGATTCTCTAAAAATCTGCATTCAAATTTTTCAATTTAATTTTGATCAAATTTTTCACCCATTTTCATGTCAGTTATTTCTAATTTGACTTGTTTAACTTTGACCCAAAATTGAACTTCGAGAGTCCATAACTTAATCAAACTTAAGCCGATTCCAAAGTGGCATACCTCTAAAGACTTCTGATTCGATTGTCTAAAAATCTGCATTCAAATTTTTCAATTTAACTTTGATCAAATTTTTCACCTATTTTCATGTCAGTTATTTCTAATTTGACTTGTTTAACTTTGACCCAAAATTGAACTTCGAGAGTCCATAACTTTACCAAACTTAAGCCGATTCCAAAGTGGCATACCTCTAAAGACTTCTGATTCGATTCTCTAAAAATCTGCATTTTTCAATTTAACGTCGATTAATTTTTTGACCCATTTTCATGTCAGTTATTTCTAGATTTCCGAGGACTTGTAACAGGGTGACTAAAAATTGGACTTAGAGAGTCCATAACTTTACCAAACTTAAGCAGTTTCCAAAGTGGCATACCTCTAAAGACTTCTGATTCGATTCTCTAAAAATCTGCATTCAAATTTTTCAATTTAACTTTGATCAAATTTTTCACCCATTTTCATGTCAGTTATTTCTAATTTGACTTGTTTAACTTTGACCCAAAATTGAACTTCGAGAGTCCATAACTTTACCAAACTTAAGCCGATTCCAAAGTGGCATACCTCTAAAGACTTCTGATTCGATTCTCTAAAAATCTGCATTCAAATTTTTCAATTTAACTTTGATCAAATTTTTCACCCATTTTCATGTCAGTTATTTCTAATTTGACTTGTTTAATTTTGACCCAAAATTGAACTTCGAGAGTCCATAACTTAATCAAACTTAAGCCGATTCCAAAGTGGCATACCTCTAAAGACTTCTGATTCGATTGTCTAAAAATCTGCGTTCAAATTTTTCAATTTAACTTTGATCAAATTTTTCACCCATTTTCATGTCAGTTATTTCTAATTTGACTTGTTTAACTTTACCCAAAATTGAACTTCGAGAGTCCATAACTTTACCAAGCTAAAGCCGATTGCAAAGTGGCATACCTCTAAAGACTTCTGATTCGATTCTCTAAAAATCTGCATTCAAATTTTTCAATTTAACGTCGATTAATTTTTTGACCCATTTTCATGTCAGTTATTTCTAGATTTCCGAGGACTTGTAACAGAGTGACTAAAAATTGAACTTTTTCAATTTAACGTCGATTAATTTTTTGACCCATTTTCATGTCAGTTATTTCTAGATTTCCGAGGACTTGTAACAGAGTGACTAAAAATTGAACTTCGAGAGTCCATAACTTTACCAAACTTAAGCCGTTTCCAAAGTGGCATACCTCTAAAGACTTCTGATTCGATTCTCTAAAAATCTGCATTCAAATTTTTCAATTTAACTTTGATCAAATTTTTCACCCATTTTCATGTCAGTTATTTCTAATTTGACTTGTTTAATTTTGACCCAAAATTGAACTTCGAGAGTCCATAACTTAATCAAACTTAAGCCGATTCCAAAGTGGCATACCTCTAAAGACTTCTGATTCGATTGTCTAAAAATCTGCGTTCAAATTTTTCAATTTAACTTTGATCAAATTTTTCACCCATTTTCATGTCAGTTATTTCTAATTTGACTTGTTTAACTTTACCCAAAATTGAACTTCGAGAGTCCATAACTTTACCAAGCTAAAGCCGATTGCAAAGTGGCATACCTCTAAAGACTTCTGATTCGATTCTCTAAAAATCTGCATTCAAATTTTTCAATTTAACGTCGATTAATTTTTTGACCCATTTTCATGTCAGTTATTTCTAGATTTCCGAGGACTTGTAACAGAGTGACTAAAAATTGAACTTTTTCAATTTAACGTCGATTAATTTTTTGACCCATTTTCATGTCAGTTATTTCTAGATTTCCGAGGACTTGTAACAGAGTGACTAAAAATTGAACTTCGAGAGTCCATA
Organism: Drosophila rhopaloa; assembly: GCF_018152115.1. Taxonomy (NCBI): domain Eukaryota; kingdom Metazoa; phylum Arthropoda; class Insecta; order Diptera; family Drosophilidae; genus Drosophila; species Drosophila rhopaloa. Next base: position 1,031,817 of record NW_025335023.1, read on the forward strand.
ACTTTACCAAACTTAAGCCGTTTCCAAAGTGGCATACCTCTAAAGACTTCTGATTCGATTCTCTAAAAATCTGCATTCAAAATTTTCAATTTAACTTTGATCAAATTTTTCACCCATTTTCATGTCAGTTATTTCTAATTTGACTTGTTTAACTTTGACCCAAAATTGAACTTCGAGAGTCCATAACTTTACCAAACTTAAGCCGATTCCAAAGTGGCATACCTCTAAAGACTTCTGATTCGATTCTCTAAAAATCTGCATTCAAATTTTTATACCCTTGCAGAGGGTATTATAATTTTGGTCAAAAGTGTGCAACGCAGTGAAGGAGACATCTCCGACCCTATAAAGTATATATATTCTTGATCAGGATCACCGCCTGAGTTGATATAGCCATGTCCGTCTGTCCGTCTGTCCGTCTGTCTGTCCGTCTGTCTGTCCGTCTGTCTGTTTCTACGCGAACTAGTCTCTCAGTTTTAAAGATATCGAATTGAAACTTTGCACACACCCTTCTTTCCTTTGCACGCAGTATATAAGTCGGAACGGCCGGGATCGGACGACTATATCCTATAGCTGCCATATAACTGATTGATCGGAAATGCCATAACTTTGGTGTTTGTAAAGTTAGGAAGTTGGAATTTTCTATGGGTTTTATATTTGGCCAATAAATCTGACCTACCAAATTTCATAAGGATCGGCCGACTATATCCTATAGCTGCCATATAACTGATTGATCGGAAATGCCATAACTTTGGTGTTTGTTAAGTTAGGAAGTTGGGATTTTCTATGGGTTTTATATTTGGCCAATCAATCCGACCTACCAAATTTCATAAGGATCAGCCGACTATATCCTATAGCCGCCATATAACTGATTGATCGGAAATGCCATAACTTTGGTGATTGTTAAGTTAGGAAGTTGGGATTTTCTATGGGTTTTATTTTTGGCCAATCAATCCGACCTACCAAACTTCATAATAATCGGCCGACTATATCCTATAGCTGCTATATAACTGAACGAATGGAAATGCCATAACTTTGGTGTTTTTAATGTTAGGAAGTTGGGATTTTTTATGAGTATTAAGAATGCATCATATGAATAATTTTGGAGAATATAATTTACAGAGTATTCTGCAAGGGTATATCAACTTCGGCTCCGCCCGAAGTTAGCTTTCCTTTCTTGTTATACCCTTGCAGAGGGTATTATAATTTTGGTCAAAAGTGTGCAACGCAGTGAAGGAGACATCTCCGACCCTATAAAGTATATATATTCTTGATCAGGATCACCTCCTGAGTTGATATAGCCATGTCCGTCTGTCCGTCTGTCCGTCTGTCTGTCCGTCTGTCTGTCCGTCTGTCTGTCCGTCTGTCTGTCCGTCTGTCTGTTTCTACGCGAACTAGTCTCTCAGTTTTAAAGATATCGAATTGAAACTTTGCACACACCCTTCTTTCCTTTGCACGCAGTATATAAGTCGGAACGGATGGGATCGGCCGACTATATCCTATAGCTGCCATATAACTGATTGATCGGAAATGCCATAACTCTGCTGTTTGTTAAGTTAGGAAGTTGGGACTCTCTATGGGTATTATATTTGGCCAATCAATCCGACGTACCAAATTTCATAAGGATCGGCCGACTATATCCTATAGCTGCTATATAACTGATTGATCGGAAATGCCATAACTTTGGTGTTTGTAAAGTTAGGAAGCTGGGATTTTCTATGGGTTTTATATTTGACCAATTAATCCGACCTATTAAATTTCATAAGGATCGGACGACTATATCTTATAGCTGCCATATAACTGATTGATCGGAAATGCCATAACTTTAGTGTTTGTTAAGTTAGGAAGTTGGGATCTTCTATGGGTTTTATTTTTGCCCAATCAATCCGACATATCAAATATCATAAGGATCGGCCGACTATATTCTATAACTGCCATATACATAACTGAACGATTGGAAATGCCATAACTTTGGTGATTTTAAAGTTAGGAAGTTTGGATTTTTTATGAGTATTAAGAATGCATCATATGAATAATTTTGGAGAATATAATTTGCAGAATATTCTGCAAGGGTATTTCAACTTCGGCTCCGCCCGAAGTTAGCTTTCCTTTCTTGTTCAATTTAACTTTGATCAAATTTTTCACCCATTTTCATGTCAGTTATTATACCCTTGCAGAGGGTATTATAATTTTGGTCAAAAGTGTGCAACGCAGTGAAGGAGACATCTCCGACCATATAAAGTATATATATTCTTGATCAGGATCACCTCCTGAGTTGATATAGCCATGTCCGTCTGTCCGCCTGTCCGTCTGTCCGCCTGTCCGTCTGTCTGTCCGTCTGTCTGTTTCTACGCGAACTAGTCTCTCAGTTTTAAAGATATCGAATTGAAACTTTGCACACACCCTTCTTTCCTTTGCACGCAGTATATAAGTCGGAACGGCCGGGATCGGCCGACTATATCCTATAGCTGCCATATAACTGAACGATCGGAAATGCCATAACTTTGGTGTTTTTAAAGTTAGGAAGTTGGGATTTTTTATGAGTATTAAGAATGCATCATATGAATAATTTTGGAGAATATAATTTACAGAGTATTCTGCAAGGGTATATCAAATTCGGCTCCGCCCGAAGTTAGCTTTCCTTTCTTGTTTCTAATTTGACTTGTTTAATTTTGACCCAAAATTGAACTTCGAGAGTCCATAACTTAATCAAACTTAAGCCGATTCCAAAGTGGCATACCTCTAAAGACTTCTGATTCGATTGTCTAAAAATCTGCATTCAAATTTTTATACCCTTGCAGAGGGTATTATAATTTTGGTCAAAAGTGTGCAACGCAGTGAAGGAGACATCTCCGACCCTATAAAGTATATATATTCTTGATCAGGATCACCTCCTGAGTTGATATAGCCATGTCCGTCTGTCCGCCTGTCCGTCTGTCCGCCTGTCCGTCTGTCTGTCCGTCTGTCTGTTTCTACGCGAACTAGTCTCTCAGTTTTAAAGATATCGAATTGAAACTTTGCACACACCCTTCTTTCCTTTGCACGCAGTATATAAGTCGGAACGGCCGGGATCGGCCGACTATATCCTATAGCTGCCATATAACTGATTGATCGGAAATGCAATAACTTTGGTGTTTGTAAAGTTAGGAAGTTGGGATTTTCTATGGGTTTTATTTTTGGCCAATCAATCCGACCTCCCAAATTTCATAGGGATCGGCCGACTATATCCTATAGCTGCTTTATAACTGAACGATTTGAAATGCCATAACTTTGGTGTTTTTAAAGTTAGGAAGTTGGGATTTTTTATGAGTATTAAGAATGCATCATATGAATAATTTTGGAGAATATAATTTACAGAGTATTCTGCAAGGGTATATCAAATTCGGCTCCGCCCGAAGTTAGCTTTCCTTTCTTGTTTCTAATTTGACTTGTTTAATTTTGACCCAAAATTGAACTTCGAGAGTCCATAACTTAATCAAACTTAAGCCGATTCCAAAGTGGCATACCTCTAAAGACTTCTGATTCGATTGTCTAAAAATCTGCATTCAAATTTTTATACCCTTGCAGAGGGTATTATAATTTTGGTCAAAAGTGTGCAACGCAGTGAAGGAGACATCTCCGACCCTATAAAGTATATATATTCTTGATCAGGATCACCTCCTGAGTTGATATAGCCATGTCCGTCTGTCCGTCTGTCCGTCTGTCTGTTTCTACGCAAACTAGTCTCTCAGTTTTAAAGCTATCGGATTGAAACTTTGCACACACCCTTCTTTCCTTTGCACGCAGTATATAAGTCGGAACGGCCGGGATCGGCCGACTATATCCTATAGCTGCCATATAACTGATTGATCGGAAATGCCATAACTTTGGTGTTTGTTAAGTTAGGAAGTTGGGATTTTCTATGGGTTTTATATTTGGCCAATCAATCCGACCCACCAAATTTCATAAGGATCGGCCGACTATATCCTATAGCTGCCATATAACTGATTGATCGGAAATGCCATAACTTTGGTGTTTGTTAAGTTAGGAAGTTGGGATTTTCTATGGATTTTATTTTTGGCCAATCAATCCGACCTACCTAATTTCATAAGGATCGGCCGACTATATCCTATAGCTGCCATATAACTGATTGATCGGAAATGCCATAACTTTGGTGTTTGTAAAGTTAGGAAGTTGGGATTTTCTATGGATTTTATTTTTGGCCAATCAATCCGACCTATCAAATTTCATAAGGATCGGCCGACTATATCCTATAGCTGCCATATAACTGAACGATTGGAAATGCCATAACTTTGTTGTTGTTAAAGTTAGGAAGTTCGGATTTTTTATGAGTATTAAGAATGCATCATATGAATAATTTTGGAGAATATAATTTACAGAGTATTCTGCAAGGGTATATCAACTTCGGCTCCGCCCGAAGTTAGCTTTCCTTTCTTGTTCAATTTAACTTTGATCAAATTTTTCACCCATTTTCATGTCAGTTATTTCTAATTTGACTTGTTTAACTTTGACCCAAAATTGAACTTCGAGAGTCCATAACTTTACCAAGCTAAAGCCGATTGCAAAGTGGCATACCTCTAAAGACTTCTGATTCGATTCTCTAAAAATCTGCATTCAAATTTTTCAATTTAACGTCGATTAATTTTTTGACCCATTTTCATGTCAGTTATTTCTAGATTTCCGAGGACTTGTAACAGAGTGACTAAAAATTGAACTTCGAGAGTCCATAACTTTACCAAACTTAAGCCGTTTCCAAAGTGGCATACCTCTAAAGACTTCTGATTCGATTCTCTAAAAATCTGCATTCAAATTTTTCAATTTAACGTCGATTAATTTTTTGACCCATTTTCATGTCAGTTATTTCTAGATTTCCGAGGACTTGTAACAGAGTGACTAAAAATTGGACTTAGAGAGTCCATAACTTTACCAAACTTAAGCCGTTTCCAAAGTGGCATACCTCTAAAGACTTCTGATTCGATTCTCTAAAAATCTGCATTCAAATTTTTTAATTTAACTTTGATCAAATTTTTGACCCATTTTCATGTCAGTTATTTCTAGTTTTCCGAGGACTTGTAACAGAGTGACTAAAAATTGAACTTCGAGAGTCCATAACTTTACCAAACTTAAGCCGATTCCAAAGTGGCATACATCTAAAAACTTCTGATTCGATTCTCTAAAAATCTGCATTCAAATTTTTCAATTTAACTTTGATCAAATTTTTCACCCATTTTCATGTCAGTTATTTCTAATTTGACTTGTTTAACTTTGACCCAAAATTGAACTTCGAGAGTCCATAACTTAATCAAACTTAAGCCGATTCCAAAGTGGCATACCTCTAAAGACTTCTGATTCGATTGTCTAAAAATCTGCATTCAAATTTTTCAATTTAACTTTGATCAAATTTTTCACCCATTTTCATGTCAGTTATTTCTAATTTGACTTGTTTAACTTTGACCCAAAATTGAACTTCGAGAGTCCATAACTTTACCAAACTTAAGCCGATTCCAAAGTGGCATACCTCTAAAGACTTCTGATTCGATTCTCTAAAAATCTGCATTCAATTTTTTCAATTTAACGTCGATTAATTTTTTGACCCATTTTCATGTCAGTTATTTCTAGATTTCCGAGGACTTGTAACAGGGTGACTAAAAATTGGACTTAGAGAGTCCATAACTTTACCAAACTTAAGCCGTTTCCAAAGTGGCATACCTCTAAAGACTTCTGATTCGATTCTCTAAAAATCTGCATTCAAATTTTTCAATTTAACTTTGATCAAATTTTTCACCCATTTTCATGTCAGTTATTTCTAATTTGACTTGTTTAACTTTGACCCAAAATTGAACTTCGAGAGTCCATAACTTTACCAAACTTAAGCCGATTCCAAAGTGGCATACCTCTAAAGACTTCTGATTCGATTCTCTAAAAATCTGCATTCAAATTTTTCAATTTAACTTTGATCAAATTTTTCACCCATTTTCATGTCAGTTATTTCTAATTTGACTTGTTTAACTTTGACCCAAAATTGAACTTCGAGAGTCCATAACTTTACCAAACTTAAGCCGATTCCAAAGTGGCATACCTCTAAAGACTTCTGATTCGATTCTCTAAAAATCTGCATTCAAATTTTTCAATTTAACTTTGATCAAATTTTTCACCCATTTTCATGTCAGTTATTTCTAATTTGACTTGTTTAATTTTGACCCAAAATTGAACTTCGAGAGTCCATAACTTAATCAAACTTAAGCCGATTCCAAAGTGGCATACCTCTAAAGACTTCTGATTCGATTGTCTAAAAATCTGCATTCAAATTTTTCAATTTAACTTTGATCAAATTTTTCACCCATTTTCATGTCAGTTATTTCTAATTTGACTTGTTTAACTTTGACCCAAAATTGAACTTCGAGAGTCCATAACTTTACCAAGCTAAAGCCGATTGCAAAGTAGCATACCTCTAAAGACTTCTGATTCGATTCTCTAAAAATCTGCATTCAAATTTTTCAATTTAACGTCGATTAATTTTTTGACCCATTTTCATGTCAGTTATTGCTAGATTTCCGAGGACTTGTAACAAGTGACGAAAAATTGAACTTCGAGAGTCCATAACTTTACGAAGCTAAAGCCGATTGCAAAGTGGCATACCTCTAAAGACTTCTGATTCGATTCTCTAAAAATCTGCATTCAAATTTTTCAATTTAACGTCGATTAACTTTTTGACCCATTTTCATGTCAGTTATTTCTAGATTTCCGAGGACTTGTAACAGAGTGACTAAAAATTGGACTTAGAGAGTCCATAACTTTACCAAACTTAAGCCGTTTCCAAAGTGGCATACCTCTAAAGACTTCTGATTCGATTCTCTAAAAATCTGCATTCAAATTTTTATACCCTTGCAGAGGGTATTATAATTTTGGTCAAAAGTGTGCAACGCAGTGAAGGAGGCATCTCCGACCCTATAAAGTATATATATTCTTGATCAGGATCACCTCCTGAGTTGATATAGCCATGTCCGTCTGTCCGTCTGTCTGTCCGTCTGTCTGTTTCTACGCAAACTAGTCTCTCAGTTTTAAAGCTATCGAGTTGAAACTTTGCACACAGCCTTCTTTCCTTTGCACGCAGTATATAAGTCGGAACGGCCGGGATCGGTCGACTATATCCTATAGCTGCCATATAACTGATTGATCGGAAATGCCATAACTTTCGTGTTTATAAAGTTAGGAAGTTGGGATTTTCTATGGGCTTTATATTTGGACAGTCAATCCAACCTACCAAATTTCATAAGGATCGGCCGACTATATCCTATAGCTGCCATATAACTGATTGATCGGAAATGCCATAACTTTGGTGTTTGTTAAGTTAGGAAGTTGGGATTTTCTATGGGCTTTATATTTGGCCAGTCAATCCAACCTACCAAATTTCATAAGGATCGGCCGACTATATCCTATAGCTGCCATATAACTGATTGATCGGAAATGCCATAACTTTGGTGTTTGTTAAGTTAGGAAGTTGGGATTTTCTATCGGTTTTATATTTGGCCAATCAATCCGACCTACCAAATTTCATAAGGATCGGCCGACTATATCCAATAGCCGCCATATAACTGATTGATCTGAAATGCCATAACTTTGGTGTTTGTTAAGTTAGAAAGTTGGGATTTTCTATGGGTTTTATATTTGGCCAATAAATCCGACCTACCAAATTTCATAAGGATCGGCCGACTATATCCTATAGCTGCCATATAACTGAACGATTCGAAATGCCATAACTTTGGTGTTTTTAAAGTTAGGAAGCTTGGATTTTTTATGAGTATTAAGAATGCATCATAGGAATAATTTTGGAGAATATAATTATAGAGTATTCTGCAAGGGTATATCAACTTCGGCTCCGCCCGAAGTTAGCTTTCCTTTCTTGTTTAATTTAACGTCGATTAATTTTTTGACCCATTTTCATGTCAGTTATTTCTAGATTTCTGAGGACTTGTAACAGGGTGACTAAAAATTGGACTTAGAGAGTCCATAACTTTACCAAACTTAAGCCGTTTCCAAAGTGGCATACCTCTAAAGACTTCTGATTCGATTCTCTAAAAATCTGCATTCAAATTTTTCAATTTAACTTTGATCAAATTTTTCACCCATTTTCATGTCAGTTATTTCTAATTTGACTTGTTTAACTTTGACCCAAAATTGAACTTCGAGAGTCCATAACTTTACCAAACTTAAGCCGATTCCAAAGTGGCATACCTCTAAAGACTTCTGATTCGATTCTCTAAAAATCTGCATTCAAATTTTTCAATTTAACTTTGATCAAATTTTTCACCCATTTTCATGTCAGTTATTTCTAATTTGACTTGTTTAACTTTGACCCAAAATTGAACTTCGAGAGTCCATAACTTTACCAAACTTAAGCCGATTCCAAAGTGGCATACCTCTAAAGACTTCTGATTCGATTCTCTAAAAATCTGCATTCAAATTTTTCAATTTAACTTTGATCAAATTTTTCACCCATTTTCATGTCAGTTATTTCTAATTTGACTTGTTTAATTTTGACCCAAAATTGAACTTCGAGAGTCCATAACTTTACCAAGCTAAAGCCGATTGCAAAGTAGCATACCTCTAAAGACTTCTGATTCGATTCTCTAAAAATCTGCATTCAAATTTTTCAATTTAACGTCGATTAATTTTTTGACCCATTTTCATGTCAGTTATTGCTAGATTTCCGAGGACTTGTAACAAGTGACGAAAAATTGAACTTCGAGAGTCCATAACTTTACGAAGCTAAAGCCGATTGCAAAGTGGCATACCTCTAAAGACTTCTGATTCGATTCTCTAAAAATCTGCATTCAAATTTTTCAATTTAACGTCGATTAACTTTTTGACCCATTTTCATGTCAGTTATTTCTAGATTTCCGAGGACTTGTAACAGAGTGACTAAAAATTGGACTTAGAGAGTCCATAACTTTACGAAGCTAAAGCCGATTGCAAAGTGGCATACCTCTAAAGACTTCTGATTCGATTCTCTAAAAATCTGCATTCAAATTTTTCAATTTAACGTCGATTAACTTTTTGACCCATTTTCATGTCAGTTATTTCTAGATTTCCGAGGACTTGTAACAGAGTGACTAAAAATTGGACTTAGAGAGTCCATAACTTTACCAAACTTAAGCCGTTTCCAAAGTGGCATACCTCTAAAGACTTCTGATTCGATTCTCTAAAAATCTGCATTCAAATTTTTATACCCTTGCAGAGGGTATTATAATTTTGGTCAAAAGTGTGCAACGCAGTGAAGGAGGCATCTCCGACCCTATAAAGTATATATATTCTTGATCAGGATCACCTCCTGAGTTGATATAGCCATGTCCGTCTGTCCGTCTGTCCGTCTGTCTGTCCGTCTGTCTGTTTCTACGCAAACTAGTCTCTCAGTTTTAAAGCTATCGAGTTGAAACTTTGCACACAGCCTTCTTTCCTTTGCACGCAGTATATAAGTCGGAACGGCCGGGATCGGTCGACTATATCCTATAGCTGCCATATAACTGATTGATCGGAAATGCCATAACTTTCGTGTTTATAAAGTTAGGAAGTTGGGATTTTCTATGGGCTTTATATTTGGACAGTCAATCCAACCTACCAAATTTCATAAGGATCGGCCGACTATATCCTATAGCTGCCATATAACTGATTGATCGGAAATGCCATAACTTTGGTGTTTGTTAAGTTAGGAAGTTGGGATTTTCTATGGGCTTTATATTTGGCCAGTCAATCCAACCTACCAAATTTCATAAGGATCGGCCGACTATATCCTATAGCTGCCATATAACTGATTGCTTGATTGATAACGTCGATTAATTTTTTGACCCATTTTCATGTCAGTTATTTCTAGATTTCTGAGGACTTGTAACAGGGTGACTAAAAATTGGACTTAGAGAGTCCATAACTTTACCAAACTTAAGCCGTTTCCAAAGTGGCATACCTCTAAAGACTTCTGATTCGATTCTCTAAAAATCTGCATTCAAATTTTTCAATTTAACTTTGATCAAATTTTTCACCCATTTTCATGTCAGTTATTTCTAATTTGACTTGTTTAACTTTGACCCAAAATTGAACTTCGAGAGTCCATAACTTTACCAAACTTAAGCCGTTTCCAAAGTGGCATACCTCTAAAGACTTCTGATTCGATTCTCTAAAAATCTGCATTCAAATTTTTCAATTTAACTTTGATCAAATTTTTCACCCATTTTCATGTCAGTTATTTTTAATTTGACTTGTTTAACTTTGACCCAAAATTGAACTTCGAGAGTCCATAACTTTACCAAACTTAAGCCGATTCCAAAGTGGCATACCTCTAAAGACTTCTGATTCGATTCTCTAAAAATCTGCATTCAAATTTTTCAATTTAACTTTGATCAAATTTTTCACCCATTTTCATGTCAGTTATTTCTAATTTGACTTGTTTAACTTTGACCCAAAATTGAACTTCGAGAGTCCATAACTTTACCAAGCTAAAGCCGATTGCAAAGTGGCATACCTCTAAAGACTTCTGATTCGATTCTCTAAAAATCTGCATTCAAATTTTTCAATTTAACGTCGATTAATTTTTTGACCCATTTTCATGTCAGTTATTTCTAGATTTCCGAGGACTTGTAACAGAGTGACTAAAAATTGAACTTCGAGAGTCCATAACTTTACCAAACTTAAGCCGTTTCCAAAATGGCATACCTCTAAAGACTTCTGATTCGATTCTCTAAAAATCTGCATTCAAATTTTTCAATTTAACGTCGATTAATTTTTTGACCCATTTTCATGTCAGTTATTTCTAGATTTCCGAGGACTTGTAACAGAGTGACTAAAAATTGGACTTAGAGAGTCCATAACTTTACCAAACTTAAGCCGTTTCCAAAGTGGCATACCTCTAAAGACTTCTGATTCGATTCTCTAAAAATCTGCATTCAAATTTTTCAATTTAACGTCGATTAATTTTTTGACCCATTTTCATGTCAGTTATTTCTAGATTTCTGAGGACTTGTAACAGGGTGACTAAAAATTGGACTTAGAGAGTCCATAACTTTACCAAACTTAAGCCGTTTCCAAAGTGGCATACCTCTAAAGACTTCTGATTCGATTCTCTAAAAATCTGCATTCAAATTTTTCAATTTAACTTTGATCAAATTTTTCACCCATTTTCATGTCAGTTATTTTTAATTTGACTTGTTTAACTTTGACCCAAAATTGAACTTCGAGAGTCCATAACTTTACCAAACTTAAGCCGATTCCAAAGTGGCATACCTCTAAAGACTTCTGATTCGATTCTCTAACAATCTGCATTCAAATTTTTCAATTTAACTTTGATCAAATTTTTCACCCATTTTCATGTCAGTTATTTCTAATTTGACTTGTTTAATTTTGACCCAAAATTGAACTTCGAGAGTCCATAACTTAATCAAACTTAAGCCGATTCCAAAGTGGCATACCTCTAAAGACTTCTGATTCGATTGTCTAAAAATCTGCATTCAAATTTTTCAATTTAACTTTGATCAAATTTTTCACCCATTTTCATGTCAGTTATTTCTAATTTGACTTGTTTAACTTTGACCCAAATTGAACTTCGAGAGTCCATAACTTTACCAAGCTAAAGCCGATTGCAAAGTAGCATACCTCTAAAGACTTCTGATTCGATTCTCTAAAAATCTGCATTCACATTTTTCAATTTAACGTCGATTAATTTTTTGACCCATTTTCATGTCAGTTATTGCTAGATTTCCGAGGACTTGTAACAGAGTGACTAAAAATTGAACTTCGAGAGTCCATAACTTTACCAAACTTAAGCCGTTTCCAAAGTGGCAAACCTCTAAAGACTTCTGATTCGATTCTCTAAAAATCTGCATTCAAATTTTTCAATTTAACGTCGATTAATTTTTTGACCCATTTTCATGTCAGTTATTTCTAGATTTCCGAGGACTTGTAACAGAGTGACTAAAAATTGGACTTAGAGAGTCCATAACTTTACCAAACTTAAGCCGTTTCCAAAGTGGCATACCTCTAAAGACTTCTGATTCGATTCTCTAAAAATCTGCATTCAAATTTTTCAATTTAACTTTGATCAAATTTTTGACCCATTTTCATGTCAGTTATTTCTAGTTTTCCGAGGACTTGTAACAGAGTGACTAAAAATTGGACTAAGAGAGTCCATAACTTTACCAAACTTAAGCCGTTTCCAAAGTGGCATACCTCTAATGACTTCTGATTCGATTCTCTTAAAATCTGCATTCAAATTTTTATACCCTTGCAGAGGGTATTATAATTTTGGTCAAAAGTGTGCAACGCAGTGAAGGAGACATCTCCGACCATATAAAGTATATATATTCTTGATCAGGATCACCTCCTGAGTTGATATAGCCATGTCCGTCTGTCCGTCTGTCCGTCTGTCCGTCTGTCTGTCCGTCTGTCTGTCCGTCTGTCTGTCCGTCTGTCTGTTTCTACGCAAACTAGTCGCTCAGTTTTAAAGCTATCGAATTGAAACTTTGCACACACCCTTCTTTCCTTTGCACGCAGTATATAAGTCGGAACGGCCGGGATCGGCCGACTATATCCTATAGCTGCCATATAACTGATTGATCGGAAATGCCATAACTCTGCTGTTTGTTAAGTTAGGAAGTTGGGACTCTCTATGGGTATTATATTTGGCCAATCAATCCGACGTACCAAATTTCATAAGGATCGGCCGACTATATCCTATAGCTGCCATATAACTGATTAATCCGAAATGCCATAACTTTGGTGTTTGTAAAGTTAGGAAGTTGGGATTTTCTATGGGTTGTATTTTTGGCCAATCAATCCGACGTTCCCAATTTCATATGGATCGGTCGACTATATCCTATAGCTGCCATATAACTGAACGATCAGAAATGCCATAACTTTGGTGTTTTTAAAGTTAGGAAGTTCGGATTTTTTATGGGTTCTATATTTGGCCAATCAATCTGACCTACCAAATTTTAAAAGGATCGGTCGACTATATTCTATAGCTGCCATATAACTGAACGATCGGAAATGCCATAACATTGGTGTTTTTATACCCTTGCAGAGGGTATTATAATTTTGGTCAAAAGTGTGCAACGCAGTGAAGGAGACATCTCCGACCATATAAAGTATATATATTCTTGATCAGGATCACCTCCTGAGTTGATATAGCCATGTCCGTCTGTCCGTTTGTCTGTCCGTCTGTCTGTCCGTCTGTCTGTCCGTCTGTCTGTTTCTACGCAAACTAGTCGCTCAGTTTTAAAGCTATCGAATTGAAACTTTGCACACACCCTTCTTTCCTTTGCACGCAGTATATAAGTCGGAACGGCCGGGATCGGCCGACTATATCCTATAGCTGCCATATAACTGATTGATCGGAAATGCCATAACTTTCGTGTTTGTAAAGTTAGGAAGTTGGGACTTTCTATGGGTTTTAAATTTGGCCAATCAATCCGACCTACCAAATTTCATAAGGATCGGCCGACTATATCCTATAGCTGCCATATAACTGATTAATCCGAAATGCCATAACTTTGGTGTTTGTAAAGTTAGGAAGTTGGGATTTTCTATGGGTTGTATTTTTGGCCAATCAATCCGACGTTCCCAATTTCATATGGATCGGTCGACTATATCCTATAGCTGCGATATAACTGAACGATCAGAAATGCCATAACTTTGGTGTTTTTAAAGTTAGGAAGTTGGGATTTTTTATGGGTTCTATATTTGGCCAATCAATCTGACCTACCAAATTTTAAAAGGATCGGTCGACTATATTCTATAGCTGCCATATAATTGAACGATCGGAAATGCCATAACATTGGTGTTTTTTTATACCCTTGCAGAGGGTATTATAATTTTGGTCAAAAGTGTGCAACGCAGTGAAGGAGACATCTCCGACCATATTAAGTATATATATTCTTGATCAGGATCACCTCCTGAGTTGATATAGCCATGTCCGTCTGTCCGTCTGTCCGTCTGTCTGTCCGTCTGTCTGTCCGTCTGTCTGTCCGTCTGTCTGTCCGTCTGTCTGTTTCTACGCAAACTAGTCGCTCAGTTTTAAAGCTATCGAATTGAAACTTTGCACGCACCCTTCTTTCCTTTGCACGCAGTATATAAGTCGGAACGGCCGGGATCGGCCGACTATATCCTATAGCTGCCATATAACTGATTGATCGGAAATGCCATAACTTTCGTGTTTGTAAAGTTAGGAAGTTGGGACTTTCTATGGGTTTTAAATTTGGCTAATCAATCCGACCTACCAAATTTCATAAGGATCGGCCGACTATATCCTATAGCTGCCATATAACTGATTAATCCGAAATGCCATAACTTTGGTGTTTGTAAAGTTAGGAAGTTGGGATTTTCTATGGGTTGTATTTTTGGCCAATCAATCCGACGTTCCCAATTTCATATGGATCGGTCGACTATATCCTATAGCTGCGATATAACTGAACGATCAGAAATGCCATAACTTTGGTGTTTTTAAAGTTAGGAAGTTGGGATTTTTTATGGGTTCTATATTTGGCCAATCAATCTGACCTACCAAATTTTAAAAGGATCGGTCGACTATATTCTATAGCTGCCATATAACTGAACGATCGGAAATGCCATAACATTGGTGTTTTTTTATACCCTTGCAGAGGGTATTATAATTTTGGTCAAAAGTGTGCAACGCAGTGAAGGAGACATCTCCGACCCTATAAAGTATATATATTTTTGATCAGGATCACCTCCTGAGTTGATATAAGCATGTCCGTCTGTCCGTCTGTCCGTCTGTCCGTCTGTCCGTCTGTCCGTCCGTCCGTCTGTCCGTCTGTCCGTCTGTCTGTCCGTCTGTCTGTTTCTACGCGAACTAGTCTCTCAGTTTTAAAGATATCGAATTGAAACTTTGCACACACCCTTCTTTCCTTTGCACGCAGTATATAAGTCGGAACGGCCGGGATCGGCCGACTATATCCTATAGCTGCCATATAACTGATTGATCGGAAATGCCATAACTTTGGTGTTTGTTAAACTAGGGAGTTGGGATTCTCTATTGGTTTTATTTTTGGCCAATCAATCCGACCTACCAAATTTCATAAGGATCGGCCGACTATATCCTACAGCTGCCATATAACTGAACGATAGGAAATTTCATAACTATAGTGTTTTTAAAATTAGGAAGTTGGGATTTTTTATGACTATTAAGAATGCATCATATGAATAATTTTGGAGAATATAATTTACAGAATATTCTGCAAGGGTATATCAACTTCGGCTCCGCCCGAAGTTAGCTTTCCTTTCTTGTTTATTTTTAAAGTTAGGATATTGGGATTTTTTATGGGTTTTATATTTGGCCAATCAATCTGACCTACCAAATTTCATAAGGATCGGACGACTATATTCTATAGCTGCCATTTAACTGAACGATCGGAAATGCCATAACATTGGTGTTTTTAAAGTTAGGAAATTGGGATTTTGTATTGGTTTTTTATTTGGTCAATCTATCTATTTCATAAGGATCTTTGGTGTGTTTTTCAGATTTAATTTTAAACCTAATTTAGAATTGTTATTGAGCACTGGTACATATAAGAAAATTTGTACTTAGTCATAGAATATGTCATAGAATATAAAATCAATCAATAAAATTCAACCCCCTCGAACTTTTCCTTAATGGTAATGCCAACTTTTGAGAAATAGATTTATTAAATATTATTTTGAATCTATCGCCGATACATTTTTATACCCTTGCAGAGGGTATTATAATTTTGGTCAAAAGTGTGCAACGCAGTGAAGGAGACATCTCCGACCCTATAAAGTATATATATTCTTGATCAGGATCACCTCCTGAGTTGATATAGCCATGTCCGTCTGTCCGTCTGTCCGTCTGTCTGTCCGTCTGTCTGTCCGTCTGTCTGTCCGTCTGTCTGTCCGTCTGTCTGTCCGTCTGTCTGTCCGTCTGTCTGTCCGTTGTCTGTCCGTCTGTCTGTCCGTCTGTCTGTTTCTACGCGAACTAGTCTCTCAGTTTTAAAGATATCGAATTGAAACTTTGCACACACCCTTCTTTCCTTTGCACGCAGTATATAAGTCGGAACGGCCGGGATCGGCCGACTATATCCTATAGCTGCCATATAACTGATTGATCGGAAATGCCATAACTCTGCTGTTTGTTAAGTTAGGAAGTTGGGATTTTCTATGGGTTTTATATTTGGCCAATCAATCCGACCTACCAAATTTCATAAGGATCGGCCGACTATATCCTATAGCTGCCATATAACTGATTAATCCGAAATGCCATAACTTTGGTGTTTGTAAAGTTAGGAAGTTGGGATTTTCTATGGGTTGTATTTTTGGCCAATCAATCCGACGTTCCCAATTTCATATGGATCGGTCGACTATATCCTATAGCTGCGATATAACTGAACGATCAGAAATGCCATAACTTTGGTGTTTTTAAAGTTAGGAAGTTGGGATTTTTTATGGGTTCTATATTTGGCCAATCAATCTGACCTACCAAATTTTAAAAGGATCGGTCGACTATATTCTATAGCTGCCATATAACTGAACGATCGGAAATGCCATAACATTGGTGTTTTTTTTATTTTTAAAGTTAGGATATTGGGATTTTTTATGGGTTTTATATTTGGCCAATCAATCTGACCTACCAAATTTCATAAGGATCGGACGACTATATTCTATAGCTGCCATTTAACTGAACGATCGGAAATGCCATAACATTGGTGTTTTTAAAGTTAGGAAATTGGGATTTTGTATTGGTTTTTTATTTGGTCAATCTATCTATTTCATAAGGATCTTTGGTGTGTTTTTCAGATTTAATTTTAAACCTAATTTAGAATTGTTATTGAGCACTGGTACATATAAGAAAATTTGTACTTAGTCATAGAATATGTCATAGAATATAAAATCAATCAATAAAATTCAACCCCCTCGAACTTTTCCTTAATGGTAATGCCAACTTTTGAGAAATAGATTTATTAAATATTATTTTGAATCTATCGCCGATACATTTTTATACCCTTGCAGAGGGTATTATAATTTTGGTCAAAAGTGTGCAACGCAGTGAAGGAGACATCTCCGACCCTATAAAGTATATATATTCTTGATCAGGATCACCTCCTGAGTTGATATAGCCATGTCCGTCTGTCCGTCTGTCCGTCTGTCTGTCCGTCTGTCTGTCCGTCTGTCTGTCCGTCTGTCTGTCCGTCTGTCTGTCCGTCTGTCTGTCCGTCTGTCTGTCCGTTGTCTGTCCGTCTGTCTGTCCGTCTGTCTGTTTCTACGCGAACTAGTCTCTCAGTTTTAAAGATATCGAATTGAAACTTTGCACACACCCTTCTTTCCTTTGCACGCAGTATATAAGTCGGAACGGCCGGGATCGGCCGACTATATCCTATAGCTGCCATATAACTGATTGATCGGAAATGCCATAACTCTGCTGTTTGTTAAGTTAGGAAGTTGGGATTTTCTATGGGTTTTATATTTGGCCAATCAATCCGACCTACCAAATTTCATAAGGATCGGTCGACTATATCTTATAGCTGCCATATAACTGATTGATCGGAAATGCCATAACTTAAGTGTTTGTTAAGTTAGGAAGTTGGAATTTTCTATGGGTTTTTTTTTGCCCAATCAATCCGACATATCAAATTTCATAAGGATCGGCCGACTATATTCTATAGCTGCCATATACATAACTGAACGATTGGAAATGCCATAACTTTGGTGTTTTTAAAGTTAGGAAGTTGGGATTTTTGATGAGTATTAAGAATGCATCATATGAATAATTTTGGAGAATATAATTTGCAGAATATTCTGCAAGGGTATTTCAACTTCGGCTCCGCCCGAAGTTAGCTTTCCTTTCTTGTTCAATTTAACGTTGATCAAATTTTTGACCCATTTTCATGTCAGTTATTTCTAATTTGACTTGTTTAACTTTGACCCAAAATTGAACTTCGAGAGTCCATAACTTTACCAAACTTAAGCCGATTCCAAAGTGGCATACATGTAAAAACTTCTGATTCGATTCTCTAAAAATCTGCATTCAAATTTTTCAATTTAACGTTGATCAAATTTTTGACCCATTTTCATGTCAGTTATTTCTAGTTTTCCGAGGACTTGTAACAGAGTGACTCAAAATTGGACTTAGAGAGTCCATAACTTTACCAAACTTAAGCCGTTTCCAAAGTGGCATACCTCTAATGACTTCTGATTCGATTCTCTTAAAATCTGCATTCAAATTTTTCAATTTAACTTTGATCAAATTTTTCACCCATTTTCATGTCAGTTATTTCTAATTTGACTTGTTTAACTTTGACCCAAAATTGAACTTCGAGAGTCCATAACTTTACCAAACTTAAGCCGATTCCAAAGTGGCATACCTCTAAAGACTTCTGATTCGATTCTCTAAAAATCTGCATTCAAATTTTTCAATTTAACGTTGATCAAATTTTTCACCCATTTTCATGTCAGTTATTTCTAATTTGACTTGTTTAATTTTGACCCAAAATTGAACTTCGAGAGTCCATAACTTAATCAAACTTAAGCCGATTCCAAAGTGGCATACCTCTAAAGACTTCTGATTCGATTGTCTAAAAATCTGCATTCAAATTTTTCAATTTAACTTTGATCAAATTTTTCACCCATTTTCATGTCAGTTATTTCTAATTTGACTTGTTTAACTTTGACCCAAAATTGAACTTCGAGAGTCCATAACTTTACCAAGCTAAAGCCGATTGCAAAGTAGCATACCTCTAAAGACTTCTGATTCGATTCTCTAAAAATCTGCATTCAAATTTTTCAATTTAACGTCGATTAATTTTTTGACCCATTTTCATGTCAGTTATTGCTAGATTTCCGAGGACTTGTAACAGAGTGACTAAAAATTGAACTTCGAGAGTCCATAACTTTACCAAACTTAAGCCGTTTCCAAAGTGGCATACCTCTAAGGACTTCTGATTCGATTCTCTAAAAATCTGCATTCAAATTTTTCAATTTAACGTCGATTAATTTTTTGACCCATTTTCATGTCAGTTATTTCTAGATTTCCGAGGACTTGTAACAGAGTGACTAAAAATTGGACTTAGAGAGTCCATAACTTTACCAAACTTAAGCCGTTTCCAAAGTGGCATACCTCTAAAGACTTCTGATTCGATTCTCTAAAAATCTGCATTCAAATTTTTCAATTTAACTTTGATCAAATTTTTGACCCATTTTCATGTCAGTTATTTCTAGTTTTCCGAGGACTTGTAACAGAGTGACTAAAAATTGGACTAAGAGAGTCCATAACTTTACCAAACTTAAGCCGTTTCCAAAGTGGCATACCTCTAATGACTTCTGATTCGATTCTCTTAAAATCTGCATTCAAATTTTTCAATTTAACGTTGATCAAATTTTTGACCCATTTTCATGTCAGTTATTTCTAATTTGACTTGTTTAACTTTGACCCAAAATTGAACTTCGAGAGTCCATAACTTTACCAAACTTAAGCCGATTCCAAAGTGGCATACATGTAAAAACTTCTGATTCGATTCTCTAAAAATCTGCATTCAAATTTTTCAATTTAACGTTGATCAAATTTTTCACCCATTTTCATGTCAGTTATTTCTAGATTTCTGAGGACTTGTAACAGGGTGACTAAAAATTGGACTTAGAGAGTCCATAACTTTACCAAACTTAAGCCGTTTCCAAAGTGGCATACCTCTAAAGACTTCTGATTCGATTCTCTAAAAATCTGCATTCAAATTTTTCAATTTAACTTTGATCAAATTTTTCACCCATTTTCATGTCAGTTATTTCTAATTTGACTTGTTTAACTTTGACCCAAAATTGAACTTCGAGAGTCCATAACTTTACCAAACTTAAGCCGTTTCCAAAGTGGCATACCTCTAAAGACTTCTGATTCGATTCTCTAAAAATCTGCATTCAAATTTTTCAATTTAACTTTGATCAAATTTTTCACCCATTTTCATGTCAGTTATTTTTAATTTGACTTGTTTAACTTTGACCCAAAATTGAACTTCGAGAGTCCATAACTTTACCAAACTTAAGCCGATTCCAAAGTGGCATACCTCTAAAGACTTCTGATTCGATTCTCTAAAAATCTGCATTCAAATTTTTCAATTTAACTTTGATCAAATTTTTCACCCATTTTCATGTCAGTTATTTCTAATTTGACTTGTTTAATTTTGACCCAAAATTGAACTTCGAGAGTCCATAACTTAATCAAACTTAAGCCGATTCCAAAGTGGCATACCTCTAAAGACTTCTGATTCGATTGTCTAAAAATCTGCATTCAAATTTTTCAATTTAACTTTGATCAAATTTTTCACCCATTTTCATGTCAGTTATTTCTAATTTGACTTGTTTAACTTTGACCCAAAATTGAACTTCGAGAGTCCATAACTTTACCAAGCTAAAGCCGATTGCAAAGTGGCATACCTCTAAAGACTTCTGATTCGATTCTCTAAAAATCTGCATTCAAATTTTTCAATTTAACGTCGATTAATTTTTTGACCCATTTTCATGTCAGTTATTTCTAGATTTCCGAGGACTTGTAACAGAGTGACTAAAAATTGGACTTAGAGAGTCCATAACTTTACCAAACTTAAGCCGTTTCCAAAGTGGCATACCTCTAAAGACTTCTGATTCGATTCTCTAAAAATCTGCATTCAAATTTTTCAATTTAACTTTGATCAAATTTTTGACCCATTTTCATGTCAGTTATTTCTAGTTTTCCGAGGACTTGTAACAGAGTGACTAAAAATTGGACTAAGAGAGTCCATAACTTTACCAAACTTAAGCCGTTTCCAAAGTGGCATACCTCTAATGACTTCTGATTCGATTCTCTTAAAATCTGCAGTCAAATTTTTCAATTTAACGTTGATCAAATTTTTGACCCATTTTCATGTCAGTTATTTCTAATTTGACTTGTTTAACTTTGACCCAAAATTGAACTTCGAGAGTCCATAACTTTACCAAACTTAAGCCGATTCCAAAGTGGCATACATGTAAAAACTTCTGATTCGATTCTCTAAAAATCTGCATTCAAATTTTTCAATTTAACGTTGATCAAATTTTTGACCCATTTTCATGTCAGTTATTTCTAGTTTTCCGAGGACTTGTAACAGAGTGACTCAAAATTGGACTTAGAGAGTCCATAACTTTATCAAACTTAAGCCGATTCCAAAGTGGCATACCTCTAAAGACTTCTGATTCGATTCTCTTAAAATCTGCATTCAAATTTTTCAATTTAACGTCGATTAATTTTTTGACCCATTTTCATGTCAGTTATTTCTAGATTTCCGAGGACTTGTAACAGAGTGACTAAAAATTGAACTTCGAGAGTCCATAACTTTACCAAACTTAAGCCGTTTCCAAAGTGGCATACCTCTAAAGACTTCTGATTCGATTCTCTAAAAATCTGCATTCAAATTTTTCAATTTAACGTCGATTAATTTTTTGACCCATTTTCATGTCAGTTATTTCTAGTTTTCCGAGGACTTGTAACAGAGTGACTAAAAATTGGACTAAGAGAGTCCATAACTTTACCAAACTTAAGCCGTTTCCAAAGTGGCATACCTCTAAAGACTTCTGATTCGATTCTCTAAAAATCTGCAGTCAAATTTTTCAATTTAACTTTGATCAAATTTTTCACCCATTTTCATGTCAGTTATTTCTAATTTGACTTGTTTAACTTTGACCCAAAATTGAACTTCGAGAGTCCATAACTTTACCAAACTTAAGCCGATTCCAAAGTGGCATACATGTAAAAACTTCTGATTCGATTCTCTAAAAATCTGCATTCAAATTTTTCAATTTAACGTTGATCAAATTTTTGACCCATTTTCATGTCAGTTATTTCTAGTTTTCCGAGGACTTGTAACAGAGTGACTCAAAATTGGACTTAGAGAGTCCATAACTTTATCAAACTTAAGCCGATTCCAAAGTGGCATACCTTAAAGACTTCTGATTCGATTCTCTTAAAATCTGCATTCAAATTTTTCAATTTAACGTCGATTAATTTTTTGACCCATTTTCATGTCAGTTATTTCTAGATTTCCGAGGACTTGTAACAGAGTGACTAAAAATTGAACTTCGAGAGTCCATAACTTTACCAAACTTAAGCCGTTTCCAAAGTGGCATACCTCTAAAGACTTCTGATTCGATTCTCTAAAAATCTGCATTCAAATTTTTCAATTTAACGTCGATTAATTTTTTGACCCATTTTCATGTCAGTTATTTCTAGATTTCCGAGGACTTGTAACAGAGTGACTAAAAATTGGACTTAGAGAGTCCATAACTTTACCAAACTTAAGCCGTTTCCAAAGTGGCATACCTCTAAAGACTTCTGATTCGATTCTCTAAAAATCTGCATTCAAATTTTTCAATTTAACGTCGATTAATTTTTTGACCCATTTTCATGTCAGTTATTTCTAGATTTCTGAGGACTTGTAACAGGGTGACTAAAAATTGGACTTAGAGAGTCCATAACTTTATCAAACTTAAGCCGATTCCAAAGTGGCATACCTTAAAGACTTCTGATTCGATTCTCTTAAAATCTGCATTCAAATTTTTCAATTTAACGTCGATTAATTTTTTGACCCATTTTCATGTCAGTTATTTCTAGATTTCCGAGGACTTGTAACAGAGTGACTAAAAATTGAACTTCGAGAGTCCATAACTTTACCAAACTTAAGCCGTTTCCAAAGTGGCATACCTCTAAAGACTTCTGATTCGATTCTCTAAAAATCTGCATTCAAATTTTTCAATTTAACGTCGATTAATTTTTTGACCCATTTTCATGTCAGTTATTTCTAGATTTCCGAGGACTTGTAACAGAGTGACTAAAAATTGGACTTAGAGAGTCCATAACTTTACCAAACTTAAGCCGTTTCCAAAGTGGCATACCTCTAAAGACTTCTGATTCGATTCTCTAAAAATCTGCATTCAAATTTTTCAATTTAACGTCGATTAATTTTTTGACCCATTTTCATGTCAGTTATTTCTAGATTTCTGAGGACTTGTAACAGTGTGACTAAAAATTGGACTTAGAGAGTCCATAACTTTACCAAACTTAAGCCGTTTCCAAAGTGGCATACCTCTAAAGACTTCTGATTCGATTCTCTAAAAATCTGCATTCAAATTTTTCAATTTAACTTTGATCAAATTTTTCACCCATTTTCATGTCAGTTATTTCTAATTTGACTTGTTTAACTTTGACCCAAAATTGAACTTCGAGAGTCCATAACTTTACCAAACTTAAGCCGTTTCCAAAGTGGCATACCTCTAAAGACTTCTGATTCGATTCTCTAAAAATCTGCATTCAAATTTTTCAATTTAACTTTGATCAAATTTTTCACCCATTTTCATGTCAGTTATTTTTAATTTGACTTGTTTAACTTTGACCCAAAATTGAACTTCGAGAGTCCATAACTTTACCAAACTTAAGCCGATTCCAAAGTGGCATACCTCTAAAGACTTCTGATTCGATTCTCTAAAAATCTGCATTCAAATTTTTCAATTTAACTTTGATCAAATTTTTCACCCATTTTCATGTCAGTTATTTCTAATTTGACTTGTTTAATTTTGACCCAAAATTGAACTTCGAGAGTCCATAACTTAATCAAACTTAAGCCGATTCCAAAGTGGCATACCTCTAAAGACCCCTGATTCGATTGTCTAAAAATCTGCATTCAAATTTTTCAATTTAACTTTGATCAAATTTTTCACCCATTTTCATGTCAGTTATTTCTAATTTGACTTGTTTAACTTTGACCCAAAATTGAACTTCGAGAGTCCATAACTTTACCAAGCTAAAGCCGATTGCAAAGTGGCATACCTCTAAAGACTTCTGATTCGATTCTCTAAAAATCTGCATTCAAATTTTTCAATTTAACGTCGATTAATTTTTGACCCATTTTCATGTCAGTTATTTCTAGATTTCCGAGGACTTGTAACAGAGTGACTAAAAATTGAACTTCGAGAGTCCATAACTTTACCAAACTTAAGCCGTTTCCAAAGTGGCATACCTCTAAAGACTTCTGATTCGATTCTCTAAAAATCTGCATTCAAATTTTTCAATTTAACGTCGATTAATTTTTTGACCCATTTTCATGTCAGTTATTTCTAGATTTCCGAGGACTTGTAACAGAGTGACTAAAAATTGGACTTAGAGAGTCCATAACTTTACCAAACTTAAGCCGTTTCCAAAGTGGCATACCTCTAAAGACTTCTGATTCGATTCTCTAAAAATCTGCATTCAAATTTTTCAATTTAACTTTGATCAAATTTTTGACCCATTTTCATGTCAGTTATTTCTAGTTTTCCGAGGACTTGTAACAGAGTGACTAAAAATTGGACTAAGAGAGTCCATAACTTTACCAAACTTAAGCCGTTTCCAAAGTGGCATACCTCTAATGACTTCTGATTCGATTCTCTTAAAATCTGCATTCAAATTTTTCAATTTAACGTTGATCAAATTTTTGACCCATTTTCATGTCAGTTATTTCTAATTTGACTTGTTTAACTTTGACCCAAAATGGAACTTCGAGAGTCCATAACTTTACCAAACTTAAGCCGATTCCAAAGTGGCATACATGTAAAAACTTCTGATTCGATTCTCTAAAAATCTGCATTCAAATTTTTCAATTTAACGTTGATCAAATTTTTGACCCATTTTCATGTCAGTTATTTCTAGTTTTCCGAGGACTTGTAACAGAGTGACTCAAAATTGGACTTAGAGAGTCCATAACTTTATCAAACTTAAGCCGATTCCAAAGTGGCATACCTTAAAGACTTCTGATTCGATTCTCTTAAAATCTGCATTCAAATTTTTCAATTTAACGTTGATCAAATTTTTGACCCATTTTCATGTCAGTTATTTCTAATTTGACTTGTTTAACTTTGACCCAAAATTGAACTTCGAGAGTCCATAACTTTACCAAACTTAAGCCGATTCCAAAGTGGCATACCTCTAAAGACTTCTGATTCGATTCTCTAAAAGTCTGCATTCAAATTTTTCAATTTAACTTTGATCAAATTTTTCACCCATTTTCATGTCAGTTATTTCTAATTTGACTTGTTTAACTTTGACCCAAAATTGAACTTCGAGAGTCCATAACTTAATCAAACTTAAGCCGATTCCAAAGTGGCATACCTCTAATGACTTCTGATTCGATTGTCTAAAAATCTGCATTCAAATTTTTCAATTTAACTTTGATCAAATTTTTCACCCATTTTCATGTCAGTTATTTCTAATTTGACTTGTTTAACTTTGACCCAAAATTGAACTTCGAGAGTCCATAACTTTACCAAACTTAAGCCGATTCCAAAGTGGCATACCTCTAAAGACTTCTGATTCGATTCTCTAAAAATCTGCATTCAAATTTTTCAATTTAACGTCGATTAATTTTTTGACCCATTTTCATGTCAGTTATTTCTAGTTTTCCGAGGACTTGTAACAGAGTGAATAAAAATTGGACTAAGAGAGTCCATAACTTTACCAAACTTAAGCCGTTTCCAAAGTGGCATACCTCTAAAGACTTCTGATTCGATTCTCTTAAAATCTGCATTCAAATTTTTCAATTTAACGTTGATCAAATTTTTGACCCATTTTCATGTCAGTTATTTCTAATTTGACTTGTTTAACTTTGACCCAAAATTGAACTTCGAGAGTCCATAACTTTACCAAACTTAAGCCGATTCCAAAGTGGCATACATGTAAAAACTTCTGATTCGATTCTCTAAAAATCTGCATTCAAATTTTTCAATTTAACGTTGATCAAATTTTTGACCCATTTTCATGTCAGTTATTTCTAGTTTTCCGAGGACTTGTAACAGAGTGACTCAAAATTGGACTTAGAGAGCCCATAACTTTATCAAACTTAAGCCGATTCCAAAGTGGCATACCTTAAAGACTTCTGATTCGATTCTCTTAAAATCTGCATTCAAATTTTTCAATTTAACGTTGATCAAATTTTTGACCCATTTTCATGTCAGTTATTTCTAATTTGACTTGTTTAACTTTGACCCAAAATTGAACTTCGAGAGTCCATAACTTTACCAAACTTAAGCCGATTCCAAAGTGGCATACCTCTAAAGACTTCTGATTCGATTCTCTAAAAATCTGCATTCAAATTTTTATACCCTTGCAGAGGGTATTATAATTTTGGTCAAAAGTGTGCAACGCAGTGAAGGAGACATCTCCGACCCTATAAAGTATATATATTCTTGATCAGGATCACCTCCTGAGTTGATATAGCCATGGCCGTCTGTCCGTCTGTCTGTTTCTACGCAAACTAGTCTCTCAGTTTTAAAGCTATCGAATTGAAACTTTGCACACACCCTTCTTTCCTTTGCACGCAGTATATATGTCGGAACGGCCGGGATCGGCCGACTATATCCTATAGCTGCCATATAACTGATTGATCGGAAATGCCATAACTTTGGTGTTTGTAAAGTTAGAATGTTAAGATTTTCTATGGGTTTTATATTTGGCTAATCAATCCGACATGCCGAATTTCATAAGGATCGGCCGACTATATCCTATAGCTGCCATATAACTGATTGATCGGAAATGCCATAACTTTGGTGTTTGTAAAGTTAGAATGTTGGGATTTTCTATGGGTTTTATATTTGGCTAATCAATCCGACATGCCGAATTTCATAAGGATCGGCCGACTATATCCTATAGCTGCCATATAACTGATTGATCGGAAATGCCATAACTTTGGTGTTTGTAAAGTTAGGAAGTTGGCATTTTCTATGGGTTTTATATTTGGCTAATCAATCCGACATGCCGAATTTCATAAGGATCGGCCGACTATATCCTATAGCTGCCATATAACTGATTGATCGGAAATGCCATAACTTTGGTGTTTGTAAAGTTAGAATGTTGGGATTTTCTATGGGTGTTATATTTGGCCAGCCAATCTGACCTACCAAATTTCATAAGGATCGGCCGTTTATATCCTAAAGCTGCCATATAACTGAACGATTGGAAATGTCATAACTTTGGTGTTTTTAAAGTTAGGAAGTTGGGATTTTTTATGAGTATTAAGAATGCATCATATGAATAATTTTGGAGAATATAATTTACAGAGTATTCTGCAAGGGTATATCAACTTCGGCTCCGCCCGAAGTTAGCTTTCCTTTCTTGTTCAATTTAACTTTGATCAAATTTTTCACCCATTTTCATGTCAGTTATTTCTAATTTGACTTGTTTAACTTTGACCCAAAATTGAACTTCGAGAGTCCATAACTTAATCAAACTTAAGCCGATTCCAAAGTGGCATACCTCTAAAGACTTCTGATTCGATTGTCTAAAAATCTGCATTCAAATTTTTCAATTTAACTTTGATCAAATTTTTCACCCATTTTCATGTCAGTTATTTCTAATTTGACTTGTTTAACTTTGACCCAAAATTGAACTTCGAGAGTCCATAACTTTACCAAACTTAAGCCGATTCCAAAGTGGCATACCTCTAAAGACTTCTGATTCGATTCTCTAAAAATCTGCATTCAAATTTTTCAATTTAACTTTGATCAAATTTTTCACCCATTTTCATGTCAGTTATTTCTAATTTGACTTGTTTAATTTTGACCCAAAATTGAACTTCGAGAGTCCATAACTTAATCAAACTTAAGCCGATTCCAAAGTGGCATACCTCTAAAGACTTCTGATTCGATTGTCTAAAAATCTGCATTCAAATTTTTCAATTTAACTTTGATCAAATTTTTCACCCATTTTCATGTCAGTTATTTCTAATTTGACTTGTTTAACTTTGACCCAAAATTGAACTTCGAGAGTCCATAACTTTACCAAGCTAAAGCCGATTGCAAAGTGGCATACCTCTAAAGACTTCTGATTCGATTCTCTAAAAATCTGCATTCAAATTTTTCAATTTAACGTCGATTAATTGTTTGACCCATTTTCATGTCAGTTATTTCTAGATTTCCGAGGACTTGTAACAGAGTGACTAAAAATTGAACTTCGAGAGTCCATAACTTTACCAAACTTAAGCCGTTTCCAAAGTGGCATACCTCTAAAGACTTCTGATTCGATTCTCTAAAAATCTGCATTCAAATTTTTCAATTTAACGTCGATTAATTTTTTGACCCATTTTCATGTCAGTTATTTCTAGATTTCCGAGGACTTGTAACAGAGTGACTAAAAATTGGACTTAGAGAGTCCATAACTTTACCAAACTTAAGCCGTTTCCAAAGTGGCATACCTCTAAAGACTTCTGATTCGATTCTCTAAAAATCTGCATTCAAATTTCTCAATTTAACTTTGATCACATTTTTCACCCATTTTCATGTCAGTTATTTCTAGTTTTCCGAGGACTTGTAACAGAGTGACTAAAAATTGGACTAAGAGAGTCCATAACTTTACCAAACTTAAGCCGTTTCCAAAGTGGCATACCTCTAAAGACTTCTGATTCGATTCTCTTAAAATCTGCATTCAAATTTTTCAATTTAACGTTGATCAAATTTTTGACCCATTTTCATGTCAGTTATTTCTAATTTGACTTTTTTAACTTTGACCCAAAATTGAACTTCGAGAGTCCATAACTTTACCAAACTTAAGCCGATTCCAAAGTGGCATATATCAAAAAACTTCTGATTCGATTCTCTAAAAATCTGCATTCAAATTTTTCAATTTAACGTTGATCAAATTTTTGACCCATTTTCATGTCAGTTATTTCTAGTTTTCCGAGGACTTGTAACAGAGTGACTCAAAATTGGACTTAGAGAGTCCATAACTTTATCAAACTTAAGCCGATTCCAAAGTGGCATACCTTAAAGACTTCTGATTCGATTCTCTTAAAATCTGCATTCAAATTTTTCAATTTAACTTTGATCAAATTTTTGACCCATTTTCATGTCAGTTATTTCTAATTTGACTTGTTTAACTTTGACCCAAAATTGAACTTCGAGAGTCCATAACTTTACCAAGCTTAAGCCGATTGCAAAGTGGCATACCTCTAAAGACTTCTGATTCGATTCTCTAAAAATCTGCATTCAAATTTTTCAATTTAACTTTGATCAAATTTTTCACCCATTTTCATGTCAGTTATTTCTAATTTGACTTGTTTAACTTTGACCCAAAATTGAACTTCGAGAGTCCATAACTTAATCAAACTTAAGCCGATTCCAAAGTGGCATACCTCTAAAGACTTCGGATTCGATTGTCTAAAAATCTGCATTCAAATTTTTCAATTTAACTTTGATCAAATTTTTCACCCATTTTCATGTCAGTTATTTCTAATTTGACTTGTTTAACTTTGACCCAAAATTGAACTTCGAGAGTCCATAACTTTACCAAGCTAAAGCCGATTGCAAAGTGGCATACCTCTAAAGACTTCTGATTCGATTCTCTAAAAATCTGCATTCAAATTTCTCAATTTAACGTCGATTAATTTTTTGACCCATTTTCATGTCAGTTATTTCTAGATTTCCGAGGACTTGTAACAGGGTGACTAAAAATTGGACTTAGAGAGTCCATAACTTTACCAAACTTAAGCCGTTTCCAAAGTGGCATACCTCTAAAGACTTCTGATTCGATTCTCTAAAAATCTGCATTCAAATTTTTGAATTTAACTTTGATCAAATTTTTCACCCATTTTCATGTCAGTTATTTCTAATTTGACTTGTTTAACTTTGACCCAAAATTGAACTTCGAGAGTCCATAACTTTACCAAACTTAAGCCGATTCCAAAGTGGCATACCTCTAAAGACTTCTGATTCGATTCTCTAAAAATCTGCATTCAAATTTTTCAATTTAACTTTGATCAAATTTTTCACCCATTTTCATGTCAGTTATTTCTAATTTGACTTGTTTAATTTTGACCCAAAATTGAACTTCGAGAGTCCATAACTTAATCAAACTTAAGCCGATTCCAAAGTGGCATACCTCTAAAGACTTCTGATTCGATTGTCTAAAAATCTGCATTCAAATTTTTCAATTTAACTTTGATCAAATTTTTTCACCCATTTTCATGTCAGTTATTTCTAATTTGACTTGTTTAACTTTGACCCAAAATTGAACTTCGAGAGTCCATAACTTTACCAAGCTAAAGCCGATTGCAAAGTGGCATACCTCTAAAGACTTCTGATTCGATTCTCTAAAAATCTGCATTCAAATTTTTCAATTTAACGTCGATTAATTTTTTGACCCATTTTCATGTCAGTTATTTCTAGATTTCCGAGGACTTGTAACAGAGTGACTAAAAATTGAACTTCGAGAGTCCATAACTTTACCAAACTTAAGCCGTTTCCAAAGTGGCATACCTCTAAAGACTTCTGATTCGATTCTCTAAAAATCTGCATTCAAATTTTTCAATTTAACGTCGATTAATTTTTTGACCCATTTTCATGTCAGTTATTTCTAGATTTCCGAGGACTTGTAACAGAGTGACTAAAAATTGGACTTAGAGAGTCCATAACTTTACCAAACTTAAGCCGTTTCCAAAGTGGCATACCTCTAAAGACTTCTGATTCGATTCTCTAAAAATCTGCATTCAAATTTCTCAATTTAACTTTGATCACATTTTTCTCCCATTTTCATGTCAGTTATTTCTAGTTCTCCGAGGACTTGTAACAGAGTGACTAAAAATTGGACTAAGAGAGTCCATAACTTTACCAAACTTAAGCCGTTTCCAAAGTGGCATACCTCTAAAGACTTCTGATTCGATTCTCTTAAAATCTGCATTCAAATTTTTCAATTTAACGTCGATTAATTTTTTGACCCATTTTCATGTCAGTTATTTCTAGATTTCCGAGGACTTGTAACAGAGTGACTAAAAATTGGACTTAGAGAGTCCATAACTTTACCAAACTTAAGCCGTTTCCAAAGTGGCATACCTCTAAAGACTTCTGATTCGATTCTCTAAAAATCTGCATTCAAATTTCTCAATTTAACTTTGATCACATTTTTCACCCATTTTCATGTCAGTTATTTCTAGTTTTCCGAGGACTTGTAACAGAGTGACTCAAAATTGGACTTAGAGAGTCCATAACTTTATCAAACTTAAGCCGATTCCAAAGTGGCATACCTTAAAGACTTCTGATTCGATTCTCTTAAAATCTGCATTCAAATTTTTCAATTTAACGTTGATCAAATTTTTGACCCATTTTCATGTCAGTTATTTCTAATTTGACTTGTTTAACTTTGACCCAAAATTGAACTTCGAGAGTCCATAACTTTACCAAGCTTAAGCCGATTGCAAAGTGGCATACCTCTAAAGACTTCTGATTCGATTCTCTAAAAATCTGCATTCAAATTTTTCAATTTAACTTTGATCAAATTTTTCACCCATTTTCATGTCAGTTATTTCTAATTTGACTTGTTTAACTTTGACCCAAAATTGAACTTCGAGAGTCCATAACTTAATCAAACTTAAGCCGATTCCAAAGTGGCATACCTCTAAAGACTTCTGATTCGATTGTCTAAAAATCTGCATTCAAATTTTTATACCCTTGCAGAGGGTATTATAATTTTGGTCAAAAGTGTGCAACGCAGTGAAGGAGACATCTCCGACCCTATAAAGTATATATATTCTTGATCAGGATCACCTCCTGAGTTGATATAGCCATGTCCGTCTGTCCGTCTGTCCGTCTGTCCGTCTGTCCGTCTGTCTGTCCGTCTGTCCGTCTGTCCGTCTGTCTGTTTCTACGCAAACTAGTCTCTCAGTTTTAAAGCTATCGGATTGAAACTTTGCACACACCCTTCTTTCCTTTGCACGCAGTATATAAGTCGGAACGGCCGGGATCGGCCGACTATATCCTATAGCTGCCATATAACTGATTGATCGGAAATGCCATAACTTTCGTGTTTGTAAAGTTAGGAAGTTGGGATTTTCTATGGGTTTTATATTTGGCCAATCAATCCGACCTACCAAATTTCATAAGGATCGGCCGACTATATCCTATAGCTGCCATATAACTGATTGATCGGAAATGCCATAACTTTGGTGTTTGTAAAGTTAGAAAGTTGGGATTTTCTATGGGTTTTATATTTGGCCAATCAATCCGACCTACCAAATTTCATAAGGATCGGCCGACTATATCCTATAGCTGCCATATAACTGATTGATCGGAAATGCCATAACTTTGGTGTTTGTAAAGTTAGAAAGTTGGGATTTTCTATGGGTTTTATATTTGGCCAATCAATCCGACCCACCAAATTCCATAAGGATCGGCCGACTATATCCTATAGCTGCCATATAACTGATTGATCGGAAATGCCATAACTTTGGTGTTTGTTAAGTTAGGAAGTTGGGATTTTCTATGGATTTTATTTTTGGACAATCAATCCGACCTACCAAATTTCATAAGGATCGGCCGACTATATCCTATAGCTGCCATATAACTGATTGATCGGAAATGTCATAACTTTGGTGTTTGTAAAGTTAGGAAGTTGGGATTTTCTATGGATTTTATTTTTGGCCAATCAATCCGACCTATCAAATTTCATAAGGATCGGCCGACTATATCCTATAGCTGCCATATAACTGAACGATTGGAAATGCCATAACTTTGTTGTTGTTAAAGTTAGGAAGTTCGGATTTTTTATGAGTATTAAGAATGCATCATATGAATAATTTTGGAGAATATAATTTACAGAGTATTCTGCAAGGGTATATCAACTTCGGCTCCGCCCGAAGTTAGCTTTCCTTTCTTGTTCAATTTAACTTTGATCAAATTTTTCACCCATTTTCGTGTCAGTTATTTCTAATTTGACTTGTTTAACTTTGACCCAAAATTGAACTTCGAGAGTCCATAACTTTACCAAGCTAAAGCCGATTGCAAAGTGGCATACCTCTAAAGACTTCTGATTCGATTCTCTAAAAATCTGCATTCAAATTTTTCAATTTAACGTCGATTAATTTTTTGACCCATTTTCATGTCAGTTATTTCTAGATTTCTGAGGACTTGTAACAGGGTGACTAAAAATTGGACTTAGAGAGTCCATAACTTTACCAAACTTAAGCCGTTTCCAAAGTGGCATACCTCTAAAGACTTCTGATTCGATTCTCTAAAAATCTGCATTCAAATTTTTCAATTTAACTTTGATCAAATTTTTCACCCATTTTCATGTCAGTTATTTCTAATTTGACTTGTTTAACTTTGACCCAAAATTGAACTTCGAGAGTCCATAACTTTACCAAACTTAAGCCGATTCCAAAGTGGCATACCTCTAAAGACTTCTGATTCGATTCTCTA
Source organism: Drosophila rhopaloa (assembly GCF_018152115.1). Classification (NCBI taxonomy): domain Eukaryota; kingdom Metazoa; phylum Arthropoda; class Insecta; order Diptera; family Drosophilidae; genus Drosophila; species Drosophila rhopaloa. The sequence continues at coordinate 1,065,039 of NW_025335023.1, forward strand.
AAAATCTGCATTCAATTTTTATACCCTTGCAGAGGGTATTATAATTTTGGTCAAAAGTGTGCAACGCAGTGAAGGAGACATCTCCGACCCTATAAAGTATATATATTCTTGATCAGGATCACCTCCTGAGTTGATATAGCCATGTCCGTCTGTCCGTCTGTCCGTCTGTCTGTTTCTACGCAAACTAGTCTCTCAGTTTTAAAGCTATCGGATTGAAACTTTGCACACACCCTTCTTTCCTTTGCACGCAGTATATAAGTCGGAACGGCCGGGATCGGCCGACTATATCCTATAGCTGCCATATAACTGATTGATCGGAAATGCCATAACTTTGGTGTTTGTAAAGTTAGAAAGTTGGGATTTTCTATGGGTTTTATATTTGGCCAATCAATCCGACCTACCAAATTTCATAAGGATCGGCCGACTATATCCTATAGCTGCCATATAACTGATTGATCGGAAATGCCATTACTTTGGTGTTTGTAAAGTTAGAAAGTTGGGATTTTCTATGGGTTTTATATTTGGCCAATCAATCCGACCCACCAAATTTCATAAGGATCGGCCGACTATATCCTATAGCTGCCATATAACTGATTGATCGGAAATGCCATAACTTTGGTGTTTGTTAAGTTAGGAAGTTGGGATTTTCTATGGATTTTATTTTTGGCCAATCAATCCGACCTACCAAATTTCATAAGGATCGGCCGACTATATCCTATAGCTGCCATATAACTGATTGATCGGAAATGCAATAACTTTGGTGTTTGTAAAGTTAGGAAGTTGGGATTTTCTATGGATTTTATTTTTGGCCAATCAATCCGACCTATCAAATTTCATAAGGATCGGCCGACTATATCCTATAGCTGCCATATAACTGAACGATTGGAAATGTCATAACTTTGTTGTTGTTAAAGTTAGGAAGTTCGGATTTTTTATGAGTATTAAGAATGCATCATATGAATAATTTTGGAGAATATAATTTACAGAGTATTCTGCAAGGGTATATCAACTTCGGCTCCGCCCGTACTTAGGTTTTCTTTCTTGTTTAATTTAACTTTGATCAAATTTTTCACCCATTTTCATGTCAGTTATTTCTAGATTTCTGAGGACTTGTAACAGGGTGACTAAAAATTGGACTTAGAGAGTCCATAACTTTACCAAACTTAAGCCGTTTTTAAAGTGGCATACCTCTAAAGACTTCTGATTCGATTCTCTAAAAATCTGCATTCAAATTTTTCAATTTAACTTTGATCAAATTTTTCACCCATTTTCATGTCAGTTATTTCTAATTTGACTTGTTTAACTTTGACCCAAAATTGAACTTCGAGAGTCCATAACTTTACCAAACTTAAGCCGATTCCAAAGTGGCATACCTCTAAAGACTTCTGATTCGATTCTCTAAAAATTTTCATTTCAGTTATTTCTAATTTGACTTGTTTAACTTTGACCCAAAATTGAACTTCGAGAGTCCATAACTTAATCAAACTTAAGCCGATTCCAAAGTGGCATACCTCTAAAGACTTCTGATTCGATTGTCTAAAAATCTGCATTCAAATTTTTCAATTTAACTTTGATCAAATTTTTCACCCATTTTCATGTCAGTTATTTCTAATTTGACTTGTTTAACTTTGACCCAAAATTGAACTTCGAGAGTCCATAACTTTACCAAGCTAAAGCCGATTGCAAAGTGGCATACCTCTAAAGACTTCTGATTCGATTCTCTAAAAATCTGCATTCAAATTTTTCAATTTAACGTCGATTAATTTTTTGACCCATTTTCATGTCAGTTATTTCTAGATTTCCGAGGACTTGTAACAGAGTGACTAAAAATTGGACTTAGAGAGTCCACAACTTTACCAAACTTAAGTCGTTTCCAAAGTGGCATACCTCTAAAGACTTCTGATTCGATTCTCTAAAAATCTGCATTCAAATTTTTCAATTTAACGTCGATTAATTTTTTGACCCATTTTCATGTCAGTTATTTCTAGATTTCCGAGGACTTGTAACAGAGTGACTAAAAATTGGACTTAGAGAGTCCATAACTTAACCAAACTTAAGCCGTTTCCAAAGTGGCATACCTCTAAAGACTTCTGATTCGATTCTCTAAAAATCTGCATTCAAATTTTTCAATTTAACTTTGATCAAATTTTTCACCCATTTTCATGTCAGTTATTTCTAATTTGACTTGTTTAACTTTCACCCAAAATAGGACTTAGAGAGTCCATAACTTAACCAAACTTAAGCCGATTCCAAAGTGGCATACCTCTAAAGACTTCTGATTCGATTTTCTAAAAATCTGCATTCAAATTTTTCAATTTAACTTTGATCATATTTTTCACCCATTTTCATGTCAGTTATTTCTAATTTGACTTGTTTAACTTTGACCCAAAATTGAACTTCGAGAGTCCATAACTTTACCAAACTTAAGCCGATTCCAAAGTGGCATACCTCTAAAGACTTCTGATTCGATTCTCTAAAAATCTGCATTCAAATTTTTCAATTTAACTTTGATCAAATTTTTCACCCATTTTCATGTCAGTTATTTCTAATTTGACTTGTTTAATTTTGACCCAAAATTGAACTTCGAGAGTCCATAACTTAATCAAACTTAAGCCGATTCCAAAGTGGCATACCTCTAAAGACTTCTGATTCGATTGTCTAAAAATCTGCATTCAAATTTTTCAATTTAACTTTGATCAAATTTTTCACCCATTTTCATGTCAGTTATTTCTAATTTGACTTGTTTAACTTTGACCCAAAATTGAACTTCGAGAGTCCATAACTTTACCAAGCTAAAGCCGATTGCAAAGTGGCATACCTCTAAAGACTTCTGATTCGATTCTCTAAAAATCTGCATTCAAATTTTTCAATTTAACGTCGATTAATTTTTTGACCCATTTTCATGTCAGTTATTTCTAGATTTCCGAGGACTTGTAACAGAGTGACTAAAAATTGAACTTCGAGAGTCCATAACTTTACCAAACTTAAGCCGTTTCCAAAGTGGCATACCTCTAAAGACTTCTGATTCGATTCTCTAAAAATCTGCATTCAAATTTTTCAATTTAACGTCGATTAATTTTTTGACCCATTTTCATGTCAGTTATTTCTAGATTTCCGAGGACTTGTAACAGAGTGACTAAAAATTGGACTTAGAGAGTCCATAACTTTACCAAACTTAAGCCGTTTCCAAAGTGGCATACCTCTAAAGACTTCTGATTCGATTCTCTCTAAAAATCTGCATTCAAATTTCTCAATTTAACTTTGATCACATTTTTCACCCATTTTCATGTCAGTTATTTCTAGTTCTCCGAGGACTTGTAACAGAGTGACTAAAAATTGGACTAAGAGAGTCCATAACTTTACCAAACTTAAGCCGTTTCCAAAGTGGCATACCTCTAAAGACTTCTGATTCGATTCTCTTAAAATCTGCATTCAAATTTTTCAATTTAACGTCGATTAATTTTTTGACCCATTTTCATGTCAGTTATTTCTAGATTTCCGAGGACTTGTAACAGAGTGACTAAAAATTGGACTTAGAGAGTCCATAACTTTACCAAACTTAAGCCGTTTCCAAAGTGGCATACCTCTAAAGACTTCTGATTCGATTCTCTAAAAATCTGCATTCAAATTTCTCAATTTAACTTTGATCACATTTTTCACCCATTTTCATGTCAGTTATTTCTAGTTTTCCGAGGACTTGTAACAGAGTGACTCAAAATTGGACTTAGAGAGTCCATAACTTTATCAAACTTAAGCCGATTCCAAAGTGGCATACCTTAAAGACTTCTGATTCGATTCTCTAAAAATCTGCATTCAAATTTTTCAATTTAACTTTGATCAAATTTTTCACCCATTTTCATGTCAGTTATTTCTAATTTGACTTGTTTAACTTTGACCCAAAATTGAACTTCGAGAGTCCATAACTTAATCAAACTTAAGCCGATTCCAAAGTGGCATACCTCTAAAGACTTCTGATTCGATTGTCTAAAAATCTGCATTCAAATTTTTCAATTTAACTTTGATCAAATTTTTCACCCATTTTCATGTCAGTTATTTCTAATTTGACTTGTTTAACTTTGACCCAAAATTGAACTTCGAGAGTCCATAACTTTACCAAGCTAAAGCCGATTGCAAAGTGGCATACCTCTAAAGACTTCTGATTCGATTCTCTAAAAATCTGCATTCAAATTTTTCAATTTAACGTCGATTAATTTTTTTGACCCATTTTCATGTCAGTTATTTCTAGATTTCTGAGGACTTGTAACAGGGTGACTAAAAATTGGACTTAGAGAGTCCATAACTTTACCAAACTTAAGCCGTTTCCAAAGTGGCATACCTCTAAAGACTTCTGATTCGATTCTCTAAAAATCTGCATTCAAATTTTTCAATTTAACTTTGATCAAATTTTTCACCCATTTTCATGTCAGTTATTTCTAATTTGACTTGTTTAACTTTGACCCAAAATTGAACTTCGAGAGTCCATAACTTTACCAAACTTAAGCCGATTCCAAAGTGGCATACCTCTAAAGACTTCTGTTTCGATTCTCTAAAAATCTGCATTCAATTTTTATACCCTTGCAGAGGGTATTATAATTTTGGTCAAAAGTGTGCAACGCAGTGAAGGAGACATCTCCGACCCTATAAAGTATATATATTCTTGATCAGGATCACCTCCTGAGTTGATATAGCCATGTCCGTCTGTCCGTCTGTCCGTCTGTCTGTTTCTACGCAAACTAGTCTCTCAGTTTTAAAGCTATCGGATTGAAACTTTGCACACACCCTTCTTTCCTTTGCACGCAGTATATAAGTCGGAACGGCCGGGATCGGCCGACTATATCCTATAGCTGCCATATAACTGATTGATCGGAAATGCCATAACTTTGGTGTTTGTAAAGTTAGAAAGTTGGGATTTTCTATGGGTTTTATATTTGGCCAATCAATCCGACCTACCAAATTTCATAAGGATCGGCCGACTATATCCTATAGCTGCCATATAACTGATTGATCGGAAATGCCATTACTTTGGTGTTTGTAAAGTTAGAAAGTTGGGATTTTCTATGGGTTTTATATTTGGCCAATCAATCCGACCCACCAAATTTCATAAGGATCGGCCGACTATATCCTATAGCTGCCATATAACTGATTGATCGGAAATGCCATAACTTTGGTGTTTGTTAAGTTAGGAAGTTGGGATTTTCTATGGATTTTATTTTTGGCCAATCAATCCGACCTACCAAATTTCATAAGGATCGGCCGACTATATCCTATAGCTGCCATATAACTGATTGATCGGAAATGCAATAACTTTGGTGTTTGTAAAGTTAGGAAGTTGGGATTTTCTATGGATTTTATTTTTGGCCAATCAATCCGACCTATCAAATTTCATAAGGATCGGCCGACTATATCCTATAGCTGCCATATAACTGAACGATTGGAAATGTCATAACTTTGTTGTTGTTAAAGTTAGGAAGTTCGGATTTTTTATGAGTATTAAGAATGCATCATATGAATAATTTTGGAGAATATAATTTACAGAGTATTCTGCAAGGGTATATCAACTTCGGCTCCGCCCGAAGTTAGCTTTCCTTTCTTGTTCAATTTAACTTTGATCAAATTTTTCACCCATTTTCATGTCAGTTATTTCTAGATTTCTGAGGACTTGTAACAGGGTGACTAAAAATTGGACTTAGAGAGTCCATAACTTTACCAAACTTAAGCCGTTTCCAAAGTGGCATACCTCTAAAGACTTCTGATTCGATTCTCTAAAAATCTGCATTCAAATTTTTCAATTTAACTTTGATCAAATTTTTCACCCATTTTCATGTCAGTTATTTCTAATTTGACTTGTTTAACTTTGACCCAAAATTGAACTTCGAGAGTCCATAACTTTACCAAACTTAAGCCGATTCCAAAGTGGCATACCTCTAAAGACTTCTGATTCGATTCTCTAAAAATTTTCATTTCAGTTATTTCTAATTTGACTTGTTTAACTTTGACCCAAAATTGAACTTCGAGAGTCCATAACTTAATCAAACTTAAGCCGATTCCAAAGTGGCATACCTCTAAAGACTTCTGATTCGATTGTCTAAAAATCTGCATTCAAATTTTTCAATTTAACTTTGATCAAATTTTTCACCCATTTTCATGTCAGTTATTTCTAATTTGACTTGTTTAACTTTGACCCAAAATTGAACTTCGAGAGTCCATAACTTTACCAAGCTAAAGCCGATTGCAAAGTGGCATACCTCTAAAGACTTCTGATTCGATTCTCTAAAAATCTGCATTCAAATTTTTCAATTTAACGTCGATTAATTTTTTGACCCATTTTCATGTCAGTTATTTCTAGATTTCCGAGGACTTGTAACAGAGTGACTAAAAATTGGACTTAGAGAGTCCACAACTTTACCAAACTTAAGTCGTTTCCAAAGTGGCATACCTCTAAAGACTTCTGATTCGATTCTCTAAAAATCTGCATTCAAATTTTTCAATTTAACGTCGATTAATTTTTTGACCCATTTTCATGTCAGTTATTTCTAGATTTCCGAGGACTTGTAACAGAGTGACTAAAAATTGGACTTAGAGAGTCCATAACTTAACCAAACTTAAGCCGTTTCCAAAGTGGCATACCTCTAAAGACTTCTGATTCGATTCTCTAAAAATCTGCATTCAAATTTTTCAATTTAACTTTGATCAAATTTTTCACCCATTTTCATGTCAGTTATTTCTAATTTGACTTGTTTAACTTTCACCCAAAATAGGACTTAGAGAGTCCATAACTTAACCAAACTTAAGCCGATTCCAAAGTGGCATACCTCTAAAGACTTCTGATTCGATTTTCTAAAAATCTGCATTCAAATTTTTCAATTTAACTTTGATCATATTTTTCACCCATTTTCATGTCAGTTATTTCTAATTTGACTTGTTTAACTTTGACCCAAAATTGAAATTCGAGAGTCCATAACTTTACCAAGCTTAAGCCGATTGCAAAGTGGCATACCTCTAAAGACTTCTGATTCGATTCTCTAAAAATCTGCATTCAAATTTTTCAATTTAACGTTGATCAAATTTTTGACCCATTTTCATGTCAGTTATTTCTAGTTTTCCGAGGACTTGTAACAGAGTGACTCAAAATTGGACTTAGAGAGTCCATAACTTTATCAAACTTAAGCCGATTCCAAAGTGGCATACCTCTAAAGACTTCTGATTCGATTCTCTAAAAATCTGCATTCAAATTTTTCAATTTAACGTCGATTAATTTTTTGACCCATTTTCATGTCAGTTATTTCTGAGGACTTGTAACAGGGTGACTAAAAATTGGACTTAGAGAGTCCATAACTTTACCAAACTTAAGCCGTTTCCAAAGTGGCATACCTCTAAAGACTTCTGATTCGATTCTCTAAAAATCTGCATTCAAATTTTTCAATTTAACTTTGATCAAATTTTTCACCCATTTTCATGTCAGTTATTTCTAATTTGACTTGTTTAACTTTGACCCAAAATTGAACTTCGAGAGTCCATAACTTTACCAAACTTAAGCCGATTCCAAAGTGGCATACCTCTAAAGACTTCTGATTCGATTCTCTAAAAATCTGCATTCAAATTTTTCAATTTAACTTTGATCAAATTTTTCACCCATTTTCATGTCAGTTATTTCTAATTTGACTTGTTTAACTTTGACCCAAAATTGAACTTCGAGAGTCCATAACTTTACCAAGCTAAAGCCGATTGCAAAGTGGCATACCTCTAAAGACTTCTGATTCGATTCTCTAAAAATCTGCATTCAAATTTTTCAATTTAACGTCGATTAATTTTTTGACCCATTTTCATGTCAGTTATTTCTAGATTTCCGAGGACTTGTAACAGAGTGACTAAAAATTGGACTTAGAGAGTCCATAACTTTACCAAACTTAAGCCGTTTCCAAAGTGGCATACCTCTAAAGACTTCTGATTCGATTCTCTAAAAATCTGCATTCAAATTTTTCAATTTAACGTCGATTAATTTTTTGACCCATTTTCATGTCAGTTATTTCTAGATTTCCGAGGACTTGTAACAGAGTGACTAAAAATTGGACTTAGAGAGTCCATAACTTTACCAAACTTAAGCCGTTTCCAAAGTGGCATACCTCTAAAGACTTCTGATTCGATTCTCTAAAAATCTGCATTCAAATTTTTCAATTTAACTTTGATCAAATTTTTCACCCATTTTCATGTCAGTTATTTCTAATTTGACTTGTTTAACTTTGACCCCAAATAGGACTTAGAGAGTCCATAACTTAACCAAACTTAAGCCGTTTCCAAAGTGGCATACCTCTAAAGACTTCTGATTCGATTCTCTAAAAATCTGCATTCAAATTTTTCAATTTAACTTTGATCAAATTTTTCACCCATTTTCATGTCAGTTATTTCTAATTTGACTTGTTTAACTTTGACCCAAAATTGAACTTCGAGAGTCCATAACTTTACCAAACTTAAGCCGATTCCAAAGTGGCATACCTCTAAAGACTTCTGATTCGATTCTCTAAAAATCTGCATTCAAATTTTTCAATTTAACTTTGATCAAATTTTTCACCCATTTTCATGTCAGTTATTTCTAATTTGACTTGTTTAACTTTGACCCAAAATTGAACTTCGAGAGTCCATAACTTTACCAAGCTAAAGCCGATTGCAAAGTGGCATACCTCTAAAGACTTCTGATTCGATTCTCTAAAAATCTGCATTCAAATTTTTCAATTTAACGTCGATTAATTTTTTGACCCATTTTCATGTCAGTTATTTCTAGATTTCCGAGGACTTGTAACAGAGTGACTAAAAATTGGACTTAGAGAGTCCACAACTTTACCAAACTTAAGCCGTTTCCAAAGTGGCATACCTCTAAAGACTTCTGATTCGATTCTCTAAAAATCTGCATTCAAATTTTTCAATTTAACGTCGATTAATTTTTTGACCCATTTTCATGTCAGTTATTTCTAGATTTCCGAGGACTTGTAACAGAGTGACTAAAAATTGGACTTAGAGAGTCCATAACTTTACCAAACTTAAGCCGTTTCCAAAGTGGCATACCTCTAAAGACTTCTGATTCGATTCTCTAAAAATCTGCATTCAAATTTTTCAATTTAACTTTGATCAAATTTTTCACCCATTTTCATGTCAGTTATTTCTAATTTGACTTGTTTAACTTTGACCCAAAATAGGACTTAGAGAGTCCATAACTTAACCAAACTTAAGCCGATTCCAAAGTGGCATACCTCTAAAGACTTCTGATTCGATTTTCTAAAAATCTGCATTCAAATTTTTCAATTTAACTTTGATCATATTTTTCACCCATTTTCATGTCAGTTATTTCTAATTTGACTTGTTTAACTTTGACCCAAAATTGAACTTCGAGAGTCCATAACTTTACCAAGCTAAAGCCGATTGCAAAGTGGCATACCCCTAAAGACTTCTGATTCGATTCTCTAAAAATCTGCATTCAAATTTTTCAATTTAACGTCGATTAATTTTTTGACCCATTTTCAATTTAACTTTGATCAAATTTTTCACCCATTTTCATGTCAGTTATTTCTAATTTGACTTGTTTAACTTTGACCCAAAATTGAACTTAGAGAGTCCACAACTTTACCAAACTTAAGCCGATTCCAAAGTGGCATACCTCTAAAGACTTCTGATTCGATTCTCTAAAAATCTGCATTCAAATTTTTCAATTTAACTTTGATCATATTTTTCACCCATTTTCATGTCAGTTATTTCTAATTTGACTTGTTTAACTTTGACCCAAAATAGGACTTAGAGAGTCCATAACTTAACCAAACTTAAGCCGATTCCAAAGTGGCATAGCTCTAAAGACTTCTGATTCGATTTTCTAAAAATCTGCATTCAAATTTTTCAATTTAACTTTGATCATATTTTTCACCCATTTTCATGTCAGTTATTTCTAATTTGACTTGTTTAACTTTGACCCAAAATTGAACTTAGAGAGTCCACAACTTTACCAAACTTAAGCCGTTTCCAAAGTGGCATACCTCTAAAGACTTCTGATTCGATTCTCTAAAAATCTGCATTCAAATTTTTCAATTTAACGTCGATTAATTTTTTGACCCATTTTCATGTCAGTTATTTCTAGATTTCCGAGGACTTGTAACAGAGTGACTAAAAATTGGACTTAGAGAGTCCATAACTTTACCAAACTTAAGCCGTTTCCAAAGTGGCATACCTCTAAAGACTTCTGATTCGATTCTCTAAAAATCTGCATTCAAATTTTTCAATTTAACGTTGATCAAATTTTTGACCCATTTTCATGTCAGTTATTTCTAATTTGACTTGTTTAACTTTGACCCAAAATAGGACTTAGAGAGTCCATAACTTAACCAAACTTAAGCCGATTCCAAAGTGGCATACCTCTAAAGACTTCTGATTCGATTTTCTAAAAATCTGCATTCAAATTTTTCAATTTAACTTTGATCATATTTTTCACCCATTTTCATGTCAGTTATTTCTAATTGGACTTGTTTAACTTTGACCCAAAATTGAACTTCGAGAGTCCATAACTTTACCAAGCTAAAGCCGATTGCAAAGTGGCATACCCCTAAAGACTTCTGATTCGATTCTCTAAAAATCTGCATTCAAATTTTTCAATTTAACGTCGATTAATTTTTTTGACCCATTTTCATGTCAGTTATTTCTAGATTTCCGAGGACTTGTAACAGAGTGACTAAAAATTGGACTAAGAGAGTCCATAACTTTACCAAACTTAAGCCGTTTCCAAAGTGGCATACCTCTAAAGACTTCTGATTCGATTTTCTAAAAATCTGCATTCAAATTTTTCAATTTAACTTTGATCAAATTTTTCACCCATTTTCATGTCAGTTATTTCTAATTTGACTTGTTTAACTTTGACCCAAAATTGAACTTCGAGAGTCCATAACTTAATCAAACTTAAGCCGATTCCAAAGTGGCATATCTCTAAAGACTTCTGATTCGATTCTCTTAAAATCTGCATTAAATTTTTCAATTTAACGTTGATCAAATTTTTGACCCATTTTCATGTCAGTTATTTCTAATTTGACTTGTTTAACTTTGACCCAAAATTGAACTTCGAGAGTCCATAACTTAACCAAACTTAAGCCGATTCCAAAGTGGCATACTTCTAAAGACTTCTGATTCGATTCTCTAAAAATCTTCATTCAAATTTTTCAATTTAACTGTGATCAAATTTTTCACCCATTTTCATGTCAGTTATTTCTAATTTGACTTGTTTAACTTTGACCCAAAATTGAACTTCGAGAGTCCATAACTTTACCAAGCTAAAGCCGATTGCAAAGTGGCATACCTCTAAAGACTTCTGATTCGATTCTCTAAAAATCTGCATTCAAATTTTTCAATTTAACGTCGATTAATTTTTTGACCCATTTTCATGTCAGTTATTTCTAGATTTCCGAGGACTTGTAACAGGGTGACTAAAAATTGGACTTAGAGAGTCCATAACTTTACCAAACTTAAGCCGTTTCCAAAGTGGCATACCTCTAAAGACTTCTGATTCGATTCTCTAAAAATCTGCATTCAAATTTTTCAATTTAACTTTGATCAAATTTTTCACCCATTTTCATGTCAGTTATTTCTAATTTGACTTGTTTAACTTTGACCCAAAATTGAACTTCGAGAGTCCATAACTTTACCAAACTTAAGCCGATTCCAAAGTGGCATACCTCTAAAGACTTCTGATTCGATTCTCTAAAAATCTGCATTCAAATTTTTCAATTTAACTTTGATCAAATTTTTCACCCATTTTCATGTCAGTTATTTCTAATTTGACTTGTTTAACTTTGACCCAAAATTGAACTTCGAGAGTCCATAACTTAACCAAACTTAAGCCGATTCCAAAGTGGCATACCTCTAAAGACTTCTGATTTGATTTTCTAAAAATCTGCATTCAAATTTTTCAATTTAACTTTGATCATATTTTTCACCCATATTCATGTCAGTTATTTCTAATTGGACTTGTTTAACTTTGACCCAAAATTGAACTTCGAGAGTCCATAACTTTACCAAGCTAAAGCCGATTGCAAAGTGGCATACCCCTAAAGACTTCTGATTCGATTCTCTAAAAATCTGCATTCAAATTTTTCAATTTAACGTCGATTAATTTTTTGACCCATTTTCATGTCAGTTATTTCTAGATTTCCGAGGACTTGTAACAGAGTGACTAAAAATTGGACTAAGAGAGTCCATAACTTTACCAAACTTAAGCCGTTTCCAAAGTGGCATACCTCTAAAGACTTCTGATTCGATTTTCTAAAAATCTGCATTCAAATTTTTCAATTTAACTTTGATCAAATTTTTCACCCATTTTCATGTCAGTTATTTCTAATTTGACTTGTTTAACTTTGACCCAAAATTGAACTTCGAGAGTCCATAACTTAATCAAACTTAAGCCGATTCCAAAGTGGCATATCTCTAAAGACTTCTGATTCGATTCTCTTAAAATCTGCATTAAATTTTTCAATTTAACGTTGATCAAATTTTTGACCCATTTTCATGTCAGTTATTTCTAATTTGACTTGTTTAACTTTGACCCAAAATTGAACTTCGAGAGTCCATAACTTAACCAAACTTAAGCCGATTCCAAAGTGGCATACCTCTAAAGACTTCTGATTCGATTCTCTAAAAATCTTCATTCAAATTTTTCAATTTAACTGTGATCAAATTTTTCACCCATTTTCATGTCAGTTATTTCTAATTTGACTTGTTTAACTTTGACCCAAAATTGAACTTCGAGAGTCCATAACTTTACCAAGCTAAAGCCGATTGCAAAGTGGCATACCTCTAAAGACTTCTGATTCGATTCTCTAAAAATCTGCATTCAAATTTTTCAATTTAACGTCGATTAATTTTTTGACCCATTTTCATGTCAGTTATTTCTAGATTTCCGAGGACTTGTAACAGGGTGACTAAAAATTGGACTTAGAGAGTCCATAACTTTACCAAACTTAAGCCGTTTCCAAAGTGGCATACCTCTAAAGACTTCTGATTCGATTCTCTAAAAATCTGCATTCAAATTTTTCAATTTAACTTTGATCAAATTTTTCACCCATTTTCATGTCAGTTATTTCTAATTTGACTTGTTTAACTTTGACCCAAAATTGAACTTCGAGAGTCCATAACTTTACCAAACTTAAGCCGATTCCAAAGTGGCATACCTCTAAAGACTTCTGATTCGATTCTCTAAAAATCTGCATTCAAATTTTTCAATTTAACTTTGATCAAATTTTTCACCCATTTTCATGTCAGTTATTTCTAATTTGACTTGTTTAACTTTGACCCAAAATTGAACTTCGAGAGTCCATAACTTAATCAAACTTAAGCCGATTCCAAAGTGGCATACCTCTAAAGACTTCTGATTCGATTGTCTAAAAATCTGCATTCAAATTTTTCAATTTAACTTTGATCATATTTTTCACCCATTTTCATGTCAGTTATTTCTAATTGGACTTGTTTAACTTTGACCCAAAATTGAACTTCGAGAGTCCATAACTTTACCAAGCTAAAGCCGATTGCAAAGTGGCATACCCCTAAAGACTTCTGATTCGATTCTCTAAAAATCTGCATTCAAATTTTTCAATTTAACGTCGATTAATTTTTTGACCCATTTTCATGTCAGTTATTTCTAGATTTCCGAGGACTTGTAACAGAGTGACTAAAAATTGGACTAAGAGAGTCCATAACTTTACCAAACTTAAGCCGTTTCCAAAGTGGCATACCTCTAAAGACTTCTGATTCGATTTTCTAAAAATCTGCATTCAAATTTTTCAATTTAACTTTGATCAAATTTTTCACCCATTTTCATGTCAGTTATTTCTAATTTGACTTGTTTAACTTTGACCCAAAATTGAACTTCGAGAGTCCATAACTTAATCAAACTTAAGCCGATTCCAAAGTGGCATATCTCTAAAGACTTCTGATTCGATTCTCTTAAAATCTGCATTAAATTTTTCAATTTAACGTTGATCAAATTTTTGACCCATTTTCATGTCAGTTATTTCTAATTTGACTTGTTTAACTTTGACCCAAAATTGAACTTCGAGAGTCCATAACTTAACCAAACTTAAGCCGATTCCAAAGTGGCATACCTCTAAAGACTTCTGATTCGATTCTCTAAAAATCTTCATTCAAATTTTTCAATTTAACTGTGATCAAATTTTTCACCCATTTTCATGTCAGTTATTTCTAATTTGACTTGTTTAACTTTGACCCAAAATTGAACTTCGAGAGTCCATAACTTTACCAAGCTAAAGCCGATTGCAAAGTGGCATACCTCTAAAGACTTCTGATTCGATTCTCTAAAAATCTGCATTCAAATTTTTCAATTTAACGTCGATTAATTTTTTGACCCATTTTCATGTCAGTTATTTCTAGATTTCCGAGGACTTGTAACAGGGTGACTAAAAATTGGACTTAGAGAGTCCATAACTTTACCAAACTTAAGCCGTTTCCAAAGTGGCATACCTCTAAAGACTTCTGATTCGATTCTCTAAAAATCTGCATTCAAATTTTTCAATTTAACTTTGATCAAATTTTTCACCCATTTTCATGTCAGTTATTTCTAATTTGACTTGTTTAACTTTGACCCAAAATTGAACTTCGAGAGTCCATAACTTTACCAAACTTAAGCCGATTCCAAAGTGGCATACCTCTAAAGACTTCTGATTCGATTCTCTAAAAATCTGCATTCAAATTTTTCAATTTAACTTTGATCAAATTTTTCACCCATTTTCATGTCAGTTATTTCTAATTTGACTTGTTTAACTTTGACCCAAAATTGAACTTCGAGAGTCCATAACTTAATCAAACTTAAGCCGATTCCAAAGTGGCATACCTCTAAAGACTTCTGATTCGATTGTCTAAAAATCTGCATTCAAATTTTTCAATTTAACTTTGATCAAATTTTTCACCCATTTTCATGTCAGTTATTTCTAATTTGACTTGTTTAACTTTGACCCAAAATTGTACTTCGAGAGTCCATAACTTTACCAAGCTAAAGCCGATTGCAAAGTGGCATACCTCTAAAGACTTCTGATTCGATTCTCTAAAAATCTGCATTCAAATTTTGCAATTTAACGTCGATTAATTTTTTGACCCATTTTCATGTCAGTTATTTCTAGATTTCCGAGGACTTGTAACAGAGTGACTAAAAATTGGACTTAGAGAGTCCACAACTTTACCAAACTTAAGCCGTTTCCAAAGTGGCATACCTCTAAAGACTTCTGATTCGATTCTCTAAAAATCTGCATTCAAATTTTTCAATTTAACGTCGATTAATTTTTTGACCCATTTTCATGTCAGTTATTTCTAGATTTCCGAGGACTTGTAACAGAGTGACTAAAAATTGGACTTAGAGAGTCCACAACTTTACCAAACTTAAGCCGTTTCCAAAGTGGCATACCTCTAAAGACTTCTGATTCGATTCTCTAAAAATCTGCATTCAAATTTTTCAATTTAACTTTGATCAAATTTTTCACCCATTTTCATGTCAGTTATTTCTAATTTGACTTGTTTAACTTTCACCCAAAATAGGACTTAGAGAGTCCATAACTTAACCAAACTTAAGCCGATTCCAAAGTGGCATACCTCTAAAGACTTCTGATTCGATTTTCTAAAAATCTGCATTCAAATTTTTCAATTTAACTTTGATCATATTTTTCACCCATTTTCATGTCAGTTATTTCTAATTTGACTTGTTTAACTTTGACCCAAAATTGAAATTCGAGAGTCCATAACTTTACCAAGCTTAAGCCGATTGCAAAGTGGCATACCTCTAAAGACTTCTGATTCGATTCTCTAAAAATCTGCATTCAAATTTTTCAATTTAACGTTGATCAAATTTTTGACCCATTTTCATGTCAGTTATTTCTAGTTTTCCGAGGACTTGTAACAGAGTGACTCAAAATTGGACTTAGAGAGTCCATAACTTTATCAAACTTAAGCCGATTCCAAAGTGGCATACCTTAAAGACTTCTGATTCGATTCTCTTAAAATCTGCATTCAAAATTTTCAATTTAACGTTGATCAAATTTTTGACCCATTTTCATGTCAGTTATTTCTAATTTGACTTGTTTAACTTTGACCCAAAATTGAACTTCGAGAGTCCATAACTTTACCAAGCTTAAGCCGATTCCAAAGTGGCATACCTCTAAAGACTTCTGATTCGATTCTCTAAAAATCTGCATTCAAATTTTTCAATTTAACTTTGATCAAATTTTTCACCCATTTTCATGTCAGTTATTTCTAATTTGACTTGTTTCACTTTGACCCAAAATTGAACTTCGAGAGTCCATAACTTAATCAAACTTAAGCCGATTCCAAAGTGGCATACCTCTAAAGACTTCTGATTCGATTCTCTAAAAATCTGCATTCAAATTTTTCAATTAAACTTTGATCAAATTTTTCACCCATTTTCATGTCAGTTATTTCTAATTTGACTTGTTTAACTTTGACCCAAAATTGAACTTCGAGAGTCCATAACTTTACCAAGCTAAAGCCGATTGCAAAGTGGCATACCTCTAAAGACTTCTGATTCGATTCTCTAAAAATCTGCATTCAAATTTTTCAATTTAACGTCGATTAATTTTTTGACCCATTTTCATGTCAGTTATTTCTGAGGACTTGTAACAGGGTGACTAAAAATTGGACTTACAGAGTCCATAACTTTACCAAACTTAAGCCGTTTCCAAAGTGGCATACCTCTAAAGACTTCTAATACGATTCTCTAAAAATCTGCATTCAAATTTTTCAATTTAACTTTGATCAAATTTTTCACCCATTTTCATGTCAGTTATTTCTAATTTGACTTGTTTAACTTTGACCCAAAATTGAACTTCGAGAGTCCATAACTTTACCAAACTTAAGCCGATTCCAAAGTGGCATACCTCTAAAGACTTCTGATTCGATTCTCTAAAAATCTGCATTCAAAATTTTCAATTTAACTTTGATCAAATTTTTCACCCATTTTCATGTCAGTTATTTCTAATTTGACTTGTTTAACTTTGACCCAAAATTGAACTTCGAGAGTCCATAACTTTACCAAGCTAAAGCCGATTGCAAAGTGGCATACCTCTAAAGACTTCTGATTCGATTCTCTAAAAATCTGCATTCAAATTTTTCAATTTAACGTCGATTAATTTTTTGACCCATTTTTATGTCAGTTATTTCTAGATTTCCGAGGACTTGTAACAGAGTGACTAAAAATTGGACTTAGAGAGTCCACAACTTTACCAAACTTAAGCCATTTCCAAAGTGGCATACCTCTAAAGACTTCTGATTCGATTCTCTAAAAATCTGCATTCAAATTTTTCAATTTAACGTCGATTAATTTTTTGACCCATTTTCATGTCAGTTATTTCTAGATTTCCGAGGACTTGTAACAGAGTGACTAAAAATTGGACTTAGAGAGTCCATAACTTTACCAAACTTAAGCCGTTTCCAAAGTGGCATACCTCTAAAGACTTCTGATTCGATTCTCTAAAAATCTGCATTCAAATTTTTCAATTTAACTTTGATCAAATTTTTTCACCCATTTTCATGTCAGTTATTTCTAATTTGACTTGTTTAACTTTGACCCAAAATAGGACTTAGAGAGTCCATAACTTAACCAAACTTAAGCCGTTTCCAAAGTGGCATACCTCTAAAGACTTCTGATTCGATTCTCTAAAAATCTGCATTCAAATTTTTCAATTTCACTTTTATCAAATTTTTTACCCATTTTCATGTCAGTTATTTCTAATTTGACTTGTTTAACTTTGACCCAAAATTGAACTTCGAGAGTCCATAACTTTACCAAACTTAAGCCGATTCCAAAGTGGCATACCTCTAAAGACTTCTGATTCGATTCTCTAAAAATCTGCATTCAAATTTTTCAATTTAACTTTGATCAAATTTTTCACCCATTTTCATGTCAGTTATTTCTAATTTGACTTGTTTAACTTTGACCCAAAATTGAACTTCGAGAGTCCATAACTTTACCAAGCTAAAGCCGATTGCAAAGTGGCATACCTCTAAAGACTTCTGATTCGATTCTCTAAAAATCTGCATTCAAATTTTTCAATTTAACGTCGATTAATTTTTTGACCCATTTTCATGTCAGTTATTTCTAGATTTCCGAGGACTTGTAACAGAGTGACTAAAAATTGGACTTAGAGAGTCCACAACTTTACCAAACTTAAGCCGTTTCCAAAGTGGCATACCTCTAAAGACTTCTGATTCGATTCTCTAAAAATCTGCATTCAAATTTTTCAATTTAACTTTGATCAAATTTTTCACCCATTTTCATGTCAGTTATTTCTAATTTGACTTGTTTAACTTTCACCCAAAATAGGACTTAGAGAGTCCATAACTTAACCAAACTTAAGCCGATTCCAAAGTGGCATACCTCTAAAGACTTCTGATTCGATTTTCTAAAAATCTGCATTCAAATTTTTCAATTTAACTTTGATCATATTTTTCACCCATTTTCATGTCAGTTATTTCTAATTTGACTTGTTTAACTTTGACCCAAAATTGAAATTCGAGAGTCCATAACTTTACCAAGCTTAAGCCGATTGCAAAGTGGCATACCTCTAAAGACTTCTGATTCGATTCTCTAAAAATCTGCATTCAAATTTTTCAATTTAACGTTGATCAAATTTTTGACCCATTTTCATGTCAGTTATTTCTAGTTTTCCGAGGACTTGTAACAGAGTGACTCAAAATTGGACTTAGAGAGTCCATAACTTTATCAAACTTAAGCCGATTCCAAAGTGGCATACCTTAAAGACTTCTGATTCGATTCTCTTAAAATCTGCATTCAAAATTTTCAATTTAACGTTGATCAAATTTTTGACCCATTTTCATGTCAGTTATTTCTAATTTGACTTGTTTAACTTTGACCCAAAATTGAACTTCGAGAGTCCATAACTTTACCAAGCTTAAGCCGATTCCAAAGTGGCATACCTCTAAAGACTTCTGATTCGATTCTCTAAAAATCTGCATTCAAATTTTTCAATTTAACTTTGATCAAATTTTTCACCCATTTTCATGTCAGTTATTTCTAATTTGACTTGTTTAACTTTGACCCAAAATTGAACTTCGAGAGTCCATAACTTTACCAAACTTAAGCCGATTCCAAAGTGGCATACCTCTAAAGACTTCTGATTCGATTCTCTAAAAATCTGCATTCAAATTTTTCAATTTAACTTTGATCAAATTTTTCACCCATTTTCATGTCAGTTATTTCTAATTTGACTTGTTTAACTTTGACCCAAAACTTCTGATTCGATTCTCTAAAAATCTGCATTCAAATTTTTCAATTTAACGTCGATTAATTTTTTGACCCATTTTCATGTCAGTTATTTCTAGATTTCCGAGGACTTGTAACAGAGTGACTAAAAATTGGACTTAGAGAGTCCACAACTTTACCAAACTTAAGCCGTTTCCAAAGTGGCATACCTCTAAAGACTTCTGATTCGATTCTCTAAAAATCTGCATTCAAATTTTTCAATTTAACGTCGATTAATTTTTTGACCCATTTTCATGTCAGTTATTTCTAGATTTCCGAGGACTTGTAACAGAGTGACTAAAAATTGGACTTAGAGAGTCCATAACTTTACCAAACTTAAGCCGTTTCCAAAGTGGCATACCTCTAAAGACTTCTGATTCGATTCTCTAAAAATCTGCATTCAAATTTTTCAATTTAACTTTGATCAAATTTTTCACCCATTTTCATGTCAGTTATTTCTAATTTGACTTGTTTAACTTTGACCCAAAATAGGACTTAGAGAGTCCATAACTTAACCAAACTTAAGCCGTTTCCAAAGTGGCATACCTCTAAAGACTTCTGATTCGATTCTCTAAAAATCTGCATTCAAATTTTTCAATTTAACTTTGATCAAATTTTTCACCCATTTTCATGTCAGTTATTTCTAATTTGACTTGTTTAACTTTGACCCAAAATTGAACTTCGAGAGTCCATAACTTTACCAAACTTAAGCCGATTCCAAAGTGGCATACCTCTAAAGACTTCTGATTCGATTCTCTAAAAATCTGCATTCAAATTTTTCAATTTAACTTTGATCAAATTTTTCACCCATTTTCATGTCAGTTATTTCTAATTTGACTTGTTTAACTTTGACCCAAAATTGAACTTCGAGAGTCCATAACTTTACCAAGCTAAAGCCGATTGCAAAGTGGCATACCTCTAAAGACTTCTGATTCGATTCTCTAAAAATCTGCATTCAAATTTTTCAATTTAACGTCGATTAATTTTTTTGACCCATTTTCATGTCAGTTATTTCTAGATTTCCGAGGACTTGTAACAGAGTGACTAAAAATTGGACTTAGAGAGTCCACAACTTTACCAAACTTAAGCCGTTTCCAAAGTGGCATACCTCTAAAGACTTCTGATTCGATTCTCTAAAAATCTGCATTCAAATTTTTCAATTTAACTTTGATCAAATTTTTCACCCATTTTCATGTCAGTTATTTCTAATTTGACTTGTTTAACTTTCACCCAAAATAGGACTTAGAGAGTCCATAACTTAACCAAACTTAAGCCGATTCCAAAGTGGCATACCTCTAAAGACTTCTGATTCGATTTTCTAAAAATCTGCATTCAAATTTTTCAATTTAACTTTGATCATATTTTTCACCCATTTTCATGTCAGTTATTTCTAATTTGACTTGTTTAACTTTGACCCAAAATTGAAATTCGAGAGTCCATAACTTTACCAAGCTTAAGCCGATTGCAAAGTGGCATACCTCTAAAGACTTCTGATTCGATTCTCTAAAAATCTGCATTCAAATTTTTCAATTTAACGTTGATCAAATTTTTGACCCATTTTCATGTCAGTTATTTCTAGTTTTCCGAGGACTTGTAACAGAGTGACTCAAAATTGGACTTAGAGAGTCCATAACTTTATCAAACTTATGCCGATTCCAAAGTGGCATACCTTAAAGACTTCTGATTCGATTCTCTTAAAATCTGCATTCAAAATTTTCAATTTAACGTTGATCAAATTTTTGACCCATTTTCATGTCAGTTATTTCTAATTTGACTTGTTTAACTTTGACCCAAAATTGAACTTCGAGAGTCCATAACTTTACCAAGCTTAAGCCGATTCCAAAGTGGCATACCTCTAAAGACTTCTGATTCGATTCTCTAAAAATCTGCATTCAAATTTTTCAATTTAACTTTGATCAAATTTTTCACCCATTTTCATGTCAGTTATTTCTAATTTGACTTGTTTAACTTTGACCCAAAATTGAACTTCGAGAGTCCATAACTTTACCAAACTTAAGCCGATTCCAAAGTGGCATACCTCTAAAGACTTCTGATTCGATTCTCTAAAAATCTGCATTCAAATTTTTCAATTTAACTTTGATCAAATTTTTCACCCATTTTCATGTCAGTTATTTCTAATTTGACTTGTTTAACTTTGACCCAAAATTGAACTTCGAGAGTCCATAACTTTACCAAGCTAAAGCCGATTGCAAAGTGGCATACCTCTAAAGACTTCTGATTCGATTCTCTAAAAATCTGCATTCAAATTTTTCAATTTAACGTCGATTAATTTTTTGACCCATTTTCATGTCAGTTATTTCTAGATTTCCGAGGACTTGTAACAGAGTGACTAAAAATTGGACTTAGAGAGTCCACAACTTTACCAAACTTAAGCCGTTTCCAAAGTGGCATACCTCTAAAGACTTCTGATTCGATTCTCTAAAAATCTGCATTCAAATTTTTCAATTTAACGTCGATTAATTTTTTGACCCATTTTCATGTCAGTTATTTCTAGATTTCCGAGGACTTGTAACAGAGTGACTAAAAATTGGACTTAGAGAGTCCATAACTTTACCAAACTTAAGCCGTTTCCAAAGTGGCATACCTCTAAAGACTTCTGATTCGATTCTCTAAAAATCTGCATTCAAATTTTTCAATTTAACTTTGATCAAATTTTTCACCCATTTTCATGTCAGTTATTTCTAATTTGACTTGTTTAACTTTGACCCAAAATAGGACTTAGAGAGTCCATAACTTAACCAAACTTAAGCCGTTTCCAAAGTGGCATACCTCTAAAGACTTCTGATTCGATTCTCTAAAAATCTGCATTCAAATTTTTCAATTTAACTTTGATCAAATTTTTCACCCATTTTCATGTCAGTTATTTCTAATTTGACTTGTTTAACTTTGACCCAAAATTGAACTTCGAGAGTCCATAACTTTACCAAACTTAAGCCGATTCCAAAGTGGCATACCTCTAAAGACTTCTGATTCGATTCTCTAAAAATCTGCATTCAAATTTTTCAATTTAACTTTGATCAAATTTTTCACCCATTTTCATGTCAGTTATTTCTAATTTGACTTGTTTAACTTTGACCCAAAATTGAACTTCGAGAGTCCATAACTTTACCAAGCTAAAGCCGATTGCAAAGTGGCATACCTCTAAAGACTTCTGATTCGATTCTCTAAAAATCTGCATTCAAATTTTTCAATTTAACGTCGATTAATTTTTTGACCCATTTTCATGTCAGTTATTTCTAGATTTCCGAGGACTTGTAACAGAGTGACTAAAAATTGGACTTAGAGAGTCCATAACTTTACCAAACTTAAGCCGTTTCCAAAGTGGCATACCTCTAAAGACTTCTGATTCGATTCTCTAAAAATCTGCATTCAAATTTTTCAATTTAACTTTGATCAAATTTTTCACCCATTTTCATGTCAGTTATTTCTAATTTGACTTGTTTAACTTTGACCCAAAATTGAACTTCGAGAGTCCATAACTTTACCAAGCTAAAGCCGATTGCAAAGTGGCATACCTCTAAAGACTTCTGATTCGATTCTCTAAAAATCTGCATTCAAATTTTTCAATTTAACGTCGATTAATTTTTTGACCCATTTTCATGTCAGTTATTTCTAGATTTCCGAGGACTTGTAACAGGGTGACTAAAAATTGGACTTAGAGAGTCCATAACTTTACCAAACTTAAGCCGTTTCCAAAGTGGCATACCTCTAAAGACTTCTGATTCGATTCTCTAAAAATCTGCATTTAAATTTTTCAATTTAACTTTGATCAAATTTTTCACCCATTTTCATGTCAGTTATTTCTAATTTGACTTGTTTAACTTTGACCCAAAATTGAACTTCGAGAGTCCATAACTTTACCAAACTTAAGCCGATTCCAAAGTGGCATACCTCTAAAGACTTCTGATTCGATTCTCTAAAAATCTGCATTCAAATTTTTCAATTTAACTTTGATCAAATTTTTCACCCATTTTCATGTCAGTTATTTCTAATTTGACTTGTTTAACTTTGACCCAAAATAGGACTTAGAGAGTCCATAACTTAACCAAACTTAAGCCGATTCCAAAGTGGCATAGCTCTAAAGACTTCTGATTCGATTTTCTAAAAATCTGCATTCAAATTTTTCAATTTAACTTTGATCATATTTTTCACCCATTTTCATGTCAGTTATTTCTAATTTGACTTGTTTAACTTTGACCCAAAATTGAACTTCGAGAGTCCATAACTTTACCAAGCTAAAGCCGATTGCAAAGTGGCATACCCCTAAAGACTTCTGATTCGATTCTCTAAAAATCTGCATTCAAATTTTTCAATTTAACGTCGATTAATTTTTTGACCCATTTTCAATTTAACTTTGATCAAATTTTTCACCCATTTTCATGTCAGTTATTTCTAATTTGACTTGTTTAACTTTGACCCAAAATAGGACTTAGAGAGTCCATAACTTAACCATACTTAAGCCGATTCCAAAGTGGCATACCTCTAAAGACTTCTGATTCGATTTTCTAAAAATCTGCATTCAAATTTTTCAATTTAACTTTGATCATATTTTTCACCCATTTTCATGTCAGTTATTTCTAATTGGACTTGTTTAACTTTGACCCAAAATTGAACTTCGAGAGTCCATAACTTTACCAAGCTAAAGCCGATTGCAAAGTGGCATACCCCTAAAGACTTCTGATTCGATTCTCTAAAAATCTGCATTCAAATTTTTCAATTTAACGTCGATTAATTTTTTGACCCATTTTCATGTCAGTTATTTCTAGATTTCCGAGGACTTGTAACAGAGTGACTAAAAATTGGACTAAGAGAGTCCATAACTTTACCAAACTTAAGCCGTTTCCAAAGTGGCATACCTCTAAAGACTTCTGATTCGATTTTCTAAAAATCTGCATTCAAATTTTTCAATTTAACTTTGATCAAATTTTTCACCCATTTTCATGTCAGTTATTTCTAATTTGACTTGTTTAACTTTGACCCAAAATTGAACTTCGAGAGTCCATAACTTAATCAAACTTAAGCCGATTCCAAAGTGGCATATCTCTAAAGACTTCTGATTCGATTCTCTTAAAATCTGCATTAAATTTTTCAATTTAACGTTGATCAAATTTTTGACCCATTTTCATGTCAGTTATTTCTAATTTGACTTGTTTAACTTTGACCCAAAATTGAACTTCGAGAGTCCATAACTTAACCAAACTTAAGCCGATTCCAAAGTGGCATACCTCTAAAGACTTCTGATTCGATTCTCTAAAAATCTTCATTCAAATTTTTCAATTTAACTGTGATCAAATTTTTCACCCATTTTCATGTCAGTTATTTCTAATTTGACTTGTTTAACTTTGACCCAAAATTGAACTTCGAGAGTCCATAACTTTACCAAGCTAAAGCCGATTGCAAAGTGGCATACCTCTAAAGACTTCTGATTCGATTCTCTAAAAATCTGCATTCAAATTTTTCAATTTAACGTCGATTAATTTTTTGACCCATTTTCATGTCAGTTATTTCTAGATTTCCGAGGACTTGTAACAGGGTGACTAAAAATTGGACTTAGAGAGTCCATAACTTTACCAAACTTAAGCCGTTTCCAAAGTGGCATACCTCTAAAGACTTCTGATTCGATTCTCTAAAAATCTGCATTCAAATTTTTCAATTTAACTTTGATCAAATTTTTCACCCATTTTCATGTCAGTTATTTCTAATTTGACTT
Source organism: Drosophila rhopaloa (assembly GCF_018152115.1). Classification (NCBI taxonomy): domain Eukaryota; kingdom Metazoa; phylum Arthropoda; class Insecta; order Diptera; family Drosophilidae; genus Drosophila; species Drosophila rhopaloa. The sequence continues at coordinate 1,090,073 of NW_025335023.1, forward strand.
GTTTAACTTTGACCCAAAATTGAACTTCGAGAGTCCATAACTTTACCAAACTTAAGCCGATTCCAAAGTGGCATACCTCTAAAGACTTCTGATTCGATTCTCTAAAAATCTGCATTCAAATTTTTCAATTTAACTTTGATCAAATTTTTCACCCATTTTCATGTCAGTTATTTCTAATTTGACTTGTTTAACTTTGACCCAAAATTGAACTTCGAGAGTCCATAACTTAATCAAACTTAAGCCGATTCCAAAGTGGCATACCTCTAAAGACTTCTGATTCGATTGTCTAAAAATCTGCATTCAAATTTTTCAATTTAACTTTGATCAAATTTTTCACCCATTTTCATGTCAGTTATTTCTAATTTGACTTGTTTAACTTTGACCCAAAATTGAACTTCGAGAGTCCATAACTTTACCAAGCTAAAGCCGATTGCAAAGTGGCATACCTCTAAAGACTTCTGATTCGATTCTCTAAAAATCTGCATTCAAATTTTTCAATTTAACGTCGATTAATTTTTTGACCCATTTTCATGTCAGTTATTTCTAGATTTCCGAGGACTTGTAACAGAGTGACTAAAAATTGGACTAAGAGCGTCCATAACTTTACCAAACTTAAGCCGTTTCCAAAGTGGCATACCTCTAAAGACTTCTGATTCGATTTTCTAAAAATCTGCATTCAAATTTTTCAATTTAACTTTGATCAAATTTTTCACCCATTTTCATGTCAGTTATTTCTAATTTGACTTGTTTAACTTTGACCCAAAATTGAACTTCGAGAGTCCATAACTTAATCAAACTTAAGCCGATTCCAAAGTGGCATATCTCTAAAGACTTCTGATTCGATTCTCTTAAAATCTGCATTAAATTTTTCAATTTAACGTTGATCAAATTTTTGACCCATTTTCATGTCAGTTATTTCTAATTTGACTTGTTTAACTTTGACCCAAAATTGAACTTCGAGAGTCCATAACTTAACCAAACTTAAGCCGATTCCAAAGTGGCATACCTCTAAAGACTTCTGATTCGATTCTCTAAAAATCTTCATTCAAATTTTTCAATTTAACTGTGATCAAATTTTTCACCCATTTTCATGTCAGTTATTTCTAATTTGACTTGTTTAACTTTGACCCAAAATTGAACTTCGAGAGTCCATAACTTTACCAAGCTAAAGCCGATTGCAAAGTGGCATACCTCTAAAGACTTCTGATTCGATTCTCTAAAAATCTGCATTCAAATTTTTCAATTTAACGTCGATTAATTTTTTGACCCATTTTCATGTCAGTTATTTCTAGATTTCCGAGGACTTGTAACAGAGTGACTAAAAATTGGACTTAGAGAGTCCACAACTTTACCAAACTTAAGCCGTTTCCAAAGTGGCATACCTCTAAAGACTTCTGATTCGATTCTCTAAAAATCTGCATTCAAATTTTTCAATTTAACTTTGATCAAATTTTTCACCCATTTTCATGTCAGTTATTTCTAATTTGACTTGTTTAACTTTGACCCAAAATAGGACTTAGAGAGTCCATAACTTAACCAAACTTAAGCCGATTCCAAAGTGGCATAGCTCTAAAGACTTCTGATTCGATTTTCTAAAAATCTGCATTCAAATTTTTCAATTTAACTTTGATCATATTTTTCACCCATTTTCATGTCAGTTATTTCTAATTTGACTTGTTTAACTTTGACCCAAAATTGAACTTCGAGAGTCCATAACTTTACCAAGCTAAAGCCGATTGCAAAGTGGCATACCCCTAAAGACTTCTGATTCGATTCTCAAAAAAGCTGCATTCAAATTTTTCAATTTAACGTCGATTAATTTTTTGACCCATTTTCATGTCAGTTATTTCTAGATTTCCGAGGACTTGTAACAGAGTGACTAAAAATTGGACTAAGAGAGTCCATAACTTTACCAAACTTAAGCCGTTTCCAAAGTGGCATACCTCTAAAGACTTCTGATTCGATTTTCTAAAAATCTGCATTCAAATTTTTCAATTTAACTTTGATCAAATTTTTCACCCATTTTCATGTCAGTTATTTCTAATTTGACTTGTTTAACTTTGACCCAAAATTGAACTTCGAGAGTCCATAACTTAATCAAACTTAAGCCGATTCCAAAGTGGCATATCTCTAAAGACTTCTGATTCGATTCTCTTAAAATCTGCATTAAATTTTTCAATTTAACGTTGATCAAATTTTTGACCCATTTTCATGTCAGTTATTTCTAATTTGACTTGTTTAACTTTGACCCAAAATTGAACTTCGAGAGTCCATAACTTAACCAAACTTAAGCCGATTCCAAAGTGGCATACCTCTAAAGACTTCTGATTCGATTCTCTAAAAATCTTCATTCAAATTTTTCAATTTAACTGTGATCAAATTTTTCACCCATTTTCATGTCAGTTATTTCTAATTTGACTTGTTTAACTTTGACCCAAAATTGAACTTCGAGAGTCCATAACTTTACCAAGCTAAAGCCGATTGCAAAGTGGCATACCTCTAAAGACTTCTGATTCGATTCTCTAAAAATCTGCATTCAAATTTTTCAATTTAACGTCGATTAATTTTTTGACCCATTTTCATGTCAGTTATTTCTAGATTTCCGAGGACTTGTAACAGGGTGACTAAAAATTGGACTTAGAGAGTCCATAACTTTACCAAACTTAAGCCGTTTCCAAAGTGGCATACCTCTAAAGACTTCTGATTCGATTCTCTAAAAATCTGCATTCAAATTTTTCAATTTAACTTTGATCAAATTTTTCACCCATTTTCATGTCAGTTATTTCTAATTTGACTTGTTTAACTTTGACCCAAAATTGAACTTCGAGAGTCCATAACTTTACCAAACTTAAGCCGATTCCAAAGTGGCATACCTCTAAAGACTTCTGATTCGATTCTCTAAAAATCTGCATTCAAATTTTTCAATTTAACTTTGATCAAATTTTTCACCCATTTTCATGTCAGTTATTTCTAATTTGACTTGTTTAACTTTGACCCAAAATTGAACTTCGAGAGTCCATAACTTAATCAAACTTAAGCCGATTCCAAAGTGGCATACCTCTAAAGACTTCTGATTCGATTGTCTAAAAATCTGCATTCAAATTTTTCAATTTAACTTTGATCAAATTTTTCACCCATTTTCATGTCAGTTATTTCTAATTTGACTTGTTTAACTTTGACCCAAAATTGAACTTCGAGAGTCCATAACTTTACCAAGCTAAAGCCGATTGCAAAGTGGCATACCTCTAAAGACTTCTGATTCGATTCTCTAAAAATCTGCATTCAAATTTTTCAATTTAACGTCGATTAATTTTTTGACCCATTTTCATGTCAGTTATTTCTAGATTTCCGAGGACTTGTAACAGAGTGACTAAAAATTGGACTAAGAGCGTCCATAACTTTACCAAACTTAAGCCGTTTCCAAAGTGGCATACCTCTAAAGACTTCTGATTCGATTTTCTAAAAATCTGCATTCAAATTTTTCAATTTAACTTTGATCAAATTTTTCACCCATTTTCATGTCAGTTATTTCTAATTTGACTTGTTTAACTTTGACCCAAAATTGAACTTCGAGAGTCCATAACTTAATCAAACTTAAGCCGATTCCAAAGTGGCATATCTCTAAAGACTTCTGATTCGATTCTCTTAAAATCTGCATTAAATTTTTCAATTTAACGTTGATCAAATTTTTGACCCATTTTCATGTCAGTTATTTCTAATTTGACTTGTTTAACTTTGACCCAAAATTGAACTTCGAGAGTCCATAACTTAACCAAACTTAAGCCGATTCCAAAGTGGCATACCTCTAAAGACTTCTGATTCGATTCTCTAAAAATCTTCATTCAAATTTTTCAATTTAACTGTGATCAAATTTTTCACCCATTTTCATGTCAGTTATTTCTAATTTGACTTGTTTAACTTTGACCCAAAATTGAACTTCGAGAGTCCATAACTTTACCAAGCTAAAGCCGATTGCAAAGTGGCATACCTCTAAAGACTTCTGATTCGATTCTCTAAAAATCTGCATTCAAATTTTTCAATTTAACGTCGATTAATTTTTTGACCCATTTTCATGTCAGTTATTTCTAGATTTCCGAGGACTTGTAACAGGGTGACTAAAAATTGGACTTAGAGAGTCCATAACTTTACCAAACTTAAGCCGTTTCCAAAGTGGCATACCTCTAAAGACTTCTGATTCGATTCTCTAAAAATCTGCATTCAAATTTTTCAATTTAACTTTGATCAAATTTTTCACCCATTTTCATGTCAGTTATTTCTAATTTGACTTGTTTAACTTTGACCCAAAATTGAACTTCGAGAGTCCATAACTTTACCAAACTTAAGCCGATTCCAAAGTGGCATACCTCTAAAGACTTCTGATTCGATTCTCTAAAAATCTGCATTCAAATTTTTTAATTTAACTTTGATCAAATTTTTCACCCATTTTCATGTCAGTTATTTCTAATTTGACTTGTTTAACTTTGACCCAAAATTGAACTTCGAGAGTCCATAACTTAATCAAACTTAAGCCGATTCCAAAGTGGCATACCTCTAAAGACTTCTGATTCGATTGTCTAAAAATCTGCATTCAAATTTTTCAATTTAACTTTGATCAAATTTTTTCACCCATTTTCATGTCAGTTATTTCTAATTTGACTTGTTTAACTTTGACCCAAAATTGAACTTCGAGAGTCCATAACTTTACCAAGCTAAAGCCGATTGCAAAGTGGCATACCTCTAAAGACTTCTGATTCGATTCTCTAAAAATCTGCATTCAAATTTTTCAATTTAACGTCGATTAATTTTTTGACCCATTTTCATGTCAGTTATTTCTAGATTTCCGAGGACTTGTAACAGAGTGACTAAAAATTGGACTAAGAGCGTCCATAACTTTACCAAACTTAAGCCGTTTCCAAAGTGGCATACCTCTAAAGACTTCTGATTCGATTTTCTAAAAATCTGCATTCAAATTTTTCAATTTAACTTTGATCAAATTTTTCACCCATTTTCATGTCAGTTATTTCTAATTTGACTTGTTTAACTTTGACCCAAAATTGAACTTCGAGAGTCCATAACTTAATCAAACTTAAGCCGATTCCAAAGTGGCATATCTCTAAAGACTTCTGATTCGATTCTCTTAAAATCTGCATTAAATTTTTCAATTTAACGTTGATCAAATTTTTGACCCATTTTCATGTCAGTTATTTCTAATTTGACTTGTTTAACTTTGACCCAAAATTGAACTTCGAGAGTCCATAACTTAACCAAACTTAAGCCGATTCCAAAGTGGCATACCTCTAAAGACTTCTGATTCGATTCTCTAAAAATCTTCATTCAAATTTTTCAATTTAACTGTGATCAAATTTTTCACCCATTTTCATGTCAGTTATTTCTAATTTGACTTGTTTAACTTTGACCCAAAATTGAACTTCGAGAGTCCATAACTTTACCAAGCTAAAGCCGATTGCAAAGTGGCATACCTCTAAAGACTTCTGATTCGATTCTCTAAAAATCTGCATTCAAATTTTTCAATTTAACGTCGATTAATTTTTTGACCCATTTTCATGTCAGTTATTTCTAGATTTCCGAGGACTTGTAACAGGGTGACTAAAAATTGGACTTAGAGAGTCCATAACTTTACCAAACTTAAGCCGTTTCCAAAGTGGCATACCTCTAAAGACTTCTGATTCGATTCTCTAAAAATCTGCATTCAAATTTTTCAATTTAACTTTGATCAAATTTTTCACCCATTTTCATGTCAGTTATTTCTAATTTGACTTGTTTAACTTTGACCCAAAATTGAACTTCGAGAGTCCATAACTTTACCAAACTTAAGCCGATTCCAAAGTGGCATACCTCTAAAGACTTCTGATTCGATTCTCTAAAAATCTGCATTCAAATTTTTTAATTTAACTTTGATCAAATTTTTCACCCATTTTCATGTCAGTTATTTCTAATTTGACTTGTTTAACTTTGACCCAAAATTGAACTTCGAGAGTCCATAACTTAATCAAACTTAAGCCGATTCCAAAGTGGCATACCTCTAAAGACTTCTGATTCGATTGTCTAAAAATCTGCATTCAAATTTTTCAATTTAACTTTGATCAAATTTTTCACCCATTTTCATGTCAGTTATTTCTAATTTGACTTGTTTAACTTTGACCCAAAATTGAACTTCGAGAGTCCATAACTTTACCAAGCTAAAGCCGATTCCAAAGTGGCATACCTCTAAAGACTTCTGATTCGATTCTCTAAAAATCTGCATTCAAATTTTTCAATTTAACGTCGATTAATTTTTTGACCCATTTTCATGTCAGTTATTTCTAGATTTCCGAGGACTTGTAACAGAGTGACTAAAAATCGGACTAAGAGAGTCCATAACTTTACCAAACTTAAGCCGATTCCAAAGTGGCATACCTCTAAAGACTTCTGATTCGATTCTCTAAAAATCTGCATTCAAATTTTTCAATTTAACTTTGATCAAATTTTTCACCCATTTTCATGTCAGTTATTTCTAATTTGACTTGATTAACTTTGACCCAAAATTGAACTTCGAGAGTCCATAACTTAATCAAACTTAAGCCGATTCCAAAGTGGCATACCTTAAAGACTTCTGATTCGATTCTCTTAAAATCTGCATTCAAATTTTTCAATTTAACGTTGATCAAATTTTTGACCCATTTTCATGTCAGTTATTTCTAATTTGACTTGTTTAACTTTGACCCAAAATTGAACTTCGAGAGTCCATAACTTTACCAAGCTTAAGCCGATTCCAAAGTGGCATACCTCTAAAGATTTCTGATTCGATTCTCTAAAAATCTGCATTCAAATTTTTATACCCTTGCAGAGGGTATTATAATTTTGGTCAAAAGTGTGCAACGCAGTGAAGGAGACATCTCCGACCATATAAAGTATATATATTCTTGATCAGGATCACCTCCTGAGTTGATATAGCCATGTCCGTCTGTCCGTCTGTCCGTCTGTCCGTCTGTCCGTCTGTCTGTCCGTCTGTCTGTCCGTCTGTCTGTCCGTCTGTCTGTTTCTACGCAAACTAGTCGCTCAGTTTTAAAGCTATCGAATTGAAACTTTGCACACACCCTTCTTTCCTTTGCACGCAGTATATAAGTCGGAACGGCCGGGATCGGCCGACTATATCCTATAGCTGCCATATAACTGATTGATCGGAAATGCCATAACTCTGCTGTTTGTTAAGTTAGGAAGTTGGGACTCTCTATGGGTATTATATTTGGCCAATCAATCCGACGTACCAAATTTCATAAGGATCGGCCGACTATATCCTATAGCTGCCATATAACTGATTAATCCGAAATGCCATAACTTTGGTGTTTGTAAAGTTAGGAAGTTGGGATTTTCTATGGGTTGTATTTTTGGCCAATCAATCCGACGTTCCCAATTTCATATGGATCGGTCGACTATATCCTATAGCTGCGATATAACTGAACGATCAGAAATGCCATAACTTTGGTGTTTTTAAAGTTAGGAAGTTCGGATTTTTTATGGGTTCTATATTTGGCCAATCAATCTGACCTACCAAATTTTAAAAGGATCGGTCGACTATATTCTATAGCTGCCATATAACTGAACGATCGGAAATGCCATAACATTGGTGTTTTTATACCCTTGCAGAGGGTATTATAATTTTGGTCAAAAGTGTGCAACGCAGTGAAGGAGACATCTCCGACCATATAAAGTATATATATTCTTGATCAGGATCACCTCCTGAGTTGATATAGCCATGTCCGTCTGTCCGTCTGTCTGTCCGTCTGTCTGTCCGTCTGTCTGTCCGTCTGTCTGTTTCTACGCAAACTAGTCGCTCAGTTTTAAAGCTATCGAATTGAAACTTTGCACACACCCTTCTTTCCTTTGCACGCAGTATATAAGTCGGAACGGCCGGGATCGGCCGACTATATCCTATAGCTGCCATATAACTGATTGATCGGAAATGCCATAACTTTCGTGTTTGTAAAGTTAGGAAGTTGGGACTTTCTATGGGTTTTAAATTTGGCCAATCAATCCGACCTACCAAATTTCATAAGGATCGGCCGACTATATCCTATAGCTGCCATATAACTGATTAATCCGAAATGCCATAACTTTGGTGTTTGTAAAGTTAGGAAGTTGGGATTTTCTATGGGTTGTATTTTTGGCCAATCAATCCGACGTTCCCAATTTCATATGGATCGGTCGACTATATCCTATAGCTGCGATATAACTGAACGATCAGAAATGCCATAACTTTGGTGTTTTTAAAGTTAGGAAGTTGGGATTTTTTATGGGTTCTATATTTGGCCAATCAATCTGACCTACCAAATTTTAAAAGGATCGGTCGACTATATTCTATAGCTGCCATATAATTGAACGATCGGAAATGCCATAACATTGGTGTTTTTTTTATACCCTTGCAGAGGGTATTATAATTTTGGTCAAAAGTGTGCAACGCAGTGAAGGAGACATCTCCGACCATATTAAGTATATATATTCTTGATCAGGATCACCTCCTGAGTTGATATAGCCATGTCCGTCTGTCCGTCTGTCCGTCTGTCTGTCCGTCTGTCTGTCCGTCTGTCTGTCCGTCTGTCTGTCCGTCTGTCTGTTTCTACGCAAACTAGTCGCTCAGTTTTAAAGCTATCGAATTGAAACTTTGCACACACCCTTCTTTCCTTTGCACGCAGTATATAAGTCGGAACGGCCGGGATCGGCCGACTATATCCTATAGCTGCCATATAACTGATTGATCGGAAATGCCATAACTTTCGTGTTTGTAAAGTTAGGAAGTTGGGACTTTCTATGGGTTTTAAATTTGGCCAATCAATCCGACCTACCAAATTTCATAAGGATCGGCCGACTATATCCTATAGCTGCCATATAACTGATTAATCCGAAATGCCATAACTTTGGTGTTTGTAAAGTTAGGAAGTTGGGATTTTCTATGGGTTGTATTTTTGGCCAATCAATCCGACGTTCCCAATTTCATATGGATCGGTCGACTATATCCTATAGCTGCGATATAACTGAACGATCAGAAATGCCATAACTTTGGTGTTTTTAAAGTTAGGAAGTTGGGATTTTTTATGGGTTCTATATTTGGCCAATCAATCTGACCTACCAAATTTTAAAAGGATCGGTCGACTATATTCTATAGCTGCCATATAATTGAACGATCGGAAATGCCATAACATTGGTGTTTTTTTTATACCCTTGCAGAGGGTATTATAATTTTGGTCAAAAGTGTGCAACGCAGTGAAGGGAGACATCTCCGACCATATTAAGTATATATATTCTTGATCAGGATCACCTCCTGAGTTGATATAGCCATGTCCGTCTGTCCGTCTGTCCGTCTGTCTGTCCGTCTGTCTGTCCGTCTGTCTGTCCGTCTGTCTGTCCGTCTGTCTGTTTCTACGCAAACTAGTCGCTCAGTTTTAAAGCTATCGAATTGAAACTTTGCACACACCCTTCTTTCCTTTGCACGCAGTATATAAGTCGGAACGGCCGGGATCGGCCGACTATATCCTATAGCTGCCATATAACTGATTGATCGGAAATGCCATAACTTTCGTGTTTGTAAAGTTAGGAAGTTGGGACTTTCTATGGGTTTTAAATTTGGCTAATCAATCCGACCTACCAAATTTCATAAGGATCGGCCGACTATATCCTATAGCTGCCATATAACTGATTAATCCGAAATGCCATAACTTTGGTGTTTGTAAAGTTAGGAAGTTGGGATTTTCTATGGGTTGTATTTTTGGCCAATCAATCCGACGTTCCCAATTTCATATGGATCGGTCGACTATATCCTATAGCTGCGATATAACTGAACGATCAGAAATGCCATAACTTTGGTGTTTTTAAAGTTAGGAAGTTGGGATTTTTTATGGGTTCTATATTTGGCCAATCAATCTGACCTACCAAATTTTAAAAGGATCGGTCGACTATATTCTATAGCTGCCATATAACTGAACGATCGGAAATGCCATAACATTGGTGTTTTTTTTATTTTTAAAGTTAGGATATTGGGATTTTTTATGGGTTTTATATTTGGCCAATCAATCTGACCTACCAAATTTCATAAGGATCGGACGACTATATTCTATAGCTGCCATTTAACTGAACGATCGGAAATGCCATAACATTGGTGTTTTTAAAGTTAGGAAATTGGGATTTTGTATTGGTTTTTTATTTGGTCAATCTATCTATTTCATAAGGATCTTTGGTGTGTTTTTCAGATTTAATTTTAAACCTAATTTAGAATTGTTATTGAGCACTGGTACATATAAGAAAATTTGTACTTAGTCATAGAATATGTCATAGAATATAAAATCAATCAATAAAATTCAACCCCTCGAACTTTTCCTTAATGGTAATGCCAACTTTTGAGAAATAGATTTATTAAATATTATTTTGAATCTATCGCCGATACATTTTTATACCCTTGCAGAGGGTATTATAATTTTGGTCAAAAGTGTGCAACGCAGTGAAGGAGACATCTCCGACCCTATAAAGTATATATATTCTTGATCAGGATCACCTCCTGAGTTGATATAGCCATGTCCGTCTGTCCGTCTGTCCGTCTGTCTGTCCGTCTGTCTGTCCGTCTGTCTGTCCGTCTGTCTCGTCCGTCTGTCTGTCCGTCTGTCTGTCCGTCTGTCTGTCCGTTGTCTGTCCGTCTGTCTGTCCGTCTGTCTGTTTCTACGCGAACTAGTCTCTCAGTTTTAAAGATATCGAATTGAAACTTTGCACACACCCTTCTTTCCTTTGCACGCAGTACATAAGTCGGAACGGCCGGGATCGGCCGACTATATCCTATAGCTGCCATATAACTGATTGATCGGAAATGCCATAACTCTGCTGTTTGTTAAGTTAGGAAGTTGGGATTTTCTATGGGTTTTATATTTGGCCAATCAATCCGACCTACCAAATTTCATAAGGATCGGTCGACTATATCTTATAGCTGCCATATAACTGATTGATCGGAAATGCCATAACTTAAGTGTTTGTTAAGTTAGGAAGTTGGAATTTTCTATGGGTTTTTTTTTGCCCAATCAATCCGACATATCAAATTTCATAAGGATCGGCCGACTATATTCTATAGCTGCCATATACATAACTGAACGATTGGAAATGCCATAACTTTGGTGTTTTTAAAGTTAGGAAGTTGGGATTTTTGATGAGTATTAAGAATGCATCATATGAATAATTTTGGAGAATATAATTTGCAGAATATTCTGCAAGGGTATTTCAACTTCGGCTCCGCCCGAAGTTAGCTTTCCTTTCTTGTTCAATTTAACGTTGATCAAATTTTTGACCCATTTTCATGTCAGTTATTTTTAGTTTTCCGATGACTTGTAACAGAGTGACTAAAAATTGGACTTAGAGAGTCCATAACTTTACCAAACTTAAGCCGTTTCCAAAGTGGCATACCTCTAAAGACTTCTGATTCGATTCTCTAAAAATCTGCATTCAAATTTTTCAATTTAACTTTGATCAAATTTTTCACCCATTTTCATGTCAGTTATTTCTAATTTGACTTGTTTAACTTTGACCCAAAATTGAACTTCGAGAGTCCATAACTTTACCAAACTTAAGCCGTTTCCAAAGTGGCATACCTCTAAAGACTTCTGATTCGATTCTCTAAAAATCTGCATTCAAATTTTTCAATTTAACGTTGATCAAATTTTTGACCCATTTTCATGTCAGTTATTTCTAGATTTCCGAGGACTTGTAACAGAGTGACTAAAAATTGGACTAAGAGAGTCCATAACTTTACCAAACTTAAGCCGTTTCCAAAGTGGCATACCTCTAAAGACTTCTGATTCGATTCTCTAAAAATCTGCATTCAAATTTTTCAATTTAACTTTGATCAAATTTTTCACCCATTTTCATGTCAGTTATTTCTAATTTGACTTGTTTAACTTTGACCCAAAATTGAACTTCGAGAGTCCATAACTTAATCAAACTTAAGCCGATTCCAAAGTGGCATACCTCTAAAGACTTCTGATTCGATTCTCTTAAAATCTGCATTCAAATTTTTCAATTTAACGTTGATCAAATTTTTGACCCATTTTCATGTCAGTTATTTCTAATTTGACTTGTTTAACTTTGACCCAAAATTGAACTTCGAGAGTCCATAACTTTACCAAACTTAAGCCGATTCCAAAGTGGCATACCTCTAAAAACTCCTGATTCGATTCTCTAAAAATCTGCATTCAAATTTTTCAATTTAACGTTAATCAAATTTTTGACCCATTTTCATGTCAGTTATTTCCAATTTACCGATGACTTGTAACAGAGTGACTCAAAATTGGACTTAGAGAGTCCATAACTTTACCAAACTTAAGCCGATTCCAAAGTGGCATACCTCTAAAGACTTCTGATTCGATTCTCTAAAAATCTGCATTCAAATTTTTCAATTTAACTTTGATCAAATTTTTCACCCATTTTCATGTCAGTTATTTCTAATTTGACTTGTTTAACTTTGACCCAAAATTGAACTTCGAGAGTCCATAACTTTACCAAGCTAAAGCCGATTGCAAAGTGGCATACCTCTAAAGACTTCTGATTCGATTCTCTAAAAATCTGCATTCAAATTTTTCAATTTAACGTCGATTAATTTTTTGACCCATTTTCATGTCAGTTATTTCTAGATTTCCGAGGACTTGTAACAGAGTGACTAAAAATCGGACTAAGAGAGTCCATAACTTTACCAAACTTAAGCCGATTCCAAAGTGGCATACCTTTAAAGACTTCTGATTCGATTCTCTAAAAATCTGCATTCAAATTTTTCAATTTAACTTTGATCAAATTTTTCACCCATTTTCATGTCAGTTATTTCTAATTTGACTTGATTAACTTTGACCCAAAATTGAACTTCGAGAGTCCATAACTTAATCAAACTTAAGCCGATTCCAAAGTGGCATACCTTAAAGACTTCTGATTCGATTCTCTTAAAATCTGCATTCAAATTTTTCAATTTAACGTTGATCAAATTTTTGACCCATTTTCATGTCAGTTATTTCTAATTTGACTTGTTTAACTTTGACCCAAAATTGAACTTCGAGAGTCCATAACTTTACCAAGCTTAAGCCGATTCCAAAGTGGCATACCTCTAAAGATTTCTGATTCGATTCTCTAAAAATCTGCATTCAAATTTTTCAATTTAACGTTGATCAAATTTTTGACCCATTTTCATGTCAGTTATTTTTAGTTTTCCGATGACTTGTAACAGAGTGACTAAAAATTGGACTTAGAGAGTCCATAACTTTACCAAACTTAAGCCGTTTCCAAAGTGGCATACCTCTAAAGACTTCTGATTCGATTCTCTAAAAATCTGCATTCAAATTTTTCAATTTAACTTTGATCAAATTTTTCACCCATTTTCATGTCAGTTATTTCTAATTTGACTTGTTTAACTTTGACCCAAAATTGAACTTCGAGAGTCCATAACTTAATCAAACTTAAGCCGATTCCAAAGTGGCATATCTCTAAAGACTTCTGATTCGATTCTCTTAAAATCTGCATTAAATTTTTCAATTTAACGTTGATCAAATTTTTGACCCATTTTCATGTCAGTTATTTCTAATTTGACTTGTTTAACTTTGACCCAAAATTGAACTTCGAGAGTCCATAACTTAACCAAACTTAAGCCGATTCCAAAGTGGCATACCTCTAAAGACTTCTGATTCGATTCTCTAAAAATCTTCATTCAAATTTTTCAATGTAACTGTGATCAAATTTTTCACCCATTTTCATGTCAGTTATTTCTAATTTGACTTGTTTAACTTTGACCCAAAATTGAACTTCGAGAGTCCATAACTTTACCAAGCTAAAGCCGATTGCAAAGTGGCATACCTCTAAAGACTTCTGATTCGATTCTCTAAAAATCTGCATTCAAATTTTTCAATTTAACGTCGATTAATTTTTTGACCCATTTTCATGTCAGTTATTTCTAGATTTCCGAGGACTTGTAACAGGGTGACTAAAAATTGGACTTAGAGAGTCCATAACTTTACCAAACTTAAGCCGTTTCCAAAGTGGCATACGTCTAAAGACTTCTGATTCGATTCTCTAAAAATCTGCATTCAAATTTTTCAATTTAACTTTGATCAAATTTTTCACCCATTTTCATGTCAGTTATTTCTAATTTGACTTGTTTAACTTTGACCCAAAATTGAACTTCGAGAGTCCATAACTTTACCAAACTTAAGCCGATTCCAAAGTGGCATACCTCTAAAGACTTCTGATTCGATTCTCTAAAAATCTGCATTCAAATTTTTCAATTTAACTTTGATCAAATTTTTCACCCATTTTCATGTCAGTTATTTCTAATTTGACTTGTTTAACTTTGACCCAAAATTGAACTTCGAGAGTCCATAACTTAATCAAACTTAAGCCGATTCCAAAGTGGAATACCTCTAAAGACTTCTGATTCGATTGTCTAAAAATCTGCATTCAAATTTTTCAATTTAACTTTGATCAAATTTTTTCACCCATTTTCATGTCAGTTATTTCTAATTTGACTTGTTTAACTTTGACCCAAAATTGAACTTCGAGAGTCCATAACTTTACCAAGCTAAAGCCGATTGCAAAGTGGCATACCTCTAAAGACTTCTGATTCGATTCTCTAAAAATCTGCATTCAAATTTTTCAATTTAACGTCGATTAATTTTTTGACCCATTTTCATGTCAGTTATTTCTAGATTTCCGAGGACTTGTAACAGAGTGACTAAAAATCGGACTAAGAGAGTCCATAACTTTACCAAACTTAAGCCGATTCCAAAGTGGCATACCTCTAAAGACTTCTGATTCGATTCTCTAAAAATCTGCATTCAAATTTTTATACCCTTGCAGAGGGTATTATAATTTTGGTCAAAAGTGTGCAACGCAGTGAAGGAGACATCTCCGACCATATAAAGTATATATATTCTTGATCAGGATCACCTCCTGAGTTGATATAGCCATGTCCGTCTGTCCGTCTGTCTGTCCGTCTGTCTGTCCGTCTGTCTGTCCGTCTGTCTGTTTCTACGCAAACTAGTCGCTCAGTTTTAAAGCTATCGAATTGAAACTTTGCACACACCCTTCTTTCCTTTGCACGCAGTATATAAGTCGGAACGGCCGGGATCGGCCGACTATATCCTATAGCTGCCATATAACTGATTGATCGGAAATGCCATAACTCTGCTGTTTGTTAAGTTAGGAAGTTGGGACTCTCTATGGGTATTATATTTGGCCAATCAATCCGACGTACCAAATTTCATTAGGATCGGCCGACTATATCCTATAGCTGCCATATAACTGATTAATCCGAAATGCCATAACTTTGGTGTTTGTAAAGTTAGGAAGTTGGGATTTTCTATGGGTTGTATTTTTGGCCAATCAATCCGACGTTCCCAATTTCATATGGATCGGTCGACTATATCCTATAGCTGCGATATAACTGAACGATCAGAAATGCCATAACTTTGGTGTTTTTAAAGTTAGGAAGTTGGGATTTTTTATGGGTTCTATATTTGGCCAATCAATCTGACCTACCAAATTTTAAAAGGATCGGTCGACTATATTCTATAGCTGCCATATAATTGAACGATCGGAAATGCCATAACATTGGTGTTTTTTTTATACCCTTGCAGAGGGTATTATAATTTTGGTCAAAAGTGTGCAACGCAGTGAAGGAGACATCTCCGACCATATTAAGTATATATATTCTTGATCAGGATCACCTCCTGAGTTGATATAGCCATGTCCGTCTGTCCGTCTGTCCGTCTGTCCGTCTGTCTGTCCGTCTGTCTGTCCGTCTGTCTGTCCGTCTGTCTGTCCGTCTGTCTGTCCGTCTGTCTGTCCGTCTGTCTGTTTCTACGCAAACTAGTCGCTCAGTTTTAAAGCTATCGAATTGAAACTTTGCACACACCCTTCTTTCCTTTGCACGCAGTATATAAGTCGGAACGGCCGGGATCGGCCGACTATATCCTATAGCTGCCATATAACTGATTGATCGGAAATGCCATAACTTTCGTGTTTGTAAAGTTAGGAAGTTGGGACTTTCTATGGGTTTTAAATTTGGCTAATCAATCCGACCTACCAAATTTCATAAGGATCGGCCGACTATATCCTATAGCTGCCATATAACTGATTAATCCGAAATGCCATAACTTTGGTGTTTGTAAAGTTAGGAAGTTGGGATTTTCTATGGGTTGTATTTTTGGCCAATCAATCCGACGTTCCCAATTTCATATGGATCGGTCGACTATATCCTATAGCTGCGATATAACTGAACGATCAGAAATGCCATAACTTTGGTGTTTTTAAAGTTAGGAAGTTGGGATTTTTGATGAGTATTAAGAATGCATCATATGAATAATTTTGGAGAATATAATTTGCAGAATATTCTGCAAGGGTATTTCAACTTCGGCTCCGCCCGAAGTTAGCTTTCCTTTCTTGTTCAATTTAACTTTGATCAAATTTTTCACCCATTTTCATGTCAGTTATTTCTAATTTGACTTGTTTAACTTTGACCCAAAATTGAACTTCGAGAGTCCATAACTTTACCAAGCTTAAGCCGATTCCAAAGTGGCATACCTCTAAAGACTTCTGATTCGATTCTCTAAAAATCTGCATTCAAATTTTTCAATTTAACGTTGATCAAATTTTTCTAATTTGACTTATCTAACGTTGACCCAAAATTGGACTTCGGGAGTCCATAACTTTACCAAACTTAAGCCGATTCCAAAGTGGCATACCTCTAAAGACTTCTGATTCGATTCTCTAAAAATCTGCATTTAAATTTTTCAATGTCAGTTATTTCCAATTTTCCGATGACTTGTAACAGAGTGACTCAAAATTGGACTTAGAGAATCCATAACTTAACCAAACTTAAGCCGATTCCAAAGTGGCATTCCTCTAAAGACTTCTGATTCGATTCTCTAAAAATCTGCATTTAAATTTTTCAATGTCAGTTATTTCCAATTTTCCGATGACTTGTAACAGAGTGACTCAAAATTGGACTTAGAGAGTCCATAACTTTACCAAACTTAAGCCGATTCCAAAGTGGCATACCTCTAAAGACTTCTGATTCGATTCTCTAAAAATCTGCATTCGAATTTTTCAATTTAACATTGATCAAATTTTTGACCCATTTTCATGTCAGTTATTTCTAGTTTTCCGAGGACTTGTAACAGAGTGACTCAAAATTGGACAAAATTGAAACTTAAGCCGATTCCAAAGTGGCATACCTCTAAAGACTTCTGATTCGTTTCTCTAAAAATCTGCATTCAAATTTTTCAATTTAACTTTGATCAAATTTTTCACCTATTTTCATGTCAGTTATTTCTAATTTGACTTGTTTAACTTTGACCCAAAATTGAACTTCGAGAGTCCATAACTTTATCAAACTTATGCCGATTCCAAAGTGGCATACCTCTAAAGACTTCTGATTCGATTCTCTAAAAATCTGCATTCAAATTTTTCAATTTAACGTTGATCAAATTTTTCTAATTTGACTTATCTAACGTTGACCCAAAATTGGAATTCGGGAGTCCATAACTTTACCAAACTTAAGCCGATTCCAAAGTGGCATACCTTAAAGACTTCTGATTCGATTCTCTTAAAATCTGCATTCAAATTTTTCAATTTAACGTTGATCAAATTTTTGACCCATTTTCATGTCAGTTATTTCTAATTTGACTTGCTTAACTTTGACCCAAAATTGAACTTCGAGAGTCCATAACTTTACCAAACTTAAGCCGATTCCAAAGTGGCATACCTCTAAAGACTTCCGATTCGATTCTCTAAAAATCTGCATTCGAATTTTTCAATTTAACGTTGATCAAATTTTTGACCCATTTTCATGTCAGTTATTTCTAGTTTTCCGAGGACTTGTAACAGAGTGACTCAAAATTGGACTTAGAGAGTCCATAACTTTATCAAACCTAAGCCGATTCCAAAGTGGCATACCTCTAAAGACTTCTGATTCGTTTCTCTAAAAATCTGCATTCAAATTTTTCAATTTAACTTTGATCAAATTTTTCACCCATTTTCATGTCAGTTATTTCTAATTTGACTTGTTTAACTTTGACCCAAAATTGAACTTCGAGAGTCCATAACTTTACCAAGCTTAAGCCGATTCCAAAGTGGCATACCTCTAAAGACTTCTGATTCGATTCTCTAAAAATCTGCATTCAAATTTTTCAATTTAACGTTGATCAAATTTTTCTAATTTGACTTATCTAACGTTGACCCAAAATTGGACTTCGGGAGTCCATAACTTTACCAAACTTAAGCCGATTCCAAAGTGGCATACCTCTAAAGACTTCTGATTCGATTCTCTAAAAATCTGCATTTAAATTTTTCAATGTCAGTTATTTCCAATTTTCCGATGACTTGTAACAGAGTGACTCAAAATTGGACTTAGAGAATCCATAACTTAACCAAACTTAAGCCGATTCCAAAGTGGCATTCCTCTAAAGACTTCTGATTCGATTCTCTAAAAATCTGCATTTAAATTTTTCAATGTCAGTTATTTCCAATTTTCCGATGACTTGTAACAGAGTGACTCAAAATTGGACTTAGAGAGTCCATAACTTTACCAAACGTAAGCCGATTCCAAAGTGGCATACCTCTAAAGACTTCTGATTCGATTCTCTAAAAATCTGCATTCGAATTTTTCAATTTAACATTGATCAAATTTTTGACCCATTTTCATGTCAGTTATTTCTAGTTTTCCGAGGACTTGTAACAGAGTGACTCAAAATTGGACAAAATTGAAACTTAAGCCGATTCCAAAGTGGCATACCTCTAAAGACTTCTGATTCGTTTCTCTAAAAATCTGCATTCAAATTTTTCAATTTAACTTTGATCAAATTTTTCACCTATTTTCATGTCAGTTATTTCTAATTTGACTTGTTTAACTTTGACCCAAAATTGAACTTCGAGAGTCCATAACTTTATCAAACTTATGCCGATTCCAAAGTGGCTTACCTCTAAAGACTTCTGATTCGATTCTCTAAAAATCTGCATTCAAATTTTTCAATTTAACGTTGATCAAATTTTTCTAATTTGACTTATCTAACGTTGACCCAAAATTGGAATTCGGGAGTCCATAACTTTACCAAACTTAAGCCGATTCCAAAGTGGCATACCTCTAAAGACTTCTGATTCGATTCTCTAAAAATCTGCATTTAAATTTTCGGGAGTCCATAACTTTACCAAACTTAAGCCGATTCCAAAGTGGCATACCTCTAAAGACTTCTGATTCGATTCTCTAAAAATCTGCATTTAAATTTTTCAATGTCAGTTATTTCCAATTTTCCGATGACTTGTAACAGAGTGACTCAAAATTGGACTTAGAGAATCCATAACTTAACCAAATTTAAGCCGATTCCAAAGTGGCATACCTCTAAAGACTTCTGATTCGATTCTCTAAAAATCTGCATTTAAATTTTTCAATGTCAGTTATTTCCAATTTTCCGATGACTTGTAAGAGAGTGACTCAAAATTGGACTTAGAGAGTCCATAACTTTACCAAACTTAAGCCGATTCCAAAGTGGCATACCTCTAAAGACTTCTGATTCGATTCTCTAAAAATCTGCATTCAAATTCTTCAATTTAACTTTGATCAAATTTTTCACCCATTTTCATGTCAGTTATTTCTAATTTGACTTGTTTAACTTTGACCCAAAATTGAACTTCGAGAGTCCATAACTTTACCAAACTTAAGCCAATTCCAAAGTGGCATACCTCTAAAGACTTCTGATTCGATTCTCTAAAAATCTGCATTTAAATTTTTCAATGTCAGTTATTTCCAATTTTCTGATGACTTGTAACAGAGTGACTCAAAATTGGACTTAGAGAATCCATAACTTAACCAAACTTAAGCCGATTCCAAAGTGGCATACCTCTAAAGACTTCTGATTCGATTCTCTAAAAATCTGCATTCAAATTTATCAATTTAACTTTGATCAAATTTTTCACCCATTTTCATGTCAGTTATTTCTAATTTGACTTGTTTAACGTTGACCCAAAATAGGACTTAGAGAGTCCATAACTTAACCAAACTTAAGCCGATTCCAAAGTGGCATACCTCTAAAGACTTCTGATTCGATTCTCTTAAAATCTGCATTCAAATTTTTCAATTTAACGTTGATCAAATTTTTGACCCATTTTCATGTCAGTTATTTCTAGTTTTCCGAGGACTTTTAACAGAGTGACTCAAAATTGGACTTAGAGAGTCCATAACTTTACCAAACTTAAGCCGATTCCAAAGTGGCATACCTCTTAAGACTTCTGATTCGATTCTCTAAAAATCTGCATTCAAATTTTTCAATTTAACTTTGATCAAATTTTTCACCCATTTTCATGTCAGTTATTTCTTATTTGACTTGTTTAACTTTGACCCAAAATTGAACTTCGAGAGTCCATAACGTTACCAAACTTAAGCCGATTCCAAAGTGGCATACCTCTAAAGACTTCTGATTCGATTCTCTAAAAATCTGCATTCAAATTTTTCAATTTAACGTTGATCAAATTTTTGACCCATTTTCATGTCAGTTATTTCCAATTTTCCGAGGACTTGTAACAGAGTGACCCAAAATAGGACTTAGAGAGTCCATAACTTAACCAAACTTAAGCCGATTCCAAAGTGGCAAACCTCTAAAGACTTCTGATTCGATTCTCTAAAAATCTGCATTCAAATTTTTCAATTTAACGTTGATCAAATTTTTGACCCATTTTCATGTCAGTGATTTCTAGTTTTCCGAGGACTTTTAACAGAGTGACACAAAATTGGACTTAGAGAGTCCATAACTTTACCAAACTTAAGCCGATTCCAAAGTGGCATACCTCTAAAGACTTCTGATTCGATTCTCTAAAAATCTGCATTCAAATTTTTCAATTTAACTGTGATCAAATTTTTCACCCATATTTATGTCAGTTATTTCCTATTTGACTTGTTTAACTTTGACCCAAAATTGAACTTCGAGAGTCCATAATTTTACCAAGCTAAAGCCGATTGCAAAGTGGCATACCTCTAAAGACTTCTGATTCGATTCTCTAAAAATCTGCATTCAAATTTTTCAATTTAACGTCGATTAATTTTTTGACCCATTTTCATGTCAGTTATTTCTAATTTGACTTGTTTAACTTTGACCCAAAATTGAACTTCGAGAGTCCATAACGTTACCAAACTTAAGCCGATTCCAAAGTGGCATACTTCTAAAGACTTCTGATTCGATTCTCTAAAAATCTGCATTCAAATTTTTCAATTTAACGTTGATCAAATTTTTGACCCATTTTCATGTCAGTTATTTCTAGTTTTCCGAGGACTTGTAACAGAGTGACTCAAAATTGGACTTAGAGAGTCCATAACTTTATCAAACTTAAGCCGATTCCAAAGTGGCATACCTCTAAAGACTTCTGATTCGTTTCTCTAAAAATCTGCATTCAAATTTTTAAACCCTTGCAGAGGGTATTATAATTTTGGTCAAAAGTGTGCAACGCAGTGAAGGAGACATCTCCGACCCTATAAAGTATATATATTCTTGATCAGGATCACCTCCTGAGTTGATATAGCCATGTCCGTCTGTCCGTCTGTCTGGCCGTCTATCTGTCCGTCTGTCTGTTTCTACGCGAACTAGTCTCTCAGTTTTAAAGATATCGAATTGAAACTTTGCACACACCCTTCTTTCCTTTGCACGCAGTATATAAGTCGGAACGGCCGGGATCGGCCGACTATATCCTATAGCTGCCATATAACTGATTGATCGGAAATGCCATAACTCTGCTGTTTGTTAAGTTAGGAAGTTGGGACTCTCTATGGGTATTATATTTGGCCAATCAATCCGACGTACCAAATTTCATAAGGATCGGCCGACTATATCCTATAGCTGCTATATAACTGATTGATCGGAAATGCCATAACTTTGGTGTTTGTAAAGTTAGGAAGCTGGGATTTTCTATGGGTTTTATATTTGACCAATTAATCCGACCTATTAAATTTCATAAGGAGCGGACGACTATATCTTATAGCTGCCATATAACTGATTGATCGGAAATGCCATAACTTTAGTGTTTGTTAAGTTAGGAAGTTGGGATTTTCTATGGGTTTTATTTTTGCCCAATCAATCCGACATATCAAATTTCATAAGGATCGGCCGACAATATTCTAAAGCTGCCATATACATAACTGAACGATTGGAAATGCCATAACTTTGGTGTTTTTAAAGTTAGGAAGTTTGGATTTTTTATGAGTATTAAGAATGCATAATATGAATAATTTTGGAGAATATAATTTGCAGAATATCCTGCAAGGGTATTTCAACTTCGGCTCCGCCCGAAGTTAGCTTTCCTTTCTTGTTCAATTTAACTTTGATCAAATTTTTCACCCATTTTCATGTCAGTTATTTCTAATTTGACTTGATTAACTTTGACCCAAAATTGAACTTCGAGAGTCCATAACTTATTCAAACTTAAGCCGATTCCAAAGTGGCATACCTTAAAGACTTCTGATTCGATTCTCTTAAAATCTGCATTCAAATTTTTCAATTTAACGTTGATCAAATTTTTGACCCATTTTCATGTCAGTTATTTCTAATTTGACTTGTTTAACTTTGACCCAAAATTGAACTTCGAGAGTCCATAACTTTACCAAGCTTAAGCCGATTCCAAAGTGGCATACCTCTAAAGATTTCTGATTCGATTCTCTAAAAATCTGCATTCAAATTTTTCAATTTAACGTTGATCAAATTTTTGACCCATTTTCATGTCAGTTATTTTTAGTTTTCCGATGACTTGTAACAGAGTGACTAAAAATTGGACTAAGAGAGTCCATAACTTTACCAAACTTAAGCCGTTTCCAAAGTGGCATACCTCTAAAGACTTCTGATTCGATTCTCTAAAAATCTGCATTCAAATTTTTCAATTTAACTTTGATCAAATTTTTCACCCATTTTCACCCATTTTCATGTCAGTTATTTCTAATTTGACTTGTTTAACTTTGACCCAAAATTGAACTTCGAGAGTCCATAACTTTACCAAACTTAAGCCGTTTCCAAAGTGGCATACCTCTAAAGACTTCTGATTCGATTCTCTAAAAATCTGCATTCAAATTTTTCAATTTAACGTCGATTAATTTTTTGACCCATTTTCACGTCAGTTATTTCTAGATTTCCGAGGACTTGTAACAGAGTGACTAAAAATTGGACTAAGAGAGTCCATAACTTTACCAAACTTAAGCCGTTTCCAAAGTGGCATACCTCTAAAGACTTCTGATTCGATTCTCTAAAAATCTGCATTCAAATTTTTATACCCTTGCAGAGGGTATTATAATTTTGGTCAAAAGTGTGCAACGCAGTGAAGGAGACATCTCCGACCATATAAAGTATATATATTCTTGATCAGGATCACCTCCTGAGTTGATATAGCCATGTCCGTCTGTCCGTCTGTCCGTCTGTCCGTCTGTCCGTCTGTCTGTCCGTCTGTCTGTCCGTCTGTCTGTCCGTCTGTCTGTTTCTACGCAAACTAGTCGCTCAGTTTTAAAGCTATCGAATTGAAACTTTGCACACACCCTTCTTTCCTTTGCACGCAGTATATAAGTCGGAACGGCCGGGATCGGCCGACTATATCCTATAGCTGCCATATAACTGATTGATCGGAAATGCCATAACTCTGCTGTTTGTTAAGTTAGGAAGTTGGGACTCTCTATGGGTATTATATTTGGCCAATCAATCCGACGTACCAAATTTCATAAGGATCGGCCGACTATATCCTATAGCTGCCATATAACTGATTAATCCGAAATGCCATAACTTTGGTGTTTGTAAAGTTAGGAAGTTGGGATTTTCTATGGGTTGTATTTTTGGCCAATCAATCCGACGTTCCCAATTTCATATGGATCGGTCGACTATATCCTATAGCTGCGATATAACTGAACGATCAGAAATGCCATAACTTTGGTGTTTTTAAAGTTAGGAAGTTCGGATTTTTTATGGGTTCTATATTTGGCCAATCAATCTGACCTACCAAATTTTAAAAGGATCGGTCGACTATATTCTATAGCTGCCATATAACTGAACGATCGGAAATGCCATAACATTGGTGTTTTTATACCCTTGCAGAGGGTATTATAATTTTGGTCAAAAGTGTGCAACGCAGTGAAGGAGACATCTCCGACCATATAAAGTATATATATTCTTGATCAGGATCACCTCCTGAGTTGATATAGCCATGTCCGTCTGTCCGTCTGTCTGTCCGTCTGTCTGTCCGTCTGTCTGTTTCTACGCAAACTAGTCGCTCAGTTTTAAAGCTATCGAATTGAAACTTTGCACACACCCTTCTTTCCTTTGCACGCAGTATATAAGTCGGAACGGCCGGGATCGGCCGACTATATCCTATAGCTGCCATATAACTGATTGATCGGAAATGCCATAACTTTCGTGTTTGTAAAGTTAGGAAGTTGGGACTTTCTATGGGTTTTAAATTTGGCCAATCAATCCGACCTACCAAATTTCATAAGGATCGGCCGACTATATCCTATAGCTGCCATATAACTGATTAATCCGAAATGCCATAACTTTGGTGTTTGTAAAGTTAGGAAGTTGGGATTTTCTATGGGTTGTATTTTTGGCCAATCAATCCGACGTTCCCAATTTCATATGGATCGGTCGACTATATCCTATAGCTGCGATATAACTGAACGATCAGAAATGCCATAACTTTGGTGTTTTTAAAGTTAGGAAGTTGGGATTTTTTATGGGTTCTATATTTGGCCAATCAATCTGACCTACCAAATTTTAAAAGGATCGGTCGACTATATTCTATAGCTGCCATATAATTGAACGATCGGAAATGCCATAACATTGGTGTTTTTTTTATACCCTTGCAGAGGGTATTATAATTTTGGTCAAAAGTGTGCAACGCAGTGAAGGAGACATCTCCGACCATATTAAGTATATATATTCTTGATCAGGATCACCTCCTGAGTTGATATAGCCATGTCCGTCTGTCCGTCTGTCCGTCTGTCCGTCTGTCTGTCCGTCTGTCTGTCCGTCTGTCTGTCCGTCTGTCTGTCCGTCTGTCTGTTTCTACGCAAACTAGTCGCTCAGTTTTAAAGCTATCGAATTGAAACTTTGCACACACCCTTCTTTCCTTTGCACGCAGTATATAAGTCGGAACGGCCGGGATCGGCCGACTATATCCTATAGCTGCCATATAACTGATTGATCGGAAATGCCATAACTTTCGTGTTTGTAAAGTTAGGAAGTTGGGACTTTCTATGGGTTTTAAATTTGGCTAATCAATCCGACCTACCAAATTTCATAAGGATCGGCCGACTATATCCTATAGCTGCCATATAACTGATTAATCCGAAATGCCATAACTTTGGTGTTTGTAAAGTTAGGAAGTTGGGATTTTCTATGGGTTGTATTTTTGGCCAATCAATCCGACGTTCCCAATTTCATATGGATCGGTCGACTATATCCTATAGCTGCGATATAACTGAACGATCAGAAATGCCATAACTTTGGTGTTTTTAAAGTTAGGAAGTTGGGATTTTTTATGGGTTCTATATTTGGCCAATCAATCTGACCTACCAAATTTTAAAAGGATCGGTCGACTATATTCTATAGCTGCCATATAACTGAACGATCGGAAATGCCATAACATTGGTGTTTTTTTTATTTTTAAAGTTAGGATATTGGGATTTTTTATGGGTTTTATATTTGGCCAATCAATCTGACCTACCAAATTTCATAAGGATCGGACGACTATATTCTATAGCTGCCATTTAACTGAACGATCGGAAATGCCATAACATTGGTGTTTTTAAAGTTAGGAAATTGGGATTTTGTATTGGTTTTTTATTTGGTCAATCTATCTATTTCATAAGGATCTTTGGTGTGTTTTTCAGATTTAATTTTAAACCTAATTTAGAATTGTTATTGAGCACTGGTACATATAAGAAAATTTGTACTTAGTCATAGAATATGTCATAGAATATAAAATCAATCAATAAAATTCAACCCCCTCGAACTTTTCCTTAATGGTAATGCCAACTTTTGAGAAATAGATTTATTAAATATTATTTTGAATCTATCGCCGATACATTTTTATACCCTTGCAGAGGGTATTATAATTTTGGTCAAAAGTGTGCAACGCAGTGAAGGAGACATCTCCGACCCTATAAAGTATATATATTCTTGATCAGGATCACCTCCTGAGTTGATATAGCCATGTCCGTCTGTCCGTCTGTCCGTCTGTCTGTCCGTCTGTCTGTCCGTCTGTCTGTCCGTCTGTCTGTCCGTCTGTCTGTCCGTCTGTCTGTCCGTCTGTCTGTCCGTCTGTCTGTCCGTCTGTCTGTCCGTTGTCTGTCCGTCTGTCTGTCCGTCTGTCTGTTTCTACGCGAACTAGTCTCTCAGTTTTAAAGATATCGAATTGAAACTTTGCACACACCCTTCTTTCCTTTGCACGCAGTATATAAGTCGGAACGGCCGGGATCGGCCGACTATATCCTATAGCTGCCATATAACTGATTGATCGGAAATGCCATAACTCTGCTGTTTGTTAAGTTAGGAAGTTGGGATTTTCTATGGGTTTTATATTTGGCCAATCAATCCGACCTACCAAATTTCATAAGGATCGGTCGACTATATCTTATAGCTGCCATATAACTGATTGATCGGAAATGCCATAACTTAAGTGTTTGTTAAGTTAGGAAGTTGGAATTTTCTATGGGTTTTTTTTGCCCAATCAATCCGACATATCAAATTTCATAAGGATCGGCCGACTATATTCTATAGCTGCCATATACATAACTGAACGATTGGAAATGCCATAACTTTGGTGTTTTTAAAGTTAGGAAGTTGGGATTTTTGATGAGTATTAAGAATGCATCATATGAATAATTTTGGAGAATATAATTTGCAGAATATTCTGCAAGGGTATTTCAACTTCGGCTCCGCCCGAAGTTAGCTTTCCTTTCTTGTTCAATTTAACTTTGATCAAATTTTTCACCCATTTTCATGTCAGTTATTTCTAATTTGACTTGTTTAACTTTGACCCAAAATTGAACTTCGAGAGTCCATAACTTAATCATACTTAAGCCGAATCCAAAGTGGCATACCTCTAAAGACTTCTGATTCGATTCTCTTAAAATCTGCATTCAAATTTTTCAATTTAACATTGATCAAATTTTTGACCCATTTTCATGTCAGTTATTTCTAATTTGACTTGTTTAACTTTGACCCAAAATTGAACTTCGAGAGTCCATAACTTTACCAAACTTAAGCCGATTCCAAAGTGGCATACCTCTAAAAACTCCTGATTCGATTCTCTAAAAATCTGCATTCAAATTTTTCAATTTAACGTTAATCAAATTTTTGACCCATTTTCATGTCAGTTATTTCCAATTTTCCGATGACTTGTAACAGAGTGACTCAAAATTGGACTTAGAGAGTCCATAACTTTACCAAACTTAAGCCGATTCCAAAGTGGCATACCTCTAAAGACTTCTGATTCGATTCTCTAAAAATCTGCATTCAAATTCTTCAATTTAACTTTGATCAAATTTTTCACCCATTTTCATGTCAGTTATTTCTAATTTGACTTGTTTAACTTTGACCCAAAATTGAACTTCGAGAGTCCATAACTTAATCAAACTTAAGCCGATTCCAAAGTGGCATACCTTAAAGACTTCTGATTCGATTCTCTTAAAATCTGCATTCAAATTTTTCAATTTAACGTTGATCAAATTTTTGACCCATTTTCATGTCAGTTATTTCTAATTTGACTTGCTTAACTTTGACCCAAAATTGAACTTCGAGAGTCCATAACTTTACCAAACTTAAGCCGATTCCAAAGTGGCATACCTCTAAAGACTTCTGATTCGATTCTCTAAAAATCTGCATTCAAATTTTTCAATTTAACGTTGATCAAATTTTTGACCCATTTTCATGTCAGTTATTTCTAGTTTTCCGAGGACTTGTAACAGAGTGACTCAAAATTGGACTTAGAGAGTCCATAACTTTATCAAACCTAAGCCGATTCCAAAGTGGCATACCTCTAAAGACTTCTGATTCGTTTCTCTAAAAATCTGCATTCAAATTTTTATACCCTTGCAGAGGGTATTATAATTTTGGTCAAAAGTGTGCAACGCAGTGAAGGAGACATCTCCGACCATATAAAGTATATATATTCTTGATCAGGATCACCTCCTGAGTTGATATAGCCATGTCCGTCTGTCCGTCTGTCCGTCTGTCCGTCTGTCTGTCCGTCTGTCTGTCCGTCTGTCTGTCCGTCTGTCTGTTTCTACGCAAACTAGTCGCTCAGTTTTAAAGCTATCGAATTGAAACTTTGCACACACCCTTCTTTCCTTTGCACGCAGTATATAAGTCGGAACGGCCGGGATCGGCCGACTATATCCTATAGCTGCCATATAACTGATTGATCGGAAATGCCATAACTCTGCTGTTTGTTAAGTTAGGAAGTTGGGACTCTCTATGGGTATTATATTTGGCCAATCAATCCGACGTACCAAATTTCATAAGGATCGGCCGACTATATCCTATAGCTGCCATATAACTGATTAATCCGAAATGCCATAACTTTGGTGTTTGTAAAGTTAGGAAGTTGGGATTTTCTATGGGTTGTATTTTTGGCCAATCAATCCGACGTTCCCAATTTCATATGGATCGGTCGACTATATCCTATAGCTGCGATATAACTGAACGATCAGAAATGCCATAACTTTGGTGTTTTTAAAGTTAGGAAGTTCGGATTTTTTATGGGTTCTATATTTGGCCAATCAATCTGACCTACCAAATTTTAAAAGGATCGGTCGACTATATTCTATAGCTGCCATATAACTGAACGATCGGAAATGCCATAACATTGGTGTTTTTATACCCTTGCAGAGGGTATTATAATTTTGGTCAAAAGTGTGCAACGCAGTGAAGGAGACATCTCCGACCATATAAAGTATATATATTCTTGATCAGGATCACCTCCTGAGTTGATATAGCCATGTCCGTCTGTCCGTCTGTCTGTCCGTCTGTCTGTCCGTCTGTCTGTTTCTACGCAAACTAGTCGCTCAGTTTTAAAGCTATCGAATTGAAACTTTGCACACACCCTTCTTTCCTTTGCACGCAGTATATAAGTCGGAACGGCCGGGATCGGCCGACTATATCCTATAGCTGCCATATAACTGATTGATCGGAAATGCCATAACTTTCGTGTTTGTAAAGTTAGGAAGTTGGGACTTTCTATGGGTTTTAAATTTGGCCAATCAATCCGACCTACCAAATTTCATAAGGATCGGCCGACTATATCCTATAGCTGCCATATAACTGATTAATCCGAAATGCCATAACTTTGGTGTTTGTAAAGTTAGGAAGTTGGGATTTTCTATGGGTTGTATTTTTGGCCAATCAATCCGACGTTCCCAATTTCATATGGATCGGTCGACTATATCCTATAGCTGCGATATAACTGAACGATCAGAAATGCCATAACTTTGGTGTTTTTAAAGTTAGGAAGTTGGGATTTTTTATGGGTTCTATATTTGGCCAATCAATCTGACCTACCAAATTTTAAAAGGATCGGTCGACTATATTCTATAGCTGCCATATAACTGAACGATCGGAAATGCCATAACATTGGTGTTTTTTTTATTTTTAAAGTTAGGATATTGGGATTTTTTATGGGTTTTATATTTGGCCAATCAATCTGACCTACCAAATTTCATAAGGATCGGACGACTATATTCTATAGCTGCCATTTAACTGAACGATCGGAAATGCCATAACATTGGTGTTTTTAAAGTTAGGAAATTGGGATTTTGTATTGGTTTTTTATTTGGTCAATCTATCTATTTCATAAGGATCTTTGGTGTGTTTTTCAGATTTAATTTTAAACCTAATTTAGAATGGTTATTGAGCACTGGTACATATAAGAAAATTTGTACTTAGTCATAGAATATGTCATAGAATATAAAATCAATCAATAAAATTCAACCCCCTCGAACTTTTCCTTAATGGTAATGCCAACTTTTGAGAAATAGATTTATTAAATATTATTTTGAATCTATCGCCGATACATTTTTATACCCTTGCAGAGGGTATTATAATTTTGGTCAAAAGTGTGCAACGCAGTGAAGGAGACATCTCCGACCCTATAAAGTATATATATTCTTGATCAGGATCACCTCCTGAGTTGATATAGCCATGTCCGTCTGTCCGTCTGTCTGTCCGTCTGTCTGTCCGTCTGTCTGTCCGTCTGTCTGTCCGTCTGTCTGTCCGTCTGTCTGTCCGTCTGTCTGTCCGTCTGTCTGTCCGTCTGTCTGTCCGTCTGTCTGTCCGTTGTCTGTCCGTCTGTCTGTCCGTCTGTCTGTTTCTACGCGAACTAGTCTCTCAGTTTTAAAGATATCGAATTGAAACTTTGCACACACCCTTCTTTCCTTTGCACGCAGTATATAAGTCGGAACGGCCGGGATCGGCCGACTATATCCTATAGCTGCCATATAACTGATTGATCGGAAATGCCATAACTCTGCTGTTTGTTAAGTTAGGAAGTTGGGATTTTCTATGGGTTTTATATTTGGCCAATCAATCCGACCTACCAAATTTCATAAGGATCGGTCGACTATATCTTATAGCTGCCATATAACTGATTGATCGGAAATGCCATAACTTAAGTGTTTGTTAAGTTAGGAAGTTGGAATTTTCTATGGGTTTTTTTTGCCCAATCAATCCGACATATCAAATTTCATAAGGATCGGCCGACTATATTCTATAGCTGCCATATACATAACTGAACGATTGGAAATGCCATAACTTTGGTGTTTTTAAAGTTAGGAAGTTGGGATTTTTGATGAGTATTAAGAATGCATCATATGAATAATTTTGGAGAATATAATTTGCAGAATATTCTGCAAGGGTATTTCAACTTCGGCTCCGCCCGAAGTTAGCTTTCCTTTCTTGTTCAATTTAACTTTGATCAAATTTTTCACCCATTTTCATGTCAGTTATTTCTAATTTGACTTGTTTAACTTTGACCCAAAATTGAACTTCGAGAGTCCATAACTTTACCAAGCTTAAGCCGATTCCAAAGTGGCATACCTCTAAAGACTTCTGATTCGATTCTCTAAAAATCTGCA
Organism: Drosophila rhopaloa; assembly: GCF_018152115.1. Taxonomy (NCBI): domain Eukaryota; kingdom Metazoa; phylum Arthropoda; class Insecta; order Diptera; family Drosophilidae; genus Drosophila; species Drosophila rhopaloa. The sequence continues at coordinate 1,121,226 of NW_025335023.1, forward strand.
TTCAAATTTTTCAATTTAACGTTGATCAAATTTTTCTAATTTGACTTATCTAACGTTGACCCAAAATTGGACTTCGGGAGTCCATAACTTTACCAAACTTAAGCCGATTCCAAAGTGGCATACCTCTAAAGACTTCTGATTCGATTCTCTAAAAATCTGCATTTAAATTTTTCAATGTCAGTTATTTCCAATTTTCCGATGACTTGTAACAGAGTGACTCAAAATTGGACTTAGAGAATCCATAACTTAACCAAACTTAAGCCGATTCCAAAGTGGCATTCCTCTAAAGACTTCTGATTCGATTCTCTAAAAATCTGCATTTAAATTTTTCAATGTCAGTTATTTCCAATTTTCCGATGACTTGTAACAGAGTGACTCAAAATTGGACTTAGAGAGTCCATAACTTTACCAAACTTAAGCCGATTCCAAAGTGGCATACCTCTAAAGACTTCTGATTCGATTCTCTAAAAATCTGCATTCGAATTTTTCAATTTAACATTGATCAAATTTTTGACCCATTTTCATGTCAGTTATTTCTAGTTTTCCGAGGACTTGTAACAGAGTGACTCAAAATTGGACAAAATTGAAACTTAAGCCGATTCCAAAGTGGCATACCTCTAAAGACTTCTGATTCGTTTCTCTAAAAATCTGCATTCAAATTTTTCAATTTAACTTTGATCAAATTTTTCACCTATTTTCATGTCAGTTATTTCTAATTTGACTTGTTTAACTTTGACCCAAAATTGAACTTCGAGAGTCCATAACTTTATCAAACTTATGCCGATTCCAAAGTGGCATACCTCTAAAGACTTCTGATTCGATTCTCTAAAAATCTGCATTCAAATTTTTCAATTTAACGTTGATCAAATTTTTCTAATTTGACTTATCTAACGTTGACCCAAAATTGGAATTCGGGAGTCCATAACTTTACCAAACTTAAGCCGATTCCAAAGTGGCATACCTTAAAGACTTCTGATTCGATTCTCTTAAAATCTGCATTCAAATTTTTCAATTTAACGTTGATCAAATTTTTGACCCATTTTCATGTCAGTTATTTCTAATTTGACTTGCTTAACTTTGACCCAAAATTGAACTTCGAGAGTCCATAACTTTACCAAACTTAAGCCGATTCCAAAGTGGCATACCTCTAAAGACTTCTGATTCGATTCTCTAAAAATCTGCATTCGAATTTTTCAATTTAACGTTGATCAAATTTTTGACCCATTTTCATGTCAGTTATTTCTAGTTTTCCGAGGACTTGTAACAGAGTGACTCAAAATTGGACTTAGAGAGTCCATAACTTTATCAAACCTAAGCCGATTCCAAAGTGGCATACCTCTAAAGACTTCTGATTCGTTTCTCTAAAAATCTGCATTCAAATTTTTCAATTTAACTTTGATCAAATTTTTCACCCATTTTCATGTCAGTTATTTCTAATTTGACTTGTTTAACTTTGACCCAAAATTGAACTTCGAGAGTCCATAACTTTACCAAGCTTAAGCCGATTCCAAAGTGGCATACCTCTAAAGACTTCTGATTCGATTCTCTAAAAATCTGCATTCAAATTTTTCAATTTAACGTTGATCAAATTTTTCTAATTTGACTTATCTAACGTTGACCCAAAATTGGACTTCGGGAGTCCATAACTTTACCAAACTTAAGCCGATTCCAAAGTGGCATACCTCTAAAGACTTCTGATTCGATTCTCTAAAAATCTGCATTTAAATTTTTCAATGTCAGTTATTTCCAATTTTCCGATGACTTGTAACAGAGTGACTCAAAATTGGACTTAGAGAATCCATAACTTAACCAAACTTAAGCCGATTCCAAAGTGGCATTCCTCTAAAGACTTCTGATTCGATTCTCTAAAAATCTGCATTTAAATTTTTCAATGTCAGTTATTTCCAATTTTCCGATGACTTGTAACAGAGTGACTCAAAATTGGACTTAGAGAGTCCATAACTTTACCAAACTTAAGCCGATTCCAAAGTGGCATACCTCTAAAGACTTCTGATTCGATTCTCTAAAAATCTGCATTCGAATTTTTCAATTTAACATTGATCAAATTTTTGACCCATTTTCATGTCAGTTATTTCTAGTTTTCCGAGGACTTGTAACAGAGTGACTCAAAATTGGACAAAATTGAAACTTAAGCCGATTCCAAAGTGGCATACCTCTAAAGACTTCTGATTCGTTTCTCTAAAAATCTGCATTCAAATTTTTATACCCTTGCAGAGGGTATTATAATTTTGGTCAAAAGTGTGCAACGCAGTGAAGGAGACATCTCCGACCATATAAAGTATATATATTCTTGATCAGGATCACCTCCTGAGTTGATATAGCCATGTCCGTCTGTCCGTCTGTCCGTCTGTCCGTCTGTCCGTCTGTCTGTCCGTCTGTCTGTCCGTCTGTCTGTCCGTCTGTCTGTTTCTACGCAAACTAGTCGCTCAGTTTTAAAGCTATCGAATTGAAACTTTGCACACACCCTTCTTTCCTTTGCACGCAGTATATAAGTCGGAACGGCCGGGATCGGCCGACTATATCCTATAGCTGCCATATAACTGATTGATCGGAAATGCCATAACTCTGCTGTTTGTTAAGTTAGGAAGTTGGGACTCTCTATGGGTATTATATTTGGCCAATCAATCCGACGTACCAAATTTCATAAGGATCGGCCGACTATATCCTATAGCTGCCATATAACTGATTAATCCGAAATGCCATAACTTTGGTGTTTGTAAAGTTAGGAAGTTGGGATTTTCTATGGGTTGTATTTTTGGCCAATCAATCCGACGTTCCCAATTTCATATGGATCGGTCGACTATATCCTATAGCTGCGATATAACTGAACGATCAGAAATGCCATAACTTTGGTGTTTTTAAAGTTAGGAAGTTCGGATTTTTTATGGGTTCTATATTTGGCCAATCAATCTGACCTACCAAATTTTAAAAGGATCGGTCGACTATATTCTATAGCTGCCATATAACTGAACGATCGGAAATGCCATAACATTGGTGTTTTTATACCCTTGCAGAGGGTATTATAATTTTGGTCAAAAGTGTGCAACGCAGTGAAGGAGACATCTCCGACCATATAAAGTATATATATTCTTGATCAGGATCACCTCCTGAGTTGATATAGCCATGTCCGTCTGTCCGTCTGTCTGTCCGTCTGTCTGTCCGTCTGTCTGTCCGTCTGTCTGTTTCTACGCAAACTAGTCGCTCAGTTTTAAAGCTATCGAATTGAAACTTTGCACACACCCTTCTTTCCTTTGCACGCAGTATATAAGTCGGAACGGCCGGGATCGGCCGACTATATCCTATAGCTGCCATATAACTGATTGATCGGAAATGCCATAACTTTCGTGTTTGGAAAGTTAGGAAGTTGGGACTTTCTATGGGTTTTAAATTTGGCCAATCAATCCGACCTACCAAATTTCATAAGGATCGGCCGACTATATCCTATAGCTGCCATATAACTGATTAATCCGAAATGCCATAACTTTGGTGTTTGTAAAGTTAGGAAGTTGGGATTTTCTATGGGTTGTATTTTTGGCCAATCAATCCGACGTTCCCAATTTCATATGGATCGGTCGACTATATCCTATAGCTGCGATATAACTGAACGATCAGAAATGCCATAACTTTGGTGTTTTTAAAGTTAGGAAGTTGGGATTTTCTATGGGTTTTATATTTGGCCAATCAATCCGACCTACCAAATTTCATAAGGATCGGTCGACTATATCTTATAGCTGCCATATAACTGATTGATCGGAAATGCCATAACTTAAGTGTTTGTTAAGTTAGGAAGTTGGAATTTTCTATGGGTTTTTTTTTGCCCAATCAATCCGACATATCAAATTTCATAAGGATCGGCCGACTATATTCTATAGCTGCCATATACATAACTGAACGATTGGAAATGCCATAACTTTGGTGTTTTTAAAGTTAGGAAGTTGGGATTTTTGATGAGTATTAAGAATGCATCATATGAATAATTTTGGAGAATATAATTTGCAGAATATTCTGCAAGGGTATTTCAACTTCGGCTCCGCCCGAAGTTAGCTTTCCTTTCTTGTTCAATTTAACTTTGATCAAATTTTTCACCTATTTTCATGTCAGTTATTTCTAATTTGACTTGTTTAACTTTGACCCAAAATTGAACTTCGAGAGTCCATAACTTTATCAAACTTATGCCGATTCCAAAGTGGCATACCTCTAAAGACTTCTGATTCGATTCTCTAAAAATCTGCATTCAAATTTTTCAATTTAACGTCGATCAAATTTTTCTAATTTGACTTATCTAACGTTGACCCAAAATTGGAATTCGGGAGTCCATAACTTTACCAAACTTAAGCCGATTCCAAAGTGGCATACCTCTAAAGACTTCTGATTCGATTCTTTAAAAATCTGCATTTAAATTTTCGGGAGTCCATAACTTTACCAAACTTAAGCCGATTCCAAAGTGGCATACCTCTAAAGACTTCTGATTCGATTCTCTAAAAATCTGCATTTAAATTTTTCAATGTCAGTTATTTCCAATTTTCCGATGACTTGTAACAGAGTGACTCAAAATTGGACTTAGAGAATCCATAACTTAACCAAATTTAAGCCGATTCCAAAGTGGCATACCTCTAAAGACTTCTGATTCGATTCTCTAAAAATCTGCATTTAAATTTTTCAATGTCAGTTATTTCCAATTTTCCGATGACTTGTAAGAGAGTGACTCAAAATTGGACTTAGAGAGTCCATAACTTTACCAAACTTAAGCCGATTCCAAAGTGGCATACCTCTAAAGACTTCTGATTCGATTCTCTAAAAATCTGCATTCAAATTCTTCAATTTAACTTTGATCAAATTTTTCACCCATTTTCATGTCAGTTATTTCTAATTTGACTTGTTTAACTTTGACCCAAAATTGAACTTCGAGAGTCCATAACTTTACCAAACTTAAGCCAATTCCAAAGTGGCATACCTCTAAAGACTTCTGATTCGATTCTCTAAAAATCTGCATTTAAATTTTTCAATGTCAGTTATTTCCAATTTTCCGATGACTTGTAACAGAGTGACTCAAAATTGGACTTAGAGAATCCATAACTTAACCAAACTTAAGCCGATTCCAAAGTGGCATACCTCTAAAGACTTCTGATTCGATTCTCTAAAAATCTGCATTCAAATTTATCAATTTAACTTTGATCAAATTTTTCACCCATTTTCATGTCAGTTATTTCTAATTTGACTTGTTTAACGTTGACCCAAAATAGGACTTAGAGAGTCCATAACTTAACCAAACTTAAGCCGATTCCAAAGTGGCATACCTCTAAAGACTTCTGATTCGATTCTCTTAAAATCTGCATTCAAATTTTTCAATTTAACGTTGATCAAATTTTTGACCCATTTTCATGTCAGTTATTTCTAGTTTTCCGAGGACTTTTAACAGAGTGACTCAAAATTGGAATTAGAAAGTCCATAACTTTACCAAACTTAAGCCGATTCCAAAATGGCATACCTCTAAAGACTTCTGATTCGATTCTCTTAAAATCTGCATTCAAATTTTTATACCCTTGCAGAGGGTATTATAATTTTGGTCAAAAGTGTGCAACGCAGTGAAGGAGACATCTCCGACCATATAAAGTATATATATTCTTGATCAGGATCACCTCCTGAGTTGATATAGCCATGTCCGTCTGTCCGTCTGTCCGTCTGTCCGTCTGTCTGTCCGTCTGTCTGTCCGTCTGTCTGTCCGTCTGTCTGTCCGTCTGTCTGTTTCTACGCAAACTAGTCGCTCAGTTTTAAAGCTATCGAATTGAAACTTTGCACACACCCTTCTTTCCTTTGCACGCAGTATATAAGTCGGAACGGCCGGGATCGGCCGACTATATCCTATAGCTGCCATATAACTGATTGATCGGAAATGCCATAACTTTCGTGTTTGTAAAGTTAGGAAGTTGGGACTTTCTATGGGTTTTAAATTTGGCCAATCAATCCGACCTACCAAATTTCATAAGGATCGGCCGACTATATCCTATAGCTGCCATATAACTGATTAATCCGAAATGCCATAACTTTGGTGTTTGTAAAGTTAGGAAGTTGGGATTTTCTATGGGTTGTATTTTTGGCCAATCAATCCGACGTTCCCAATTTCATATGGATCGGTCGACTATATCCTATAGCTGCGATATAACTGAACGATCAGAAATGCCATAACTTTGGTGTTTTTAAAGTTAGGAAGTTGGGATTTTTTATGGGTTCTATATTTGGCCAATCAATCTGACCTACCAAATTTTAAAAGGATCGGTCGACTATATTCTATAGCTGCCATATAATTGAACGATCGGAAATGCCATAACATTGGTGTTTTTTTTATACCCTTGCAGAGGGTATTATAATTTTGGTCAAAAGTGTGCAACGCAGTGAAGGAGACATCTCCGACCATATTAAGTATATATATTCTTGATCAGGATCACCTCCTGAGTTGATATAGCCATGTCCGTCTGTCCGTCTGTCCGTCTGTCTGTCCGTCTGTCTGTCCGTCTGTCTGTCCGTCTGTCTGTCCGTCTGTCTGTCCGTCTGTCTGTTTCTACGCAAACTAGTCGCTCAGTTTTAAAGCTATCGAATTGAAACTTTGCACACACCCTTCTTTCCTTTGCACGCAGTATATAAGTCGGAACGGCCGGGATCGGCCGACTATATCCTATAGCTGCCATATAACTGATTGATCGGAAATGCCATAACTTTCGTGTTTGTAAAGTTAGGAAGTTGGGACTTTCTATGGGTTTTAAATTTGGCTAATCAATCCGACCTACCAAATTTCATAAGGATCGGCCGACTATATCCTATAGCTGCCATATAACTGATTAATCCGAAATGCCATAACTTTGGTGTTTGTAAAGTTAGGAAGTTGGGATTTTCTATGGGTTGTATTTTTGGCCAATCAATCCGACGTTCCCAATTTCATATGGATCGGTCGACTATATCCTATAGCTGCGATATAACTGAACGATCAGAAATGCCATAACTTTGGTGTTTTTAAAGTTAGGAAGTTGGGATTTTTTATGGGTTCTATATTTGGCCAATCAATCTGACCTACCAAATTTTAAAAGGATCGGTCGACTATATTCTATAGCTGCCATATAACTGAACGATCGGAAATGCCATAACATTGGTGTTTTTTATACCCTTGCAGAGGGTATTATAATTTTGGTCAAAAGTGTGCAACGCAGTGAAGGAGACATCTCCGACCCTATAAAGTATATATATTCTTGATCAGGATCACCTCCTGAGTTGATATAGCCATGTCCGTCTGTCCGTCTGTCCGTCTGTCCGTCTGTCCGTCTGTCTGTTTCTACGCAAACTAGTCTCTCAGTTTTAAAGCTATCGGATTGAAACTTTGACACACCCTTCTTTCCTTTGCACGCAGTATATAAGTCGGAACGGCCGGGATCGGCCGACTATATCCTATAGCTGCCATATAACTGATTGATCGGAAATGCCATAACTTTCGTGTTTGTAAAGTTAGGAAGTTGGGATTTTCTATGGGTTTTATATTTGGCCAATCAATCCGACCTACCAAATTTCATAAGGATCGGCCAACTATATCCTATAGCTGCCATATAACTGATTGATCGGAAATGCCATAACTTTGGTGTTTGTAAAGTTAGAAAGTTGGGATTTTCTATGGGTTTTATATTTGGCCAATCAATCCGACCTACCAAATTTCATAAGGATCGGCCGACTATATCCTATAGCTGCCATATAACGATTGATCGGAAATGCCATAACTTTGGTGTTTGTAAAGTTAGAAAGTTGGGATTTTCTATGGGTTTTATATTTGGCCAATCAATCCGACCCACCAAATTTCATAAGGATCGGCCGACTATATCCTATAGCTGCCATATAACTGATTGATCGGAAATGCCATAACTTTGGTGTTTGTAAAGTTAGGAAGTTGGGATTTTCTATGGATTTTATTTTTGGCCAATCAATCCGACCTATCAAATTTCATAAGGATCGGCCGACTATATCCTATAGCTGCCATATAACAGAACGATTGGAAATGCCATAACTTTGTTGTTGTTAAAGTTAGGAAGTTCGGATTTTTATGAGTATTAAGAATGCATCATATGAATAATTTTGGAGAATATAATTTACAGAGTATTCTGCAAGGGTATATCAACTTCGGCTCCGCCCGAAGTTAGCTTTCCTTTCTTGTTTTATTTTTAAAGTTAGGATATTGGGATTTTTTATGGGTTTTATATTTGGCCAATCAATCTGACCTACCAAATTTCATAAGGATCGGACGACTATATTCTATAGCTGCCATTTAACTGAACGATCGGAAATGCTATAACATTGGTGTTTTTAAAGTTAGGAAATTGGGTTTTTTTATTGGTTTTTTATTTGGTCAATCTATCTATTTCATAAGGATCTTTGGTGTGTTTTTCAGATTTAATTTTAAACCTAATTTAGAATTGTTATTGAGCACTGGTACATATAAGAAAATTTGTACTTAGTCATAGAATATGTCATAGAATATAAAATCAATCAATAAAATTCAACCCCCTCGAACTTTTCCTTAATGGTAATGCCAACTTTTGAGAAATAGATTTATTAAATATTATTTTGAATCTATCGCCGATACATTTTTATACCCTTGCAGAGGTTATTATAATTTTGGTCAAAAGTGTGCAACGCAGTGAAGGAGACATCTCCGACCCTATAAAGTATATATATTCTTGATCAGGATCACCTCCTGAGTTGATATAGCCATGTCCGTCTGTCCGTCTGTCCGTCTGTCTGTCCGTCTGTCTGTCCGTCTGTCTGTCCGTCTGTCTGTCCGTCTGTCTGTCCGTCTGTCTGTCCGTCTGTCTGTCCGTCTGTCTGTCCGTCTGTCTGTCCGTCTGTCTGTCCGTTGTCTGTCCGTCTGTCTGTCCGTCTGTCTGTTTCTACGCGAACTAGTCTCTCAGTTTTAAAGATATCGAATTGAAACTTTGCACACACCCTTCTTTCCTTTGCACGCAGTATATAAGTCGGAACGGCCGGGATCGGCCGACTATATCCTATAGCTGCCATATAACTGATTGATCGGAAATGCCATAACTCTGCTGTTTGTTAAGTTAGGAAGTTGGGATTTTCTATGGGTTTTATATTTGGCCAATCAATCCGACCTACCAAATTTCATAAGGATCGGTCGACTATATCTTATAGCTGCCATATAACTGATTGATCGGAAATGCCATAACTTAAGTGTTTGTTAAGTTAGGAAGTTGGAATTTTCTATGGGTTTTTTTTTGCCCAATCAATCCGACATATCAAATTTCATAAGGATCGGCCGACTATATTCTATAGCTGCCATATACATAACTGAACGATTGGAAATGCCATAACTTTGGTGTTTTTAAAGTTAGGAAGTTGGGATTTTTGATGAGTATTAAGAATGCATCATATGAATAATTTTGGAGAATATAATTTGCAGAATATTCTGCAAGGGTATTTCAACTTCGGCTCCGCCCGAAGTTAGCTTTCCTTTCTTGTTCAATTTAACTGTGATCAAATTTTTCACCCATTTTCATGTCAGTTATTTCTTATTTGACTTGTTTAACTTTGACCCAAAATTGAACTTCGAGAGTCCATAACTTAACCAAACTTAGGCCGATTCCAAAGTGGCATACCTCTTTAGACTTCTGATTCGATTCTCTAAAAATCTGCATTCAAATTTTTCAATTTAACGTTGATCAAATTTTTGAACCATTTTCATGTCAGTTATTTCTAGTTTTCCGAGGACTTCTAACAGAGTGACTCAAAATTGGACTTAGAGAGTCCATAACTTTACCAAACTTAAGCCGATTCCAAAGTGGCATACCTCTTAAGACTTCTGATTCGATTCTCTAAAAATCTGCATTCAAATTTTTCAATTTAACTTTGATCAAATTTTTCACCCATTTTCATGTCAGTTATTTCTTATTTGACTTGTTTAACTTTGACCCAAAATTGAACTTCGAGAGTCCATAACGTTACCAAACTTAAGCCGATTCCAAAGTGGCATACCTCTAAAGACTTCTGATTCGATTCTCTAAAAATCTGCATTCAAATTTTTCAATTTAACGTTGATCAAATTTTTGACCCATTTTCATGTCAGTTATTTCTAGTTTTCCGAGGACTTGTAACAGAGTGACCCAAAATAGGACTTAGAGAGTCCATAACTTAACCAAACTTAAGCCGATTCCAAAGTGGCAAACCTCTAAAGACTTCTGATTCGATTCTCTAAAAATCTGCATTCAAATTTTTCAATTTAACGTTGATCAAATTTTTGACCCATTTTCATGTCAGTGATTTCTAGTTTTCCGAGGACTTTTAACAGAGTGACACAAAATTGGACTTAGAGAGTCCATAACTTTACCAAACTTAAGCCGATTCCAAAGTGGCATACCTCTTAAGACTTCTGATTCGATTCTCTAAAAATCTGCATTCAAATTTTTCAATTTAACTGTGATCAAATTTTTCACCCATATTTATGTCAGTTATTTCCTATTTGACTTGTTTAACTTTGACCCAAAATTGAACTTCGAGAGTCCATAATTTTACCAAGCTAAAGCCGATTGCAAAGTGGCATACCTCTAAAGACTTCTGATTCGATTCTCTAAAAATCTGCATTCAAATTTTTCAATTTAACGTCGATTAATTTTTTGACCCATTTTCATGTCAGTTATTTCTAATTTGACTTGTTTAACTTTGACCCAAAATTGAACTTCGAGAGTCCATAACGTTACCAAACTTAAGCCGATTCCAAAGTGGCATACTTCTAAAGACTTCTGATTCGATTCTCTAAAAATCTGCATTCAAATTTTTCAATTTAACGTTGATCAAATTTTTGACCCATTTTCATGTCAGTTATTTCTAGTTTTCCGAGGACTTGTAACAGAGTGACTCAAAATTGGACTTAGAGAGTCCATAACTTTATCAAACTTAAGCCGATTCCAAAGTGGCATACCTCTAAAGACTTCTGATTCGTTTCTCTAAAAATCTGCATTCAAATTTTTAAACCCTTGCAGAGGGTATTATAATTTTGGTCAAAAGTGTGCAACGCAGTGAAGGAGACATCTCCGACCCTATAAAGTATATATATTCTTGATCAGGATCACCTCCTGAGTTGATATAGCCATGTCCGTCTGTCCGTCTGTCTGGCCGTCTATCTGTCCGTCTGTCTGTTTCTACGCGAACTAGTCTCTCAGTTTTAAAGATATCGAATTGAAACTTTGCACACACCCTTCTTTCCTTTGCACGCAGTATATAAGTCGGAACGGCCGGGATCGGCCGACTATATCCTATAGCTGCCATATAACTGATTGATCGGAAATGCCATAACTCTGCTGTTTGTTAAGTTAGGAAGTTGGGACTCTCTATGGGTATTATATTTGGCCAATCAATCCGACGTACCAAATTTCATAAGGATCGGCCGACTATATCCTATAGCTGCTATATAACTGATTGATCGGAAATGCCATAACTTTGGTGTTTGTAAAGTTAGGAAGCTGGGATTTTCTATGGGTTTTATATTTGACCAATTAATCCGACCTATTAAATTTCATAAGGAGCGGACGACTATATCTTATAGCTGCCATATAACTGATTGATCGGAAATGCCATAACTTTAGTGTTTGTTAAGTTAGGAAGTTGGGATTTTCTATGGGTTTTATTTTTGCCCAATCAATCCGACATATCAAATTTCATAAGGATCGGCCGACAATATTCTAAAGCTGCCATATACATAACTGAACGATTGGAAATGCCATAACTTTGGTGTTTTTAAAGTTAGGAAGTTTGGATTTTTTATGAGTATTAAGAATGCATCATATGAATAATTTTGGAGAATATAATTTGCAGAATATCCTGCAAGGGTATTTCAACTTCGGCTCCGCCCGAAGTTAGCTTTCCTTTCTTGTTCAATTTAACTTTGATCAAATTTTTCACCCATTTTCATGTCAGTTATTTCTAATTTGACTTGTTTAACGTTGACCCAAAATAGGACTTAGAGAGTCCATAACTTAACCAAACTTAAGCCGATTCCAAAGTGGCATACCTCTAAAGACTTCTGATTCGATTCTCTAAAAATCTGCATTCAAATTTTTCAATTTAACGTTGATCAAATTTTTGACCCATTTTCATGTCAGTTATTTCTAGTTTTCCGAGGACTTTTAACAGAGTGACTCAAAATTGGACTTAGAGAGTCCATAACTTTACCAAACTTAAGCCAATTCCAAAGTGGCATACCTCTAAAGACTTCTGATTCGATTCTCTAAAAATCTGCATTCAAATTTTTCAATTTAACTGTGATCAAATTTTTCACCCATTTTCATGTCAGTTATTTCTTATTTGACTTGTTTAACTTTGACCCAAAATTGAACTTCGAGAGTCCATAACTTTACCAAGCTAAAGCCGATTGCAAAGTGGCATACCTCTAAAGACTTCTGATTCGATTCTCTAAAAATCTGCATTCAAATTTTTCAATTTAACGTCGATTAATTTTTTGACCCATTTTCATGTCAGTTATTTCTAGATTTCCGAGGACTTGTAACAGAGTGACTAAAAATTGGACTTAGAGAGTCCATAACTTTACCAAACTTAAGCCGATTCCAAAGTGGCATACCTCTAAAGACTTCTGATTCGATTCTCTAAAAGATCTGCATTCAAATTTTTCAATTTAACTTTGATCAAATTTTTCACCCATTTTCATGTCAGTTATTTCTAATTTGACTTGTTTAACTTTGACCCAAAATTGAACTTCGAGAGTCCCTAACTTAATCAAACTTAAGCCGATTCCAAAGTGGCATACCTCTAAAGACTTCTAATTCGATTCTCTTAAAATCTGCATTCAAATTTTTCAATTTAACGTTGATCAAATTTTTGACCCATTTTCATGTCAGTTATTTCTAGTTTTCCGAGGACTTTTTAACAGAGTGACTCAAAATTGGAATTAGAAAGTCCATAACTTTACCAAACTTAAGCCGATTCCAAAATGGCATACCTCTAAAGACTTCTGATTCGATTCTCTTAAAATCTGCATTCAAATTTTTCAATTTAACTGTGATCAAATTTTTCACCCATTTTCATGTCAGTTATTTCTTATTTGACTTGTTTAACTTTGACCCAAAATTGAACTTCGAGTGACCATAACTTAACCAAACTTAGGCCGATTCCAAAGTGGCATACCTCTTTAGACTTCTGATTCGATTCTCTAAAAATCTGCATTCAAATTTTTCAATTTAACGTTGATCAAATTTTTGAACCATTTTCATGTCAGTTATTTCTAGTTTTCCGAGGACTTCTAACAGAGTGACTCAAAAATTGGACTTAGAGAGTCCATAACTTTACCAAACTTAAGCCGATTCCAAAGTGGCATACCTCTAAAGACTTCTGATTCGATTCTCTAAAAATCTGCATTCAAATTTTTCAATTTAACTTTGATCAAATTTTTCACCCATTTTTATGTCAGTTATTTCTTATTTGACTTGTTTAACTTTGACCCAAAATTGAACTTCGAGAGTCCATAACGTTACCAAACTTAAGCCGATTCCAAAGTGGCATACCTCTAAAGACTTCTGATTCGATTCTCTAAAAATCTGCATTCAAATTTTTCAATTTAACGTTGATCAAATTTTTGACCCATTTTCATGTCAGTTATTTCTAGTTTTCCGAGGACTTGTAACAGAGTGACCCAAAATAGGACTTAGAGAGTCCATAACTTAACCAAACTTAAGCCGATTCCAAAGTGGCAAACCTCTAAAGACTTCTGATTCGATTCTCTAAAAATCTGCATTCAAATTTTTCAATTTAACGTTGATCAAATTTTTGACCCATTTTCATGTCAGTGATTTCTAGTTTTCCGAGGACTTTTAACAGAGTGACACAAAATTGGACTTAGAGAGTCCATAACTTTACCAAACTTAAGCCGATTCCAAAGTGGCATACCTCTAAAGACTTCTGATTCGATTCTCTAAAAATCTGCATTCAAATTTTTCAATTTAACTGTGATCAAATTTTTCACCCATATTTATGTCAGTTATTTCCTATTTGACTTGTTTAACTTTGACCCAAAATTGAACTTCGAGAGTCCATAATTTTACCAAGCTAAAGCCGATTGCAAAGTGGCATACCTCTAAAGACTTCTGATTCGATTCTCTAAAAATCTGCATTCAAATTTTTCAATTTAACGTCGATTAATTTTTTGACCCATTTTCATGTCAGTTATTTCTAATTTGACTTGTTTAACTTTGACCCAAAATTGAACTTCGAGAGTCCATAACGTTACCAAACTTAAGCCGATTCCAAAGTGGCATACTTCTAAAGACTTCTGATTCGATTCTCTAAAAATCTGCATTCAAATTTTTCAATTTAACGTTGATCAAATTTTTTGACCCATTTTCATGTCAGTTATTTCTAGTTTTCCGAGGACTTGTAACAGAGTGACTCAAAATTGGACTTAGAGAGTCCATAACTTTATCAAACTTAAGCCGATTCCAAAGTGGCATACCTCTAAAGACTTCTGATTCGTTTCTCTAAAAATCTGCATTCAAATTTTTAAACCCTTGCAGAGGGTATTATAATTTTGGTCAAAAGTGTGCAACGCAGTGAAGGAGACATCTCCGACCCTATAAAGTATATATATTCTTGATCAGGATCACCTCCTGAGTTGATATAGCCATGTCCGTCTGTCCGTCTGTCTGGCCGTCTATCTGTCCGTCTGTCTGTTTCTACGCGAACTAGTCTCTCAGTTTTAAAGATATCGAATTGAAACTTTGCACACACCCTTCTTTCCTTTGCACGCAGTATATAAGTCGGAACGGCCGGGATCGGCCGACTATATCCTATAGCTGCCATATAACTGATTGATCGGAAATGCCATAACTCTGCTGTTTGTTAAGTTAGGAAGTTGGGACTCTCTATGGGTATTATATTTGGCCAATCAATCCGACGTACCAAATTTCATAAGGATCGGCCGACTATATCCTATAGCTGCTATATAACTGATTGATCGGAAATGCCATAACTTTGGTGTTTGTAAAGTTAGGAAGCTGGGATTTTCTATGGGTTTTATATTTGACCAATTAATCCGACCTATTAAATTTCATAAGGAGCGGACGACTATATCTTATAGCTGCCATATAACTGATTGATCGGAAATGCCATAACTTTAGTGTTTGTTAAGTTAGGAAGTTGGGATTTTCTATGGGTTTTATTTTTGCCCAATCAATCCGACATATCAAATTTCATAAGGATCGGCCGACAATATTCTAAAGCTGCCATATACATAACTGAACGATTGGAAATGCCATAACTTTGGTGTTTTTAAAGTTAGGAAGTTTGGATTTTTTATGAGTATTAAGAATGCATCATATGAATAATTTTGGAGAATATAATTTGCAGAATATCCTGCAAGGGTATTTCAACTTCGGCTCCGCCCGAAGTTAGCTTTCCTTTCTTGTTCAATTTAACTTTGATCAAATTTTTCACCCATTTTCATGTCAGTTATTTCTAATTTGACTTGTTTAACGTTGACCCAAAATAGGACTTAGAGAGTCCATAACTTAACCAAACTTAAGCCGATTCCAAAGTGGCATACCTCTAAAGACTTCTGATTCGATTCTCTAAAAATCTGCATTCAAATTTTTCAATTTAACGTTGATCAAATTTTTGACCCATTTTCATGTCAGTTATTTCTAGTTTTCCGAGGACTTTTAACAGAGTGACTCAAAATTGGACTTAGAGAGTCCATAACTTTACCAAACTTAAGCCGATTCCAAAGTGGCATACCTCTAAAGACTTCTGATTCGATTCTCTAAAAATCTGCATTCAAATTTTTCAATTTAACTGTGATCAAATTTTTCACCCATTTTCATGTCAGTTATTTCTTATTTGACTTGTTTAACTTTGACCCAAAATTGAACTTCGAGAGTCCATAACTTTACCAAGCTAAAGCCGATTGCAAAGTGGCATACCTCTAAAGACTTCTGATTCGATTCTCTAAAAATCTGCATTCAAATTTTTCAATTTAACGTCGATTAATTTTTTGACCCATTTTCATGTCAGTTATTTCTAGATTTCCGAGGACTTGTAACAGAGTGACTAAAAATTGGACTTAGAGAGTCCATAACTTTACCAAACTTAAGCCGATTCCAAAGTGGCATACCTCTAAAGACTTCTAATTCGATTCTCTTAAAATCTGCATTCAAATTTTTCAATTTAACGTTGATCAAATTTTTGACCCATTTTCATGTCAGTTATTTCTAATTTGACTTTTTAACTTTGACCCAAAATTGAACTTCGAGAGTCCATAACTTTACCAAGCTTAAGCCGATTGCAAAGTGGCATACCTCTAAAGACTTCTAATTCGATTCTCTAAAAATCTGCATTTAAATTTTCGGGAGTCCATAACTTTACCAAACTTAAGCCGATTCCAAAGTGGTATACCTCTAAAGACTTCTGATTCGATTCTCTAAAAATCTGCATTTAAATTTTTCAATGTCAGTTATTTCCAATTTTCCGATGACTTGTAACAGAGTGACTCAAAATTGGACTTAGAGAATCCATAACTTAACCAAACTTAAGCCGATTCCAAAGTGGCATACCTCTAAAGACTTCTGATTCGATTCTCTAAAAATCTGCATTCAAATTTTTCAATTTAACTGTGATCAAATTTTTCACCCATTTTCTTGTCAGTTATTTCTAATTTGACTTGTTTAACTTTGACCCAAAATTGAACTTCGAGAGTCCATAACTTTACCAAACTTAAGCCGATTCCAAAGTGGCAAACCTCTAAAAACTTCTGATTCGATTCTCTAAAAATCTGCATTTAAATTTTTCAATGTCAGTTATTTCCAATTTTCCAATGACTTGTAACAGAGTGACTCAAAATTGGACTTAGAGAATCCATAACTTAACCAAACTTAAGCCGATTCCAAAGTGGCATACCTCTAAAGACTTCTGATTCGATTCTCTATAAATCTGCACTCATATTTTTCAATTTAACGTTGATCAAATTTTTCTAATTTGACTTATTTAACGTTGACCCAAAATTGGACTTCGGGAGTCCATAACTTTACCAAACTTAAGCCGATTCCAAAGTGGCATACCTCTAAAGACTTCTGAATCGATTCTCTAAAAATCTGCATTTAAATTTTTCAATGTCAGTTATTTCCAATTTTCCGATGACTTGTAACAGAGTGACTCACAATTGGACTTAGAGAATCCATAACTTAACCAAACTTTAGCCGATTCCAAAGTGGCATACCTCTAAAGACTTCTGATTCGATTCTCTAAAAATCTGCATTCAAATTTTTCAATTTAACTGTGATCAAATTTTTCACCCATTTTCATATCAGTTATTTCTAATTTGACTTGTTTAACTTTGACCCAAAATTGAACTTCGAGAGTCCATAACTTTACCAAACTTAAGCCGATTCCAAAGTGGCATACCTCTAAAAACTTCTGATTCGATTCTCTAAAAATCTGCATTCAAATTTTTCAATTTAACGTTGATCAAATTTTTGACCCATTTTCATGTCAGTTATTTCTAGTTTTCCGAGGACTTTTAACAGAGTGACTCAAAATTGGACTTAGAGAGTCCATAACTTTATCAAACTTAAGCCGATTCCAAAGTGGCTTACCTCTAAAGACTTCTGATTCGATTCTCTAAAAATCTGCATTCAAATTTTTCAATTTAACTTTGATCAAATTTTTCACCCATTTTCATGTCAGTTATTTCTAATTTGACTTTTTTAACGTTGACCCAAAATAGGACTTAGAGAGTCCATAACTTAACCAAACTTAAGCCGATTCCAAAGTGGCATACCTCTAAAGACTTCTGATTCGATTCTCTCAAAATCTGCATTTAAATTTTTCAATGTCAGTTATTTCCAATTTTCCGATGACTTGTAACAGAGTGACTCAAAATTGGACTTAGAGAATCCATAACTTAACCAAACTTAAGCCGATTCCAAAGTGGCATACCTCTAAAGACTTCTGATTTGATTCTCTATAAATCTGCATTCAAATTTTTCAATTTAACTTTGATCAAATTTTTCACCCATTTTCATGTCAGTTATTTCTAATTTGACTTGTTTAACTTTGACCCAAAATTGAACTTCGAGAGTCCATAACTTTACCAAGCTAAAGCTGATTGCAAAGTGGCATACCTCTAAAGACTTCTGATTCGATTCTCTAAAAATCTGCATTCAAATTTTTCAATTTTTTTTTTTTTTTTTTTTTGTAAATATATGCTTTATTTATTGAATCTTCTCTATATGAGA
The DNA here is from genome assembly GCF_018152115.1 of Drosophila rhopaloa. NCBI lineage: Eukaryota > Metazoa > Arthropoda > Insecta > Diptera > Drosophilidae > Drosophila > Drosophila rhopaloa. The sequence goes on from NW_025335023.1 coordinate 1,139,531, forward strand.
CTAACAATAAGTATATCAAATCTTAAGAATATAACTTAACTTACAGTCATGTAGACTGAATTTAGACTAACGGGCCCTAATATTTATTGCTGGGCTGGTAGATCGTTACGATGCAGACGAGTTCTGTTCGAAACCCGTCTTAGGTTCCTTGCGAGATTATTTGGGTGCAGTGTAAGCTTGTTATGGTAGGCCGCTTTCTGCTTTGCTATTTCATCTTTGACCGGTGGTATGCCCAGGTCCCTGTGGATGTTTTCGTTCCGAACATACCATGGTGCCCCAGTGATTGTTCGCAGGATTTTTGATTGTGAGCGCTGTATGATGTCAACGTTGCTGTTGCTCGCGTTCCCCCAGAGCTGGGAGCCGTAGGTCCAAATGGGCTTGAGGGTGGAGTTGTAGAGAAGTACTTTAAAGTCCAGACACAGGGGTGATCGAGAATTTATAATCCAGTGTAGGCTGCTAGCTTTAAGTCTGAGATGTACTTTCTTGCATTCAATGTGCCTCCGCCAGGTTAGGCGTCTGTCGAGGTGGACGCCGAGATATGTTACATCGCTGGCTTGGGGAATCTGCGTACCATTCAAAGTTAGCGGCGGGCACGATTGTCTGTTAAGGGTAAACGTTATATGTTTACACTTTTGTTCATTAATTTTGATTCGCCAGTCTGATAGCCACTTTTCAACTACCACCAAATGATCAGCCAGTTGAGCTGTTGCTCTAGTTGGGCATCTCGAGCGGCTCAGGATTGCGGTGTCGTCAGCAAATGTGGACGTAGTCAGCCTCTCGTTCGTAGGGATGTCTGCTGTGTATAGGATAAACAGGGTAGGGCCCAGGGCGCTACCTTGTGGGACTCCGGCTTCAATGTTATACTCGTTGGATGTCGTTGTATTGCATCTAACCTCAAAGACTCTGTGGTAGAGGTACGACTTAAGTAACTTATGAGTGTTTTCTGGCAGTAATGTTATGATTTTATGCATAAGGCCTTCAAGCCACACTCGGTCGAATGCCTGAGAGACGTCGAGGAATATCGCACTACAATATTCCCGATGTTCGAAGGCTGTACGAATTTCTGAAGTTATCCGGTTGACTTGCTCGATGGTTCCGTGGCTTTCACGAAACCCGAATTGATGTGCCGGGATTAAGTTTTGTTCTCTTAAGTATGGTGTAATGCGCGTGAGCAGGCATTTTTCCAGTAATTTGGACAGGCACGATAGTAAGCTTATTGGCCTGTACGATGAGGGAATTGTGTGGTCTTTGCCAGGCTTCGGTATCATTATAACCACGGACTTTTTCCATTTTTTGGGGTAGTAGCCAAGTTTTGCGATCCCGTTAAATAGCTTGCATATAACATCCACTGCGCAGTTTGGAAGTTCAATTATCATTTTTGGGGTTATTAGGTCGGCCCCTGGAGCCTTTTCGGTTTTATTTGCTTCCTAATGACGTTAGCAATTTCAGGTGTTTGAAACAAAATCGGGTTAATTGCAATTTCAGAGCTAAACGGCGGTAGTTGAAGAGAGTTTGTGGCGGCGTTCGGCTGAAATACATTTCGTAGGTGTAAGGCAAATGTTTCGGCTCTGTCTTCGTCACTGCGGGCCCAAGTACCCGAGGAGTTTCTAATCGGAGTGACTGATTCTATCGGAGAGCTTAAATTTGGGTGAGCTCTCCACAAAGGATGCTTTGTACTGGTCGGCGACAGTTTCTCGATGTACCGGCGCTGCGCAAGCTCCTCTTCTTGCTTGAGGGTTTTGGTGAGTCTGCGGGTGGCATCATTATAGAGTTGCTTCGAATGGGGCGATCTGCAGGATTGCCAAACGCGTCGTAGACGTCGTTTTTCCCGAACCAGTTGTTCGATTTGCAGATTAGTTTTGTATTGGTTGCTACGCACGATTGTCTCTTCTGGTGTTGAGATTTTGGCTGCTGCCACGAGTACTGACTCCAGGGCATCAGCACAGAAGTCGATGTCGTTCTCTATGTTTAACTGTGGTGTTAGTTCAATGTGGGAACTTACGTACTTTTTGTACTTTAGCCAGTTGGTTCTAGTCGAGGTCAGCCTGAAGGGGTGCTCGATTACTTTCGGGCTTTGAAGGAAAGTTATTAAAACAGGCGAGTGGTCCGATGATAAGTCCGATAGCGATTTGGCGCTGACTAAATTTCTTGGGATGTTCTTGGTCACAGCGAAGTCAATTAAGTCCGGGAGTTTTCTGGGGTCAGCTGGCCAATATGTGGGGCTGCCAGGGGAGACATAGTCGAGTTTGTTGCTCAAATTTATGATTGCTTTATACAGTTGTCTTCCTTTGGGCGTCACTAGTCTTGATCCCCAGTGCGTGTGCTTGGCGTTGTAGTCTCCTCCTGCTATAAAGCGATCTCCGAGTGAATTGTAGAAGTCCATGAATTGCTCTTCAGTTATTGTAAAACGCGGTGGGCAATAGACAGCGGCTATAGTGATACTGCCGTTGCCTGCTTGTAGTTTTATAGATGTAGCCTGCAAATAATTTGTTGCAAACCTCTGGTGAAAGTGGTGCTTAATGCGTTCCCTGATTAGGATTCCAGTTCCTCCGTGAGCCTTACCGTCCGGATGATCTGTGCAGTATGAAGTATAACCTCTTATTTGGAAGTTGTATTTACTTGTGAGATGCGTTTCTGCCAGCAGCATTACATCTATTTGGTTTTCATTGAGGAATTGAGTTATTTCAAGTTTGTGCCGTGAAACGCCATTGGCATTCCACATGGATATTCGAAGACAAGACATCGATTATTTAGATTGTTGGGATGTGAGCAAATTTATTAAAATGTTTTGATTTTGCATAAGGTTTGTCATTGTTGTTTTCATGAAGGACATAAATTCCATCATACCCTGTTGTAAAGTCAGCATCATGGTTTCCATGCTGTTTGGTATTTGTCCTATTGCTTGCTGAGGTGTTATTATATTATGCTCAGAGCAATGAGCTTGTGGGAACCCCGTCTGATTGGCAAGTCCTGATTTTAGGGCACTGGCGTATGAAAACCCATTTGTGTTGAGGGGCCCAAATGAAGATCTGGCTGCTTTCGCAAAGAAAACATTAGGTGTGGTTTGGGATTGCACGTACGCATTTCGTGCATTCTGGGAGCGTGCTTGTTTTGCTTGTTGAAACTGACTCTTCAGCTCTTTATAGACCGGGCAGCCTCTGTAGTTTGCGGTATGGTTATCTCCACAGTTAGCGCATTTCTTTGTCTTTGGGTCTTCTTTGCTTGCAGGGCAAGGTTCGGATTTGTGGAAGCCACCACAAGCTACGCAGACTGAACGAAGCCCGCAGTTATTTCTGGTGTGTCCATACTCTTGGCAGTTTGTGCATTGCAGCGGGCCATTCCGCTTATGCGGTTCTTCAACAGTAATCCTTCTGTGCAACAGGTATTGCAGTTTATAGATCGGGTGCACTTCATTTTTCTTCAAGGCTCTGCTTTCAGGCTCCAGTTCGACCTTAAAGAGTGGTTGCGGCTTTTATTTTTGTTGATAATATTAATAATATTTTTGGAGAAGAATCCTTTTTCTTTCAGTGCCTCTTTTACCTCATTGGTGGATACGTCGGGCTCTATGCCCTTTAGCACTACTTGCAAGCCCTTGCTACTCTTGAGCTGGTACGTGTAGTAGGGTTTCCTAGCCTCGTCTAGGTAATTTGTTACAGCTCTGAATTGATCTTCAGTTTTAGCTTGAAGCTTTGTTTCATGAATATTCCCTTTAACAAGGGGAGTAACATAAAAGTTGTCATTCCCGACCAGCGCAACAATTTTCTTTACTAGGGTATTTGAATTCTGTTCCCTTATGTAAATTGGTGGGGGCTTTGGTTTCTTTTGAACAGCCTGTCCAGATTCGGATTGATTATTATCAATTTCCGACAATAGGGCGAATCTGTTGTTACTAGATGCCCCTGGTTGTTCGCTGCCTTTATTAGGGCAATTTTGTTTTGGTTTATTTCCAACCATTTTATTTTGCGGGCTTAGCTTCCGTTTGATTTGGATGTAACGGTCCATGCCAGTCTGTATAGCCGGACCCACTTGTTGTTGTTTGATATTGCCGATATTGGCACTCGTACTTACACTTGGCTTTGTAGTTTTATTCGGCGCTGCAGAAGTTGCAAACGCATTCGAAATCGCGTTGTTGTTAACGGCGACCGTTGATGTTGTTGTTGCAGTGGCTGCGGTTGCAGAAATTAACGAGGTCGCAGTGCTCGTGGCTGGTGAGCTGTGAGTCGAAGCTGGGGGTGGGGTTCTACACTGCAAGCTCCATGAAGTGGGAGTTGGTGTGAGTAGGGCGGGAGAACAAGACCGCGCTCTCGCACTGTCAATGGTCAGTAGGGCTGAGTTGCTCTTTGAAGAAGTTTTTTCTACTTCTGTATCACGGGTTGAGAAATAAGAAATATAACTGTTTCTCTGGTCTACGGAGCTTCTACGCTCATTTTTTGAATCGCCGCTCATTGAGCTATCACTCGTGGCACTTCTTAGTTTTTATAATAACTTTGCACTAGTTTTTTACATAGCACTAATTATTATTTACTGTTTTTAGCAATAAGATTGCCTTTATTACACCACTCTAGTATTTTTAGTTATTGTTTTTCACTTTTGAGCGGTTTTTTTACGGAGCTCGCGCAAAACACGTCTGCACTCTCCGGCTGTTGTTTAAATCATTTTTCAATTTAACGTCGATTAATTTTTTGACCCATTTTCATGTCAGTTATTTCTAGATTTCCGAGGACTTGTAACAGAGTGACTAAAAATTGGACTTAGACAGTCCATAACTTTACCAAACTTAAGCCGATTCCAAAGTGTCATACCTCTAAAGACTTCTGATTCGATTCTCTAAAAATCTGCATTCAAATTTTTCAATTTAACTTTCATCAAAAACAACAAACAATAGCCGGAGAGTGCAGACGTGTTTTGCGCGAGCTCCGGAAAAAAACCGCTCCAAAGTGAAAAACAATAACTAAAAATACTAGAGTGGTGTAATAAAGGCAATCTTATTGCTAACAAGAAAGGAAAGCTAACTTCGGGCGGAGCCGAAGTTGATATACCCTTGCAGAATACTCTGTAAATTATATTCTCCAAAATTATTCATATGATGCATTCTTAATACTCATAAAAAATCCGAACTTCCTAACTTTAACAACAACAAAGTTATGGCATTTCCAATCGTTCAGTTATATGGCAGCTATAGGATATAGTAAAAAAATAAAATCCATAGAAAATCCCAACTTCCTAACTTTACAAACACCAAAGTTATGGCATTTCCGATCAATCAGTTATATGGCAGCTATAGGATATAGTCGGCCGATCCTTATGAAATTTGGTAGGTCGGATTGATTGGCCAAAAATAAAATCCATAGAAAATCCCAACTTCCTAACTTAACAAACACCAAAGTTATGGCATTTCCGATCAATCAGTTATATGGCAGCTATAGGATATAGTCGGCCGATCCTTATGAAATTTGGTGGGTCGGATTGATTGGCCAAATATAAAACCCATAGAAAATCCCAACTTTCTAACTTTACAAACACCAAAGTTATGGCATTTCCGATCAATCAGTTATATGGCAGCTATAGGATATAGTCGGCCGATCCTTATGAAATTTGGTGGGTCGGATTGATTGGCCAAATATAAAACCCATAGAAAATCCCAACTTTCTAACTTTACAAACACCAAAGTTATGGCATTTCCGATCAATCAGTTATATGGCAGCTATAGGATATAGTCGGCCGATCCTTATGAAATTTGGTAGGTCGGATTGATTGGCCAAATATAAAACCCATAGAAAATCCCAACTTTCTAACTTTACAAACACCAAAGTTATGGCATTTCCGATCAATCAGTTATATGGCAGCTATAGGATATAGTCGGCCGATCCCGGCCGTTCCGACTTATATACTGCGTGCAAAGGAAAGAAGGGTGTGTGCAAAGTTTCAATCCGATAGCTTTAAAACTGAGAGACTAGTTTGCGTAGAAACAGACAGACGGACAGACGGACAGACGGACATGGCTATATCAACTCAGGAGGTGATCCTGATCAAGAATATATATACTTTATAGGGTCGGAGATGTCTCCTTCACTGCGTTGCACACTTTTGACCAAAATTATAATACCCTCTGCAAGGGTATAAAAACAGTAAATACTAATTAGTGCTATGTAAAAAACTAGTGCAAAGTTATTATAAAAACTAAGAAGTGCCACGAGTGATAGCTCAATGAGCGGCGATTCAAAAAATGAGCGTAGAAGCTCCGTAGACCAGAGAAACAGTTATATTTCTTATTTCTCAACCCGCGATACAGAAGTAGAAAGAACTTCTTCAAAGAGCAACTCAGCCCTACTGACCATTGACAGTGCGAGAGCACGGTCTTGTTCTCCCGCCCTACTCACACCAACTCCCACTTCATGGAGCTTGCAGTGTAGAACCCCCCCCCCCAGCTTCGACTAACAGCTCACCAGCCACGAGCACTGCGACCTCGTTAATTTCTGCAACCGCAGCCACTGCAACAACAACATCAACGGTCGCCGTTAACAACAACGCGATTTCGAATGCGTTTGCAACTTCTGCAGCGCCGAATAAAACTACAAAGCCAAGTGTAAGTACGAGTGCCAATATCGGCAATATCAAACAACAACAAGTGGGTCCGGCTATACAGACTGGCATGGACCGTTACATCCAAATCAAACGGAAGCTAAGCCCGCAAAATAAAATGGTTGGAAATAAACCAAAACAAAATTGCCCTAATAAAGGCAGCGAACAACCAGGGGCATCTAGTAACAACAGATTCGCCCTATTATCGGAAATTGATAATAATCAATCCGAATCTGGACAGGCTGTTCAAAAGAAACCAAAGCCCCCACCAATTTACATAAGGGAACAGAACTCAAATACCCTAGTAAAGAAAATTGTTGCGCTGGTCGGGAATGACAACTTTTATGTTACTCCCCTTGTTAAAGGGAATATTCATGAAACAAAGCTTCAAGCTAAAACAGAAGATCAATTCAGAGCTGTAACAAATTACCTAGACGAGGCTAGGAAACCCTACTACACGTACCAGCTCAAGAGTAGCAAGGGCTTGCAAGTAGTGCTAAAGGGCATAGAGCCCGACGTATCCACCAATGAGGTAAAAGAGGCACTGAAAGAAAAAGGATACTTCTCCAAAAATATTATTAATATTATCAACAAAAATAAAAAGCCGCAACCACTCTTTAAGGTCGAACTGGAGCCTGAAAGCAGAGCCTTGAAGAAAAATGAAGTGCACCCGATCTATAAACTGCAATACCTGTTGCACAGAAGGATTACTGTTGAAGAACCGCATAAGCGGAATGGCCCGCTACAATGCACAAACTGCCAAGAGTATGGACACACCAGAAACAACTGCGGGCTTCGTTCAGTCTGCGTAGCTTGTGGTGGCTTCCACAAATCCGAACCTTGCCCTGCAAGCAAAGAAGACCCAAAGACAAAGAAATGCGCTAACTGTGGAGATAACCATACCGCAAACTACAGAGGCTGCCCGGTCTATAAAGAGCTAAAGAGTCAGTTTCAACAAGCAAAACAAGCACGCTCCCAGAATGCACGAAATGCGTACGTGCAATTCCAAACCACACCTAATGTTTTCTTTGCGAAAGCAGCCAGATCTTCATTTGGGCCCCTCAACACAAATGGGGGAGTTTCATACGCCAGTGCCCTAAAATCAGGACTTGCCAATCAGACGGGGTTCCCACAAGCTCATTGCTCTGAGCATAATATAATAACACCTCAGCAAGCAATAGGACAAATACCAAACAGCATGGAAACCATGATGCTGACTTTACAACAGGGTATGATGGAATTTATGTCCTTCATGAAAACAACAATGACAAACCTTATGCAAAATCAAAACATTTTAATAAATTTGCTCACATCCCAACAATCTAAATAATCGATGTCTTGTCTTTGAATATCCATGTGGAATGCCAATGGCGTTTCACGGCACAAACTTGAAATAACTCAATTCCTCAATGAAAACCAAATAGATGTAATGCTGCTGGCAGAAACGCATCTCACAAGTAAATACAACTTCCAAATAAGAGGTTATACTTCATACTGCACAGATCATCCGGACGGTAAGGCTCACGGAGGAACTGGAATCCTAATCAGGGAACGCATTAAGCACCACTTTCACCAAAGGCTTGCAACAAATTATTTGCAGGCTACATCTATAAAACTACAAGCAGGCAACGGCAGTATCACTATAGCCGCTGTCTATTGCCCACCGCGTTTTACAATAACTGAAGAGCAATTCTTGGACTTCTACAATTCACTCGGAGATCGCTTTATAGAAGGAGGAGACTACAACGCCAAGCACACGCACTGGGGATCAAGACTAGTGACGCCCAAAGGAAGACAACTGTATAAAGCAATCATAAATTTGAGCAACAAGCTCGACTATGTCTCCCCTGGCAGCCCCACATATTGGCCAGCTGACCCCAGAAAACTCCCGGACTTAATTGACTTCGCTGTGACCAAGAACATCCCAAGAAATTTAGTCAGCGCCAAATCGCTATCGGACTTATCATCGGACCACTCGCCTGTTTTAATAACTCTCCTTCAAAGCCCGAAAGTAATCGAGCACCCCTTCAGGCTGACCTCGACTAGAACTAACTGGCTAAAGTACAAAAAGTACGTAAGTTCCCACATTGAACTAACACCACAGTTAAACATAGAGAACGACATCGACTTCTGTGCTGATGCCCTGGAGTCAGTACTCGTGGCAGCAGCCAAAATCTCAACACCAGAAGAGACAATCGTGCGTAGCAACCAATACAAAACTAATCTGCAAATCGAACAACTGGTTCGGAAAAAACGAAGTCTACGACGCGTTTGGCAATCCTGCAGATCGCCCCATTCGAAGCAACTCTATAATGATGCCACCCGCAGACTCACCAAAACCCTCAAGCAAGAAGAGGAGCTTGCGCAGCGCCGGTACATCGAGAAACTGTCGCCGACCAATACAAAGCATCCTTTGTGGAGAGCTCACCCAAATTTAAGCTCTCCGATAGAATCAGTCACTCCGATTAGAAACTCCTCGGGTACTTGGGCCCGCAGTGACGAAGACAGAGCCGAAACATTTGCTTTACACCTACGAAATGTATTTCAGCCGAACGCCGCCACAAACTCTCTTCAACTACCGCCGTTTAGCTCTGAAATTGCAATTAACCCGATTTTGTTTCAAACACCTGAAATTGCTAACGTCATTAGGAAGCAAATAAAACCGAAAAAGGCTCCAGGGGCCGACCTAATAACCCCAAAAATGATAATTGAACTTCCAAACTGCGCAGTGGATGTTATATGCAAGCTATTTAACGGGATCGCAAAACTTGGCTACTACCCCAAAAAATGGAAAAAGTCCGTGGTTATAATGATACCGAAGCCTGGCAAAGACCACACAATTCCCTCATCGTACAGGCCAATAAGCTTACTATCGTGCCTGTCCATATTACTGGAAAAATGCCTGCTCACGCGCATTACACCATATTTAAGAGAACAAAACTTAATCCCGGCACATCAATTCGGGTTTCGTGAAAGCCAAGGAACCATCGAGCAAGTCAACCGGATAACTTCAGAAATTCGTACAGCCTTCGAACATCGGGAATATTGTAGTCTCTCAGGCATTCGACCGAGTGTGGCTTGAAGGCCTTATGCTTAAAATCATAACATTACTGCCAGAAAACACTGATAAGTTACAGAGTCTTTGAGGTTAGATGCAATACAACGACATCCAACGAGTATAAAATTGAAGCCGGAGTCCCACAAGGTAGCGCCCTGGGCCCTACCCTGTTTATTCTATACACAGCAGACATCCCTACGAAGGAGAGGCTGACTACGTCCACATTTGCTGACGACACCGCAATCCTGAGCCGCTCGAGATGCCCAACTAGAGCAACAGCTCAACTGGCTGATCATTTGGTGGTAGTTGAAAAGTGGCTATCAGACTGGCGAATCAAAATTAATGAACAAAAGTGTAAACATATAACGTTTACCCTTAACAGACAATCGTGCCCGCCGCTAACTTTGAATGGTACGCAGATTCCCCAAGCCAGCGATGTAACATATCTCGGCGTCCACCTCGACAGACGCCTAACCTGGCGGAGGCACATTGAATGCAAGAAAGTACATCTCAGACTTAAAGCTAGCAGCCTACACTGGATTATAAATTCTCGATCACCCCTGTGTCTGGACTTTAAAGTTCTTCTCTACAACTCCACCCTCAAGCCCATTTGGACCTACGGCTCCCAGCTCTGGGGGAACGCGAGCAACAGCAACGTTGACATCATACAGCGCTCACAATCAAAAATCCTGCGAACAATCACTGGGGCACCATGGTATGTTCGGAACGAAAACATCCACAGGGATCTGGGCATACCACCGGTCAAAGATGAAATAGCAAAGCAGAAAGCGGCCTACCATAACAAGCTTACACTGCACCCAAATAATCTCGCAAGGAACCTAAGACGGGTTTCGAACAGAACTCGTCTGCATCGTAACGATCTACCAGCCCAGCAATAAATATTAGGGCCCGTTAGTCTAAATTCAGTCTACATGACTGTAAGTTAAGTTATATTCTTAAGATTTGATATACTTATTGTTAGTCTCATATAGAGAAGATTCAATAAATAAAGCATATATTTACAAAAAAAAAAAAAAAAAAACTTTGATAAAATTTTTCACCCATTTTCATGTCAGTTATTTCTAATTTGACTTGTTTAACTTTGACCCAAAATTGAACTTTGAGAGTCCATAACTTTACCAAGCTAAAGCCGATTGCAAAGTGGCATACCTCTAAAGACTTCTGATTCGATTCTCTTAAAATCTGCATTCAAATTTTTCAATTTAACGTCGATTAATTTTTTGACCCATTTTCATGTCAGTTATTTCTAGATTTCCGAGGACTTGTAACAGAGTGACTAAAAATTGGACTTAGAGAGTCCATAACTTTACCAAACTTAAGCCGTTTCCAAAGTGGCATACCTCTAAAGACTTCTGATTCGATTCTCTAAAAATCTGCATTCAAATTTTTCAATTTAACTTTGATCAAATTTTTCCCCCATTTTCATGTCAGTTATTTCTAATTTGACTTGTTTAACTTTGACCCAAAATAGGACTTAGAGAGTCCATAACTTAACCAAACTTAAGCCGATTCCAAAGTGGCATACCCCTAAAGACTTCTGATTCGATTTTCCAAAAATCTGCATTCAAATTTTTCAATTTAACTTTGATCATATTTTTCACCCATTTTCATGTCAGTTATTTCTAATTTGACTTGTTTAACTTTGACCCAAAATTGAACTTCGAGAGTCCATAACTTTACCAAGCTAAAGCCGATTGCAAAGTGGCATACCTCTAAAGACTTCTGATTCGATTCTCTAAAAATCTGCATTCAAATTTTTCAATTTAACGTCGATTAATTTTTTGACCCATTTTCATGTCAGTTATTTCTAGATTTCCGAGGACTTGTAACAGAGTGACTAAAAATTGGACTAAGAGAGTCCATAACTTTACCAAACTTAAGCCGTTTCCAAAGTGGCATACCTCTAAAGACTTCTGATTCGATTCTCTAAAAATCTGCATTCAAATTTTTCAATTTAACTTTGATCAAATTTTTCACCCATTTTCATGTCAGTTATTTCTAATTTGACTTGTTTAACTTTGACCCAAAATTGAACTTCGAGAGTCCATAACTTAATCAAACTTAAGCCGATTCCAAAGTGGCATATCTCTAAAGACTTCTGATTCGATTCTCTAAAAATCTGCATTAAAATTTTTCAATTTAACTTTGATCAAATTTTTCCCCCATTTTCATGTCAGTTATTTCTAATTTGACTTGTTTAACTTTGACCCAAAATAGGACTTAGAGAGTCCATAACTTTACCAAGCTAAAGCCGATTGCAAAGTGGCATACCTCTAAAGACTTCTGATTCGATTCTCTAAAAATCTGCATTCAAATTTTTCAATTTAACGTTGATCAAATTTTTGACCCATTTTCATGTCAGTTATTTCTAGTTTTCCGAGGACTTGTAACAGAGTGACTCAAAATTGGACATAGAGAGTCCATAACTTTATCAAACTTAAGCCGATTCCAAAGTGGCATACCTCTAAAGACTTCTGATTCGATTCTCTAAAAATCTGCATTCAAATTTTTATACCCTTGCAGAGGGTATTATAATTTTGGTCAAAAGTGTGCAACGCAGTGATGGAGACATCTCCGACCCTATAAAGTATATATATTCTTGATCAGGATCACCTCCTGAGTTGATATAGCCATGTCCGTCTGTCCGTCTGTCTGTCCGTCTGTCTGTCCGTCTGTCTGTTTCTACGCAAACTAGTCTCTCAGTTTTAAAGCTATCGAATTGAAACTTTGCACATACCCTTCTTTCCTTTGCACGCAGTATATATGTCGGAACGGCCGGGATCGGCCGACTATATCCTATAGCTGCCATATAACTGATTGATCGGAAATGCCATATCTTTGGTGTTTGTAAAGTTAGGAAGTTGGGATTTTCAATGGGTTTTATTTTTGGCCAATCAATCCGACCTACCAAATTTCATAAGGATCGGCCGACTATATCCTATAGCTGCCATATAACTGAACGATTGGAAATGCCATAACTTTGGTGTTTTTAAAGTTAGGAAGTTGGGACTTTTTATGAGTATTAAGAATACATCATATGAGTAATTTTGAAGAATATAATTTACAGAATATTCTGCAAGGGTATATCAACTTCGGCTCCGTCCGAAGTTAGCTTTCCTTTCTTGTTCAATTTAACGTTGATCAAATTTTTGACCCATTTTCATGTCAGTTCATTCTAGTTTTCCGAGGACTTGTAACAGAGTGACTTAAAATTGGAATTAGAGAGTCCATAACTTTATCAAACTTAAGCCGATTCCAAAGTGGCATACCTCTAAAGACTTCTGATTCGATTGTCTAAAAATCTGCATTCAAATTTTTCAATTTAACTTTGATCAAATTTTTCACCCATTTTCATGTCAGTTATTTCTAATTTGACTTGTTTAACTTTGACCCAAAATTGAACTTCGAGAGTCCATAACTTTACCAAGCTAAAGCCGATTGCAAAGTGGCATACCTCTAAAGACTTCTGATTCGATTCTCTAAAAATCTGCATTCAAATTTTTCAATTTAACGTCGATTAATTTTTTGACCCATTTTCATGTCAGTTATTTCTAGATTTCCGAGGACTTGTAACAGAGTGACTAAAAATTGGACTTAGAGAGTCCATAACTTTACCAACCTTAAGCCGTTTCCAAAGTGGCATACCTCTAAAGACTTCTGATTCGATTCTCTTAAAATCTGCATTCAAATTTTTCAATTTAACGTTGATCAAATTTTTGACCCATTTTCATGTCAGTTATTTCTAATTTGACTTGTTTAACTTTGACCCAAAATTGAACTTCGAGAGTCCATAACTTTACCAAACTTAAGCCGATTCCAAAGTGGCATACCTCTAAAAACTCCTGATTCGATTCTCTAAAAATCTGCATTCAAATTTTTATACCCGTGCAGAGGGTATTATAATTTCAGTCAAAAGTTTGCAACGCAGTGAAGGAGACATTTCCGACCCTATAAAGTATATATATTCTTGATCAGCATCACCAAGAGAGTCGATCTAGCCATGTCCGTCTGTCCGTCCGTCTGTCCGTCCGTTTCTACGCAAACTAGTCCCTCAGTTTTAAAGCTATCTGCTTGAAAATTTCCCAAAAGTTGTCTTTCTATTGCAGGTAGTATATAAGTCGGAACGAGCCGGATCGGGTGACTATATCATATAGCTGCCATATAACTGAACGATCGGAAAAGCCATAACGTTGGTGTTTCTAAAGTTAGGAAGTTGGGATTTTCTATGAGTTTTATTTTTGGCCAATTAATCCGACCTACCGAATTTCATAAGGATCGGACGACTATATCCTATAGCCGCCATATAAATGATTGGTCGGAAATGCCATAACTTTGGTGTTTGTAAAGTTAGGAAGTTGGGATTTTCAATGGGTTTTATTTTTGGCCAATCAATCCGACCTACCAAATTTCATAAGGATCGGCCGACTATATCCTATAGCTGCCATATAACTGAACGATTGGAAATGCCATAACTTTGGTGTTTTTAAAGTTAGGAAGTTGGGACTTTTTATGAGTATTAAGAATACATCATATGAGTAATTTTGAAGAATATAATTTACAGAATATTCTGCAAGGGTATATCAACTTCGGCTCCGTCCGAAGTTAGCTTTCCTTTCTTGTTCAATTTAACGTTGATCAAATTTTTGACCCATTTTCATGTCAGTTCATTCTAGTTTTCCGAGGACTTGTAACAGAGTGACTTAAAATTGGAATTAGAGAGTCCATAACTTTATCAAACTTAAGCCGATTCCAAAGTGGCATACCTCTAAAGACTTCTGATTCGATTGTCTAAAAATCTGCATTCAAATTTTTCAATTTAACTTTGATCAAATTTTTCACCCATTTTCATGTCAGTTATTTCTAATTTGACTTGTTTAACTTTGACCCAAAATTGAACTTCGAGAGTCCATAACTTTACCAAGCTAAAGCCGATTGCAAAGTGGCATACCTCTAAAGACTTCTGATTCGATTCTCTAAAAATCTGCATTCAAATTTTTCAATTTAACGTCGATTAATTTTTTGACCCATTTTCATGTCAGTTATTTCTAGATTTCCGAGGACTTGTAACAGAGTGACTAAAAATTGGACTTCGAGAGTCCATAACTTAATCAAACTTAAGCCGATTCCAAAGTGGCATACCTCTAAAGACTTCTGATTCGATTGTCTAAAAATCTGCATTCAAATTTTTCAATTTAACTTTGATCAAATTTTTCACCCATTTTCATGTCAGTTATTTCTAATTTGACTTGTTTAACTTTGACCCAAAATTGAACTTCGAGAGTCCATAACTTTACCAAACTTAAGCCGATTCCAAAGTGGCATACCTCTAAAGACTTCTGATTCGATTCTCTAAAAATCTGCATTCAAATTTTTCCATTTAACTGTGATCAAATTTTTCACCCATTTTCATGTCAGTTATTTCTAATTTGACTTGTTTAACTTTGACCCAAAATTGAACTTCGAGAGTCCATAACTTTACCAAGCTAAAGCCGATTGCAAAGTGGCATACCTCTAAAGACTTCTGATTCGATTCTCTAAAAATCTGCATTTAAATTTTTCAATGTCAGTTATTTCCAATTTTCCGATGACTTGTAACAGAGTGACTCAAAATTGGACTTAGAGAATCCATAACTTAACCAAACTTAAGCCGATTCCAAAGTGGCATACCTCTAAAGACTTCTGATTCGATTCTCTAAAAATCTGCATTCAAATTTTTCAATTTAACTGTGATCAAATTTTTCACCCATTTTCATGTCAGTTATTTCTAATTTGACTTGTTTAACTTTGACCCAAAATTGAACTTCGAGAGTCCATAACTTTACCAAACTTAAGCCGTTTCCAAAGTGGCATACCTCTAAAGACTTCTGATTCGATTCTGTAAAAATCTGCATTCAAATTTTTCAATTTAACTTTGATCAAATTTTTCACCCATTTTCATGTCAGTTATTTCTAATTTGACTTGTTTAACTTTGACCCAAAATTGAACTTCGAGAGTCCATAACTTTATCAAACTTAAGCCGATTCCAAAGTGGCATACCTCTAAAGACTTCTGATTCGATTCTCTAAAAATCTGCATTCAAATTTTTCAATTTAACTTTGATCAAATTTTTCACCCATTTTCATGTCAGTTATTTCTAATTTGACTTGTTTAACTTTGACCCAAAATTGAACTTCGAGAGTCCATAACTTAATCAAACTTAAGCCGATTCCAAAGTGGCATACCTTAAAGACTTCTGATTCGATTCTCTTAAAATCTGCATTCAAATTTTTCAATTTAACGTTGATCAAATTTTTGACCCATTTTCATGTCAGTTATTTCTAATTTGACTTGTTTAACTTTGACCCAAAATTGAACTTCGAGAGTCCATAACTTTACCAAGCTTAAGCCGATTGCAAAGTGGCATACCTCTAAAGACTTCTGATTCGATTCTCTAAAAATCTGCATTCAAATTTTTCAATTTAACGTTGATCAAATTTTTGACCCATTTTCATGTCAGTTATTTTTAGTTTTCCGATGACTTGTAAAAGAGTGACCCAAAATTGGACTTCGAGAGTCTATAACTTTACCAAACTTAAGCCGATTCCAAAGTGGCATACCTCTAAAGACTTCTGATTCGATTCTCTAAAAATCTGCATTCAAATTTTTCAATTTAACTTTGATCAAATTTTTCACCCATTTTCATGTCAGTTATTTCTAATTTGACTTGTTTAACTTTGACCCAAAATTGAACTTCGAGAGTCCATAACTTAATCAAACTTAAGCCGATTCCAAAGTGGCATACCTCTAAAGACTTCTGATTCGATTCTCTTAAAATCTGCATTCAAATTTTTCAATTTAACGTTGATCAAATTTTTGACCCATTTTCATGTCAGTTATTTCTAGTTTTCCGAGGACTTTTAACAGAGTGACTCAAAATTGAACTTCGAGAGTCCATAACTTAATCAAACTTAAGCCGATTCCAAAGTGGCATACCTCTAAAGACTTCTGATTCGATTGTCTAAAAATCTGCATTCAAATTTTTCAATTTAACTTTGATCAAATTTTTCACCCATTTTCATGTCAGTTATTTCTAATTTGACTTGTTTAACTTTGACCCAAAATTGAACTTCGAGAGTCCATAACTTTACCAAACTTAAGCCGATTCCAAAGTGGCATACCTCTAAAGACTTCTGATTCGATTCTCTAAAAATCTGCATTCAAATTTTTCAATTTAACTTTGATCAAATTTTTCACCCATTTTCATGTCAGTTATTTCTAATTTGACTTGTTTAACTTTGACCCAAAATTGAACTTCGAGAGTCCATAACTTAATCAAACTTAAGCCGATTCCAAAGTGGCATACCTCTAAAGACTTCTGATTCGATTGTCTAAAAATCTGCATTCAAATTTTTCAATTTAACTTTGATCAAATTTTTCACCCATTTTCATGTCAGTTATTTCTAATTTGACTTGTTTAACTTTGACCCAAAATTGAACTTTGAGAGTCCATAACTTTACCAAGCTAAAGCCGATTGCAAAGTGGAATACCTCTAAAGACTTCTGATTCGATTCTCTAAAAATCTGCATTCAAATTTTTCAATTAACGTCGATTAATTTTTTGACCCATTTTCATGTCAGTTATTTCTAGATTTCCGAGGACTTGTAACAGAGTGACTAAAAATTGGACTTAGAGAGTCCATAACTTTACCAAACTTAAGCCGTTTCCAAAGCCGTTTGACCCAAAATTGAACTTCGAGAGTCCATAACTTTACCAAACTTAAGCCGATTCCAAAGTGGCATACCTCTAAAGACTTCTGATTCGATTCTCTAAAAATCTGCATTCAAATTTTTCAATTTAACTTTGATCAAATTTTTCACCCATTTTCATGTCAGTTATTTCTAATTTGACTTGTTTAACTTTGACCCAAAATTGAACTTCGAGAGTCCATAACTTAATCAAACTTAAGCCGATTCCAAAGTGGCATACCTCTAAAGACTTCTGATTCGATTGTCTAAAAATCTGCATTCAAATTTTTCAATTTAACTTTGATCAAATTTTTCACCCATTTTCATGTCAGTTATTTCTAATTTGACTTGTTTAACTTTGACCCAAAATTGAACTTTGAGAGTCCATAACTTTACCAAGCTAAAGCCGATTGCAAAGTGGCATACCTCTAAAGACTTCTGATTCGATTCTCTAAAAATCTGCATTCAAATTTTTCAATTTAACGTCGATTAATTTTTTGACCCATTTTCATGTCAGTTATTTCTAGATTTCCGAGGACTTGTAACAGAGTGACTAAAAATTGGACTTAGAGAGTCCATAACTTTACCAAACTTAAGCCGTTTCCAAAGTGGCATACCTCTAAAGACTTCTGATTCGATTCTCTAAAAATCTGCATTCAAATTTTTCAATTTAACTTTGATCAAATTTTTGACCCATTTTCATGTCAGTTATTTCTAATTTGACTTGTTTAACTTTGACCCAAAATTGAACTTCGAGAGTCCATAACTTAATCAAACTTAAGCCGATTCCAAAGTGGCATACCTTAAAGACTTCTGATTCGATTCTCTTAAAATCTGCATTCAAATTTTTCAATTTAACGTTGATCAAATTTTTGATCCATTTTCTTGTCAGTTATTTCTAATTTGACTTGTTTAACTTTGACCCAAAATTGAACTTCGAGAGTCCATAACTTTATCAAACTTAAGCCGATTCCAAAGTGGCATACCTCTAAAGACTTCTGATTCGATTCTCTAAAAATCTGCATTCAAATTTTTCAATTTAACTTTGATCAAATTTTTCACCCATTTTCATGTCAGTTATTTCTAATTTGACTTGTTTAACTTTGACCCAAAATTGAACTTCGAGAGTCCATAACTTAATCAAACTTAAGCCGATTCCAAAGTGGCATACCTTAAAGACTTCTGATTCGATTCTCTTAAAATCTGCATTCAAATTTTTCAATTTAACGTTGATCAAATTTTTGACCCATTTTCATGTCAGTTATTTCTAATTTGACTTGTTTAACTTTGACCCAAAATTGAACTTCGAGAGTCCATAACTTTACCAAGCTTAAGCCGATTGCAAAGTGGCATACCTCTAAAGACTTCTGATTCGATTCTCTAAAAATCTGCATTCAAATTTTTCAATTTAACGTTGATCAAATTTTTGACCCATTTTCATGTCAGTTATTTTTAGTTTTCCGATGACTTGTAAAAGAGTGACCCAAAATTGGACTTCGAGAGTCTATAACTTTACCAAACTTAAGCCGATTCCAAAGTGGCATACCTCTAAAGACTTCTGATTCGATTCTCTAAAAATCTGCATTCAAATTTTTCAATTTAACTTTGATCAAATTTTTCACCCATTTTCATGTCAGTTATTTCTAATTTGACTTGCTTAACTTTGACCCAAAATTGAACTTCGAGAGTCCATAACTTAATCAAACTTAAGCCGATTCCAAAGTGGCATACCTCTAAAGACTTCTGATTCGATTGTCTAAAAATCTGCATTCAAATTTTTCAATTTAACTTTGATCAAATTTTTCACCCATTTTCATGTCAGTTATTTCTAATTTGACTTGCTTAACTTTGACCCAAAATTGAACTTCGAGAGTCCATAACTTAATCAAACTTAAGCCGATTCCAAAGTGGCATACCTCTAAAGACTTCTGATTCGATTGTCTAAAAATCTGCATTCAAATTTTTCAATTTAACTTTGATCAAATTTTTCACCCATTTTCATGTCAGTTATTTCTAATTTGACTTGTTTAACTTTGACCCAAAATTGAACTTCGAGAGTCCATAACTTTACCAAACTTAAGCCGATTCCAAAGTGGCATACCTCTAAAGACTTCTGATTCGATTCTCTAAAAATCTGCATTCAAATTTTTTAATTTAACTTTGATCAAATTTTTCACCCATTTTCATGTCAGTTATTTCTAATTTGACTTGTTTAACTTTGACCCAAAATTGAACTTCGAGAGTCCATAACTTAATCAAACTTAAGCCGATTCCAAAGTGGCATACCTCTAAAGACTTCTGATTCGATTGTCTAAAAATCTGCATTCAAATTTTTCAATTTAACTTTGATCAAATTTTTCACCCATTTTCATGTCAGTTATTTCTAATTTGACTTGTTTAACTTTGACCCAAAATTGAACTTTGAGAGTCCATAACTTTACCAAGCTAAAGCCGATTGCAAAGTGGCATACCTCTAAAGACTTCTGATTCGATTCTCTAAAAATCTGCATTCAAATTTTTCAATTTAACGTTGATCAAATTTTTGACCCATTTTCATGTCAGTTATTTTTAGTTTTCCGATGACTTGTAAAAGAGTGACCCAAAATTGGACTTCGAGAGTCTATAACTTTACCAAACTTAAGCCGATTCCAAAGTGGCATACCTCTAAAGACTTCTGATTCGATTCTCTAAAAATCTGCATTCAAATTTTTCAATTTAACTTTGATCAAATTTTTCACCCATTTTCATGCAGTTATTTCTAATTTGACTTGTTTAACTTTGACCCAAAATTGAACTTCGAGAGTCCATAACTTAATCAAACTTAAGCCGATTCCAAAGTGGCATACCTCTAAAGACTTCTGATTCGATTCTCTTAAAATCTGCATTCAAATTTTTCAATTAACGTCGATTAATTTTTTGACCCATTTTCATGTCAGTTATTTCTAGATTTCCGAGGACTTGTAACAGAGTGACTAAAAATTGGACTTAGAGAGTCCATAACTTTACCAAACTTAAGCCGTTTCCAAAGTGGCATACCTCTAAAGACTTCTGATTCGATTCTCTAAAAATCTGCATTCAAATTTTTCAATTTAACTTTGATCAAATTTTTGACCCATTTTCATGTCAGTTATTTCTAATTTGACTTGTTTAACTTTGACCCAAAATTGAACTTCGAGAGTCCATAACTTTACCAAGCTTAAGCCGATTGCAAAGTGGCATACCTCTAAACACTTCTGATTCGATTCTCTAAAAATCTGCATTCAAATTTTTCAATTTAACGTTGATCAAATTTTTGACCCATTTTCATGTCAGTTATTTTTAGTTTTCCGATGACTTGTAAAAGAGTGACCCAAAATTGGACTTCGAGAGTCTATAACTTTACCAAACTTAAGCCGATTCCAAAGTGGCATACCTCTAAAGACTTCTGATTCGATTCTCTAAAAATCTGCATTCAAATTTTTCAATTTAACTTTGATCAAATTTTTCACCCATTTTCATGTCAGTTATTTCTAATTTGACTTGTTTAACTTTGACCCAAAATTGAACTTCGAGAGTCCATAACTTAATCAAACTTAAGCCGATTCCAAAGTGGCATACCTCTAAAGACTTCTGATTCGATTCTCTTAAAATCTGCATTCAAATTTTTCAATTTAACGTTGATCAAATTTTTGACCCATTTTCATGTCAGTTATTTCTAGTTTTCCGAGGACTTTTAACAGAGTGACTCAAAATTGGACTTAGAGAGTCCATAACTTTACCAAACTTAAGCCGATTCCAAAGTGGCATACCTCTAAAGACTTCTGATTCGTTTCTCTAAAAATCTGCATTCAAATTTTTCAATTTAACTTTGATCAAATTTTTCACCCATTTTCATGTCAGTTATTTCTAATTTGACTTGCTTAACTTTGACCCAAAATTGAACTTCGAGAGTCCATAACTTAATCAAACTTAAGCCGATTCCAAAGTGGCATACCTCTAAAGACTTCTGATTCGATTGTCTAAAAATCTGCATTCAAATTTTTCAATTTAACTTTGATCAAATTTTTCACCCATTTTCATGTCAGTTATTTCTAATTTGACTTGTTTAACTTTGACCCAAAATTGAACTTCGAGAGTCCATAACTTTACCAAACTTAAGCCGATTCCAAAGTGGCATACCTCTAAAGACTTCTGATTCGATTCTCTAAAAATCTGCATTCAAATTTTTCAATTTAACTTTGATCAAATTTTTCACCCATTTTCATGTCAGTTATTTCTAATTTGACTTGTTTAACTTTGACCCAAAATTGAACTTCGAGAGTCCATAACTTAATCAAACTTAAGCCGATTCCAAAGTGGCATACCTCTAAAGACTTCTGATTCGATTGTCTAAAAATCTGCATTCAAATTTTTCAATTTAACTTTGATCAAATTTTTCACCCATTTTCATGTCAGTTATTTCTAATTTGACTTGTTTAACTTTGACCCAAAATTGAACTTTGAGAGTCCATAACTTTACCAAGCTAAAGCCGATTGCAAAGTGGCATACCTCTAAAGACTTCTGATTCGATTCTCTAAAAATCTGCATTCAAATTTTTCAATTAACGTCGATTAATTTTTTGACCCATTTTCATGTCAGTTATTTCTAGATTTCCGAGGACTTGTAACAGAGTGACTAAAAATTGGACTTAGAGAGTCCATAACTTTACCAAACTTAAGCCGTTTCCAAAGCCGTTTGACCCAAAATTGAACTTCGAGAGTCCATAACTTTACCAAACTTAAGCCGATTCCAAAGTGGCATACCTCTAAAGACTTCTGATTCGATTCTCTAAAAATCTGCATTCAAATTTTTCAATTTAACTTTGATCAAATTTTTCACCCATTTTCATGTCAGTTATTTCTAATTTGACTTGTTTAACTTTGACCCAAAATTGAACTTCGAGAGTCCATAACTTAATCAAACTTAAGCCGATTCCAAAGTGGCATACCTCTAAAGACTTCTGATTCGATTGTCTAAAAATCTGCATTCAAATTTTTCAATTTAACTTTGATCAAATTTTTCACCCATTTTCATGTCAGTTATTTCTAATTTGACTTGTTTAACTTTGACCCAAAATTGAACTTTGAGAGTCCATAACTTTACCAAGCTAAAGCCGATTGCAAAGTGGCATACCTCTAAAGACTTCTGATTCGATTCTCTAAAAATCTGCATTCAAATTTTTCAATTTAACGTCGATTAATTTTTTGACCCATTTTCATGTCAGTTATTTCTAGATTTCCGAGGACTTGTAACAGAGTGACTAAAAATTGGACTTAGAGAGTCCATAACTTTACCAAACTTAAGCCGTTTCCAAAGTGGCATACCTCTAAAGACTTCTGATTCGATTCTCTAAAAATCTGCATTCAAATTTTTCAATTTAACGTTGATTAATTTTTTGACCCATTTTCATGTCAGTTATTTCTAGATTTCCGAGGACTTGTAACAGAGTGACTAAAAATTGGACTTAGAGAGTCCATAACTTTACCAAACTTAAGCCGTTTCCAAAGTGGCATACCTCTAAAGACTTCTGATTCGATTCTCTAAAAATCTGCATTCAAATTTTTCAATTTAACTTTGATCAAATTTTTGACCCATTTTCATGTCAGTTATTTCTAGTTTTCCGAGGACTTGTAACAGAGTGACTAAAAATTGGACTAAGAGAGTCCATAACTTTACCAAACTTAAGCCGTTTCCAAAGTGGCATACCTTTTAAAGACTTCTGATTCGATTCTCTTAAAATCTGCATTCAAATTTTTTAATTTAACGTTGATCAAATTTTTGACCCATTTGCATGTCAGTTATTTCTTGTTTTCCGAGGACTTGTAACAGAGTGACTAAAAATTGGACTTAGAGAGTCCATAACTTTATCAAACTTAAGCCGATTCCAAAGTGGCATACCTTAAAGACTTCTGATTCGATTCTCTTAAAATCTGCATTCAAATTTTTTAATTTAACGTTGATCAAATTTTTGACCCATTTTCATGTCAGTTATTTCTAATTTGACTTGTTTAACTTTGACCCAAAATTGAACTTCGAGAGTCCATAACTTTACCAAACTTAAGCCGATTCCAAAGTGGCATACCTCTAAAAACTTCTGATTCGATTCTCTAAAAATCTGCATTCAAATTTTTCAATTTAACGTTGATCAAATTTTTGACCCATTTTCATGTCAGTTATTTCTAGTTTTCCGAGGACTTGTAACAGAGTGACTAAAAATTGGACTTAGAGAGTCCATAACTTTATCAAACTTAAGCCGATTCCAAAGTGGCATACCTTAAAGACTTCTGATTCGATTCTCTTAAAATCTGCATTCAATTTTTTCAATTTAACTTTGATCAAATTTTTCACCCATTTTCATGTCAGTTATTTCTAATTTGAATTGTTTAACTTTGACCCAAAATTGAACTTTGAGAGTCCATAACTTTACCAAGCTAAAGCCGATTGCAAAGTGGCATACCTCTAAAGACTTCTGATTCGATTCTCTAAAAATCTGCATTCAAATTTTTCAATTTAACGTCGATTAATTTTTTGACCCATTTTCATGTCAGTTATTTCTAGATTTCCGAGGACTTGTAACAGAGTGACTAAAAATTGGACTTAGAGAGTCCATAACTTTACCAAACTTAAGCCGTTTCCAAAGTGGCATACCTCTAAAGACTTCTGATTCGATTCTCTAAAAATCTGCATTCAAATTTTTCAATTTAACGTCGATTAATTTTTTGACCCATTTTCATGTCAGTTATTTCTAGATTTCCGAGGACTTGTAACAGAGTGACTAAAAATTGGACTTAGAGAGTCCATAACTTTACCAAACTTAAGCCGTTTCCAAAGTGGCATACCTCTAAAGACTTCTGATTCGATTCTCTAAAAATCTGCATTCAAATTTTTCAATTTAACTTTGATCAAATTTTTGACCCATTTTCATGTCAGTTATTTCTAGTTTTCCGAGGACTTGTAACAGAGTGACTAAAAATTGGACTAAGAGAGTCCATAACTTTACCAAACCGTTTCCAAAGTGGCATACCTCTAAAGACTTCTGATTCGATTCTCTTAAAATCTGCATTCAAATTTTTCAATTTAACGTTGATCAAATCTTTGACCCATTTGCATGTCAGTTATTTCTAATTTGACTTGTTTAACTTTGACCCAAAATTGAACTTTGAGAGTCCATAACTTTACCAAGCTAAAGCCGATTGCAAAGTGGCATACCTCTAAAGACTTCTGATTCGATTCTCTAAAAATCTGCATTCAAATTTTTCAATTTAACGTCGATTAATTTTTTGACCCATTTTCATGTCAGTTATTTCTAGATTTCCGAGGACTTGTAACAGAGTGACTAAAAATTGGACTTAGAGAGTCCATAACTTTACCAAACTTAAGCCGTTTCCAAAGTGGCATACCTCTAAAGACTTCTGATTCGATTCTCTAAAAATCTGCATTCAAATTTTTCAATTTAACGTCGATTAATTTTTTGACCCATTTTCATGTCAGTTATTTCTAGATTTCCGAGGACTTGTAACAGAGTGACTAAAAATTGGACTTAGAGAGTCCATAACTTTACCAAACTTAAGCCGTTTCCAAAGTGGCATACCTCTAAAGACTTCTGATTCGATTCTCTAAAAATCTGCATTCAAATTTTTCAATTTAACTTTGATCAAATTTTTGACCCATTTTCATGTCAGTTATTTCTAGTTTTCCGAGGACTTGTAACAGAGTGACTAAAAATTGGACTAAGAGAGTCCATAACTTTACCAAACTTAAGCCGTTTCCAAAGTGGCATACCTCTAAAGACTTCTGATTCGATTCTCTTAAAATCTGCATTCAAATTTTTCAATTTAACGTTGATCAAATTTTTGACCCATTTTCATGTCAGTTATTTCTAATTTGACTTGTTTAACTTTGACCCAAATTTTTCAATTTAACGTTGATCAAATTTTTGACCCATTTTCATGTCAGTTATTTCTAGTTTTCCGAGGACTTGTAACAGAGTGACTAAAAATTGGACTTAGAGAGTCCATAACTTTATCAAACTTAAGCCGATTCCAAAGTGGCATACCTTAAAGACTTCTGATTCGATTCTCTTAAAATCTGCATTCAAATTTTTCAATTTAACGTTGATCAAATTTTTGACCCATTTTCATGTCAGTTATTTCTAATTTGACTTGTTTAACTTTGACCCAAAATTGAACTTCGAGAGTCCATAACTTTACCAAGCTTAAGCCGATTGCAAAGTGGCATACCTCTAAAGACTTCTGATTCGATTCTCTAAAAATTTTTATACCCTTGCAGAGGGTATTATAATTTTGGTCAAAAGTGTGCAACGCAGTGAAGGAGACATCTCCGACCCTATAAAGTATATATATTCTTGATCAGGATCACCTCCTGAGTTGATATAGCCATGTCCGTCTGTCCGTCTGTCCGTCTGTCCGTCTGTCCGTCTGTCCGTCTGTCTGTTTCTACGCAAACTAGTCTCTCAGTTTTAAAGCTATCGAGTTGAAACTTTGCACACACCCTTCTTTCCTTTGCACGCAGTATATAAGTCGGAACGGCCGGGATCGGCCGACTATATCCTATAGCTGCCATATAACTGATTGATCGGAAATGCCATAACTCTGCTGTTTGTTAAGTTAGGAAGTTGGGACTTTCTGTGGGTTCTATATTTGGCCACTCAATCCGACGTACCAAATTTCATAAGGATCGGCCGACTATATCCTATAGCTGCTATATAACTGATTGATCGGAAATGCCATAACTTTGGTGTTTGTAAAGTTAGGAAGTTGAGATTTTCTATGGGTTTTATATTTGGCCAATCAATCCGACCTACCAAATTTCATAAGGATCGGCCGACTATATCTTATAGCTGCCATATAACTGATTGATCGGAAATGCCATAACTTTGGTGTTTGTAAAGTTAGGAAGTTGGGATTTTCTATTGGTTTTATTTTTGCCCAATCAATTCGACATATTAAATTTCATAAGGATCGGCCGACTATATCCTATAGCTGCCATATAACTGATTGATCGGAAATGAAATAACTTTGGTGTTTTTAAAGTTAGGAAGGTGGGATTTTTTATGAGTATTAAAAATGCATCATATGAATAATTTTGGAGAATATAATTTGCAGAATATTCTGCAAGGGTATTTCAACTTCGGCTCCGCCCGAAGTTAGCTTTCCTTTCTTGTTCAATTTAACGTTGATCAAATTTTTGACCCATTTTCATGTCAGTTATTTTTAGTTTTCCGATGACTTGTAAAAGAGTGACCCAAAATTGGACTTCGAGAGTCTATAACTTTACCAAACTTAAGCCGATCCCAAAGTGGCATACCTCTAAAGACTTCTGATTCGATTCTCTAAAAATCTGCATTCAAATTTTTCAATTTAACGTTGATCAAATTTTTGACCCATTTTCATGTCAGTTTATTTCAAATTTGACTTGTTTAGTTTTGACCCAAAATTGAACTTCGAGAGTCCATATCTTAATCAAACTTAAGCCGATTCCAAAGTGGCATACCTCTAAAGACTTCTGATTCGATTGTCTAAAAATCTGCATTCAAAGTTTTCAATTTAACTTTGATCAAATTTTTCCCCCATTTTCATGTCAGTTATTTCTAATTTGACTTGTTTAACTTTGACCCAAAATTGAACTTCGAGAGTCCATAACTTTACCAAACTTAAGCCGATTCCAAAGTGGCATACCTCTAAAGACTTCTGATTCGATTCTCTAAAAATCTGCATTCAAATTTTTCAATTTAACGTCGATTAATTTTTTGACCCATTTTCATGTCAGTTATTTCTAGATTTCCGAGGACTTGTAACAGGGTGACTAAAAATTGGACTTAGAGAGTCCATAACTTTACCAAACTTAAGCCGTTTCCAAAGTGGCATACCTCTAAAGACTTCTGATTCGATTCTCTAAAAATCTTCATTCAAATTTTTCAATTTAACTTTGATCAAATTTTTCACCCATTTTCATGTCAGTTATTTCTAATTTGACTTGTTTAACTTTGACCCAAAATTGAACTTCGAGAGTCCATAACTTTACCAAACTTAAGCCGATTCCAAAGTGGCATACCTCTAAAAACTTCTGATTCGATTCTCTAAAAATCTGCATTCAAATTTTTCAATTTAACGTTGATCAAATTTTTGACCCATTTTCATGTCAGTTATTTCTAGTTTTCCGAGGACTTGTAACAGAGTGACTAAAAATTGGACTTAGAGAGTCCATAACTTTATCAAACTTAAGCCGATTCCAAAGTGGCATACCTTAAAGACTTCTGATTCCATTCTCTTAAAATCTGCATTCAAATTTTTCAATTTAACGTTGATCAAATTTTTGACCCATTTTCATGTCAGTTATTTCTAATTTGACTTGTTTAACTTTGACCCAAAATTGAACTTCGAGAGTCCATAACTTTACCAAGCTTAAGCCGATTGCAAAGTGGCATACCTCTAAAGACTTCTGATTCGATTCTCTAAAAATCTGCATTCAAATTTTTCAATTTAACGTTGATCAAATTTTTGACCCATTTTCATGTCAGTTATTTTTAGTTTTCCGATGACTTGTAAAAGAGTGACCCAAAATTGGACTTCGAGAGTCTATAACTTTACCAAACTTAAGCCGATTCCAAAGTGGCATACCTCTAAAGACTTCTGATTCGATTCTCTAAAAATCTGCATTCAAATTTTTCAATTTAACGTTGATCAAATTTTTGACCCATTTTTATGTCAGTTATTTCTAATTTGACTTGTTTAACTTTGACCCAAAATTGAACTTCGAGAGTCCATAACTTTACCAAGCTTAAGCCGATTGCAAAGTGGCATACCTCTAAAGACTTCTGATTCGATTCTCTAAAAATCTGCATTCAAATTTTTCAATTTAACGTTGATCAAATTTTTGACCCATTTTCATGTCAGTTATTTTTAGTTTTCCGATGACTTGTAAAAGAGTGACCCAAAATTGGACTTCGAGAGTCTATAACTTTACCAAACTTAAGCCGATCCCAAAGTGGCATACCTCTAAAGACTTCTGATTCGATTCTCTAAAAATCTGCATTCAAATTTTTCAATTTAACGTTGATCAAATTTTTGACCCATTTTCATGTCAGTTATTTCTAATTTGACTTGTTTAGTTTTGACCCAAAATTGAACTTCGAGAGTCCATATCTTAATCAAACTTAAGCCGATTCCAAAGTGGCATACCTCTAAAGACTTCTGATTCGATTGTCTAAAAATCTGCATTCAAAGTTTTCAATTTAACTTTGATCAAATTTTTCCCCCATTTTCATGTCAGTTATTTCTAATTTGACTTGTTTAACTTTGACCCAAAATTGAACTTCGAGAGTCCATAACTTTACCAAACTTAAGCCGATTCCAAAGTGGCATACCTCTAAAGACTTCTGATTCGATTCTCTAAAAATCTGCATTCAAATTTTTCAATTTAACGTCGATTAATTTTTTGACCCATTTTCATGTCAGTTATTTCTAGATTTCCGAGGACTTGTAACAGGGTGACTAAAAATTGGACTTAGAGAGTCCATAACTTTACCAAACTTAAGCCGTTTCCAAAGTGGCATACCTCTAAAGACTTCTGATTCGATTCTCTAAAAATCTTCATTCAAATTTTTCAATTTAACTTTGATCAAATTTTTCACCCATTTTCATGTCAGTTATTTCTAATTTGACTTGTTTAACTTTGACCCAAAATTGAACTTCGAGAGTCCATAACTTTACCAAACTTAAGCCGATTCCAAAGTGGCATACCTCTAAAAACTTCTGATTCGATTCTCTAAAAATCTGCATTCAAATTTTTCAATTTAACGTTGATCAAATTTTTGACCCATTTTCATGTCAGTTATTTCTAGTTTTCCGAGGACTTGTAACAGAGTGACTAAAAATTGGACTTAGAGAGTCCATAACTTTATCAAACTTAAGCCGATTCCAAAGTGGCATACCTTAAAGACTTCTGATTCCATTCTCTTAAAATCTGCATTCAAATTTTTCAATTTAACGTTGATCAAATTTTTGACCCATTTTCATGTCAGTTATTTCTAATTTGACTTGTTTAACTTTGACCCAAAATTGAACTTCGAGAGTCCATAACTTTACCAAGCTTAAGCCGATTGCAAAGTGGCATACCTCTAAAGACTTCTGATTCGATTCTCTAAAAATCTGCATTCAAATTTTTCAATTTAACGTTGATCAAATTTTTGACCCATTTTCATGTCAGTTATTTTTAGTTTTCCGATGACTTGTAAAAGAGTGACCCAAAATTGGACTTCGAGAGTCTATAACTTTACCAAACTTAAGCCGATTCCAAAGTGGCATACCTCTAAAGACTTCTGATTCGATTCTCTAAAAATCTGCATTCAAATTTTTCAATTTAACGTTGATCAAATTTTTGACCCATTTTCATGTCAGTTATTTCTAATTTGACTTGTTTAACTTTGACCCAAAATTGAACTTCGAGAGTCCATAACTTAATCAAACTTAAGCCGATTCCAAAGTGGCATACCTCTAAAGACTTCTGATTCGATTCTCTAAAAATCTGCATTCAAATTTTTAATTTAACGTTGATCAAATTTTTGACCCATTTTCATGTCAGTTATTTCTAGTTTTCCGAGGACTTGTAACAGAGTGACTAAAAATTGGACTTAGAGAGTCCATAACTTTATCAAACTTAAGCCGATTCCAAAGTGGCATACCTTAAAGACTTCTGATTCGATTCTCTTAAAATCTGCATTCAAATTTTTCAATTTAACGTTGATCAAATTTTTGACCCATTTTCATGTCAGTTATTTCTAATTTGACTTGTTTAACTTTGACCCAAAATTGAACTTCGAGAGTCCATAACTTTACCAAGCTTAAGCCGATTGCAAAGTGGCATACCTCTAAAGACTTCTGATTCGATTCTCTAAAAATCTGCATTCAAATTTTTCAATTTAACGTTGATCAAATTTTTGACCCATTTTCATGTCAGTTATTTTTAGTTTTCCGATGACTTGTAAAAGAGTGACCCAAAATTGGACTTCGAGAGTCTATAACTTTACCAAACTTAAGCCGATTCCAAAGTGGCATACCTCTAAAGACTTCTGATTCGATTCTCTAAAAATCTGCATTCAAATTTTTCAATTTAACTTTGATCAAATTTTTCACCCATTTTCATGTCAGTTATTTCTAATTTGACTTGTTTAGTTTTGACCCAAAATTGAACTTCGAGAGTCCATAACTTAATCAAACTTAAGCCGATTCCAAAGTGGCATACCTCTAAAGACTTCTGATTCGATTGTCTAAAAATCTGCATTCAAAGTTTTCAATTTAACTTTGATCAAATTTTTCACCCATTTTCATGTCAGTTATTTCTAATTTGACTTGTTTAACTTTGACCCAAAATTGAACTTCGAGAGTCCATAACTTTACCAAACTTAAGCCGATTCCAAAGTGGCATACCTCTAAAGACTTCTGATTCGATTCTCTAAAAATCTGCATTCAAATTTTTCAATTTAACGTCGATTAATTTTTTGACCCATTTTCATATCAGTTATTTCTAGATTTCCGAGGACTTGTAACAGGGTGACTAAAAATTGGACTTAGAGAGTCCATAACTTTACCAAACTTAAGCCGTTTCCAAAGTGGCATACCTCTAAAGACTTCTGATTCGATTCTCTAAAAATCTTCATTCAAATTTTTCAATTTAACTTTGATCAAATTTTTCACCCATTTTCATGTCAGTTATTTCTAATTTGACTTGTTTAACTTTGACCCAAAATTGAACTTCGAGAGTCCATAACTTTACCAAACTTAAGCCGATTCCAAAGTGGCATACCTCTAAAAACTTCTGATTCGATTCTCTAAAAATCTGCATTCAAATTTTTCAATTTAACGTTGATCAAATTTTTGACCCATTTTCATGTCAGTTATTTCTAGTTTTCCGAGGACTTGTAACAGAGTGACTAAAAATTGGACTTAGAGAGTCCATAACTTTATCAAACTTAAGCCGATTCCAAAGTGGCATACCTTAAAGACTTCTGATTCCATTCTCTTAAAATCTGCATTCAAATTTTTCAATTTAACGTTGATCAAATTTTTGACCCATTTTCATGTCAGTTATTTCTAATTTGACTTGTTTAACTTTGACCCAAAATTGAACTTCGAGAGTCCATAACTTTACCAAGCTTAAGCCGATTGCAAAGTGGCATACCTCTAAAGACTTCTGATTCGATTCTCTAAAAATCTGCATTCAAATTTTTCAATTTAACGTTGATCAAATTTTTGACCCATTTTCATGTCAGTTATTTCTAATTTGACTTGTTTAACTTTGACCCAAAATTGAACTTCGAGAGTCCATAACTTAATCAAACTTAAGCCGATTCCAAAGTGGCATACCTCTAAAGACTTCTGATTCGATTCTCTAAAAATCTGCATTCAAATTTTTCAATTTAACGTTGATCAAATTTTTGACCCATTTTCATGTCAGTTATTTCTAGTTTTCCGAGGACTTGTAACAGAGTGACTAAAAATTGGACTTAGAGAGTCCATAACTTTATCAAACTTAAGCCGATTCCAAAGTGGCATACCTTAAAGACTTCTGATTCGATTCTCTTAAAATCTGCATTCAAATTTTTCAATTTAACGTTGATCAAATTTTTGACCCATTTTCATGTCAGTTATTTCTAATTTGACTTGTTTAACTTTGACCCAAAATTGAACTTCGAGAGTCCATAACTTTACCAAGCTTAAGCCGATTGCAAAGTGGCATACCTCTAAAGACTTCTGATTCTATTCTCTAAAAATCTGCATTCAAATTTTTCAATTTAACGTTGATCAAATTTTTGACCCATTTTCATGTCAGTTATTTTTAGTTTTCCGATGACTTGTAAAAGAGTGACCCAAAATTGGACTTCGAGAGTCTATAACTTTACCAAACTTAAGCCGATTCCAAAGTGGCATACCTCTAAAGACTTCTGATTCGATTCTCTAAAAATCTGCATTCAAATTTTTCAATTTAAAGTTGATCAAATTTTTGACCCATTTTCATGTCAGTTATTTCTAATTTGACTTGTTTAGTTTTGACCCAAAATTGAACTTCGAGAGTCCATAACTTAATCAAACTTAAGCCGATTCCAAAGTGCCATACCTCTAAGGACTTCTGATTCGATTGTCTAAAAATCTGCATTCAAATTTTTTCAATTTAACGTCGATTAATTTTTTGACCCATTTTCATGTCAGTTATTTCTAGATTTCCGAGGACTTGTAACAGGGTGACTAAAAATTGGACTTAGAGAGTCCATAACTTTACCAAACTTAAGCCGTTTCCAAAGTGGCATACCTCTAAAGACTTCTGATTCGATTCTCTAAAAATCTTCATTCAAATTTTTCAATTTAACTTTGATCAAATTTTTCACCCATTTTCATGTCAGTTATTTCTAATTTGACTTGTTTAACTTTGACCCAAAATTGAACTTCGAGAGTCCATAACTTTACCAAACTTAAGCCGATTCCAAAGTGGCATACCTCTAAAAACTTCTGATTCGATTCTCTAAAAATCTGCATTCAAATTTTTCAATTTAACGTTGATCAAATTTTTGACCCATTTTCATGTCAGTTATTTCTAGTTTTCCGAGGACTTGTAACAGAGTGACTAAAAATTGGACTTAGAGAGTCCATAACTTTATCAAACTTAAGCCGATTCCAAAGTGGCATACCTTAAAGACTTCTGATTCGATTCTCTTAAAATCTGCATTCAAATTTTTCAATTTAACGTTGATCAAATTTTTGACCCATTTTCATGTCAGTTATTTCTAATTTGACTTGTTTAACTTTGACCCAAAATTGAACTTCGAGAGTCCATAACTTTACCAAGCTTAAGCCGATTGCAAAGTGGCATACCTCTAAAGACTTCTGATTCGATTCTCTAAAAATCTGCATTCAAATTTTTCAATTTAACGTTGATCAAATTTTTGACCCATTTTCATGTCAGTTATTTCTAATTTGACTTGTTTAACTTTGACCCAAAATTGAACTTCGAGAGTCCATAACTTTACCAAGCTTAAGCCGATTGCAAAGTGGCATACCTCTAAAGACTTCTGATTCTATTCTCTAAAAATCTGCATTCAAATTTTTCAATTTAACGTTGATCAAATTTTTGACCCATTTTCATGTCAGTTATTTTTAGTTTTCCGATGACTTGTAAAAGAGTGACCCAAAATTGGACTTCGAGAGTCTATAACTTTACCAAACTTAAGCCGATTCCAAAGTGGCATACCTCTAAAGACTTCTGATTCGATTCTCTAAAAATCTGCATTCAAATTTTTCAATTTAACGTTGATCAAATTTTTGACCCATTTTCATGTCAGTTATTTCTAATTTGACTTGTTTAACTTTGACCCAAAATTGAACTTCGAGAGTCCATAACTTAATCAAACTTAAGCCGATTCCAAAGTGGCATACCTCTAAAGACTTCTGATTCGATTCTCTAAAAATCTGCATTCAAATTTTTATTCAATTTAACGTTGATCAAATTTTTGACCCATTTTCATGTCAGTTATTTCTAGTTTTCCGATGACTTGTAAAAGAGTGACCCATAATTGGACTTCGAGAGTCTATAACTTTACCAAACTTAAGCCGATTCCAAAGTGGCATACCTCTAAAGACTTCTGATTCGATTCTCTAAAAATCTGCATTCAAATTTTTCAATTTAACGTTGATCAAATTTTTGACCCATTTTCATGTCAGTTATTTCTAATTTGACTTGTTTAGTTTTGACCCAAAATTGAACTTCGAGAGTCCATAACTTAATCAAACTTAAGCCGATTCCAAAGTGGCATACCTCTAAGGACTTCTGATTCGATTGTCTAAAAATCTGCATTCAAATTTTTCAATTTAACGTCGATTAATTTTTTGACCCATTTTCATGTCAGTTATTTCTAGATTTCCGAGGACTTGTAACAGGGTGACTAAAAATTGGACTTAGAGAGTCCATAACTTTACCAAACTTAAGCCGTTTCCAAAGTGGCATACCTCTAAAGACTTCTGATTCGATTCTCTAAAAATCTTCATTCAAATTTTTCAATTTAACTTTGATCAAATTTTTCACCCATTTTCATGTCAGTTATTTCTAATTTGACTTGTTTAACTTTGACCCAAAATTGAACTTCGAGAGTCCATAACTTTACCAAACTTAAGCCGATTCCAAAGTGGCATACCTCTAAAAACTTCTGATTCGATTCTCTAAAAATCTGCATTCAAATTTTTCAATTTAACGTTGATCAAATTTTTGACCCATTTTCATGTCAGTTATTTCTAGTTTTCCGAGGACTTGTAACAGAGTGACTAAAAATTGGACTTAGAGAGTCCATAACTTTATCAAACTTAAGCCGATTCCAAAGTGGCATACCTTAAAGACTTCTGATTCGATTCTCTTAAAATCTGCATTCAAATTTTTCAATTTAACGTTGATCAAATTTTTGACCCATTTTCATGTCAGTTATTTCTAATTTGACTTGTTTAACTTTGACCCAAAATTGAACTTCGAGAGTCCATAACTTTACCAAGCTTAAGCCGATTGCAAAGTGGCATACCTCTAAAGACTTCTGATTCGATTCTCTAAAAATCTGCATTCAAATTTTTCAATTTAACGTTGATCAAATTTTTGACCCATTTTCATGTCAGTTATTTCTAATTTGACTTGTTTAACTTTGACCCAAAATTGAACTTCGAGAGTCCATAACTTTACCAAGCTTAAGCCGATTGCAAAGTGGCATACCTCTAAAGACTTCTGATTCGATTCTCTAAAAATCTGCATTCAAATTTTTCAATTTAACGTTGATCAAATTTTTGACCCATTTTCATGTCAGTTATTTTTAGTTTTCCGATGACTTGTAAAAGAGTGACCCAAAATTGGACTTCGAGAGTCTATAACTTTACCAAACTTAAGCCGATTCCAAAGTGGCATACCTCTAAAGACTTCTGATTCGATTCTCTAAAAATCTGCATTCAAATTTTTCAATTTAACGTTGATCAAATTTTTGACCCATTTTCATGTCAGTTATTTCTAATTTGACTTGTTTAACTTTGACCCAAAATTGAACTTCGAGAGTCCATAACTTAATCAAACTTAAGCCGATTCCAAAGTGGCATACCTCTAAAGACTTCTGATTCGATTCTCTAAAAATCTGCATTCAAATTTTTCAATTTAACGTTGATCAAATTTTTGACCCATTTTCATGTCAGTTATTTCTAGTTTTCCGAGGACTTGTAACAGAGTGACTAAAAATTGGACTTAGAGAGTCCATAACTTTATCAAACTTAAGCCGATTCCAAAGTGGCATACCTCTAAAGACTTCTGATTCGATTCTCTAAAAATCTGCATTCAAATTTTTCAATTTAACGTTGATCAAATTTTTGACCCATTTTCATGTCAGTTATTTCTAATTTGACTTGTTTAGTTTTGACCCAAAATTGAACTTCGAGAGTCCATAACTTAATCAAACTTAAGCCGATTCCAAAGTGGCATACCTCTAAGGACTTCTGATTCGATTGTCTAAAAATCTGCATTCAAATTTTTCAATTTAACGTCGATTAATTTTTTGACCCATTTTCATGTCAGTTATTTCTAGATTTCCGAGGACTTGTAACAGGGTGACTAAAAATTGGACTTAGAGAGTCCATAACTTTACCAAACTTAAGCCGTTTCCAAAGTGGCATACCTCTAAAGACTTCTGATTCGATTCTCTAAAAATCTGCATTCAAATTTTTCAATTTAACTTTGATCAAATTTTTCACCCATTTTCATGTCAGTTATTTCTAATTTGACTTGTTTAACTTTGACCCAAAATCGAACTTCGAGAGTCCATAACTTTACCAAACTTAAGCCGATTCCAAAGTGGCATACCTCTAAAAACTTCTGATTCGATTCTCTAAAAATCTGCATTCAAATTTTTCAATTTAACGTTGATCAAATTTTTGACCCATTTTCATGTCAGTTATTTCTAGTTTTCCGAGGACTTGTAACAGAGTGACTAAAAATTGGACTTAGAGAGTCCATAACTTTATCAAACTTAAGCCGATTCCAAAGTGGCATACCTTAAAGACTTCTGATTCGATTCTCTTAAAATCTGCATTCAAATTTTTCAATTTAACGTTGATCAAATTTTTGACCCATTTTCATGTCAGTTATTTCTAATTTGACTTGTTTAACTTTGACCCAAAATTGAACTTCGAGAGTCCATAACTTTACCAAGCTTAAGCCGATTGCAAAGTGGCATACCTCTAAAGACTTCTGATTCGATTCTCTAAAAATCTGCATTCAAATTTTTCAATTTAACGTTGATCAAATTTTTGACCCATTTTCATGTCAGTTATTTCTAGTTTTCCGAGGACTTGTAACAGAGTGACTAAAAATTGGACTTAGAGAGTCCATAACTTTATCAAACTTAAGCCGATTCCAAAGTGGCATACCTTAAAGACTTCTGATTCGATTCTCTTAAAATCTGCATTCAAATTTTTCAATTTAACGTTGATCAAATTTTTGACCCATTTTCATGTCAGTTATTTCTAATTTGACTTGTTTAACTTTGACCCAAAATTGAACTTCGAGAGTCCATAACTTTACCAAGCTTAAGCCGATTGCAAAGTGGCATACCTCTAAAGACTTCTGATTCGATTCTCTAAAAATCTGCATTCAAATTTTTCAATTTAACGTTGATCAAATTTTTGACCCATTTTCATGTCAGTTATTTCTAATTTGACTTGTTCAACTTTGACCCAAAATTGAACCATTTTCATGTCAGTTATTTCTAATTTGACTTGTTTAACTTTGACCCAAAATTGAACTTCGAGAGTCCATAACTTTACCAAGCTTAAGCCGATTGCAAAGTGGCATACCTCTAAAGACTTCTGATTCGATTCTCTAAAAATCTGCATTCAAATTTTTCAATTTAACGTTGATCAAATTTTTGACCCATTTTCATGTCAGTTATTTCTAATTTGACTTGTTCAACTTTGACCCAAAATTGAACCATTTTCATGTCAGTTATTTCTAATTTGACTTGTTTAACTTTGACCCAAAATTGAACTTCGAGAGTCCATAACTTTACCAAGCTTAAGCCGATTGCAAAGTGGCATACCTCTAAAGACTTCTGATTCGATTCTCTAAAAATCTGCATTCAAATTTTTCAATTTAACGTTGATCAAATTTTTGACCCATTTTCATGTCAGTTATTTCTAATTTGACTTGTTCAACTTTGACCCAAAATTGAACCATTTTCATGTCAGTTATTTCTAATTTGACTTGTTTAACTTTGACCCAAAATTGAACTTCGAGAGTCCATAACTTAATCAAACTTAAGCCGATTCCAAAGTGGCATACCTCTAAAGACTTCTGATTCGATTCTCTAAAAATCTGCATTCAAATTTTTCAATTTAACGTTGATCAAATTTTTGACCCATTTTCATGTCAGTTATTTCTAGTTTTCCGAGGACTTGTAACAGAGTGACTAAAAATTGGACTTAGAGAGTCCATAACTTTATCAAACTTAAGCCGATTCCAAAGTGGCATACCTCTAAAGACTTCTGATTCGATTCTCTAAAAATCTGCATTCAAATTTTTCAATTTAACGTTGATCAAATTTTTGACCCATTTTCATGTCAGTTATTTCTAATTTGACTTGTTTAGTTTTGACCCAAAATTGAACTTCGAGAGTCCATAACTTAATCAAACTTAAGCCGATTCCAAAGTGGCATACCTCTAAGGACTTCTGATTCGATTGTCTAAAAATCTGCATTCAAATTTTTCAATTTAACGTCGATTAATTTTTTGACCCATTTTCATGTCAGTTATTTCTAGATTTCCGAGGACTTGTAACAGGGTGACTAAAAATTGGACTTAGAGAGTCCATAACTTTACCAAACTTAAGCCGTTTCCAAAGTGGCATACCTCTAAAGACTTCTGATTCGATTCTCTAAAAATCTTCATTCAAATTTTTCAATTTAACTTTGATCAAATTTTTCACCCATTTTCATGTCAGTTATTTCTAATTTGACTTGTTTAACTTTGACCCAAAATCGAACTTCGAGAGTCCATAACTTTACCAAACTTAAGCCGATTCCAAAGTGGCATACCTCTAAAAACTTCTGATTCGATTCTCTAAAAATCTGCATTCAAATTTTTCAATTTAACGTTGATCAAATTTTTGACCCATTTTCATGTCAGTTATTTCTAGTTTTCCGAGGACTTGTAACAGAGTGACTAAAAATTGGACTTAGAGAGTCCATAACTTTATCAAACTTAAGCCGATTCCAAAGTGGCATACCTAAAAGACTTCTGATTCGATTCTCTTAAAATCTGCATTCAAATTTTTCAATTTAACGTTGATCAAATTTTTGAC
Organism: Drosophila rhopaloa; assembly: GCF_018152115.1. Taxonomy (NCBI): domain Eukaryota; kingdom Metazoa; phylum Arthropoda; class Insecta; order Diptera; family Drosophilidae; genus Drosophila; species Drosophila rhopaloa. The sequence continues at coordinate 1,178,322 of NW_025335023.1, forward strand.
CCATTTTCATGTCAGTTATTTCTAATTTGACTTGTTTAACTTTGACCCAAAATTGAACTTCGAGAGTCCATAACTTTACCAAGCTTAAGCCGATTGCAAAGTGGCATACCTCTAAAGACTTCTGATTCGATTCTCTAAAAATCTGCATTCAAATTTTTCAATTTAACGTTGATCAAATTTTTGACCCATTTTCATGTCAGTTATTTCTAATTTGACTTGTTTAACTTTGACCCAAAATTGAACTTCGAGAGTCCATAACTTTACCAAGCTTAAGCCGATTGCAAAGTGGCATACCTCTAAAGACTTCTGATTCGATTCTCTAAAAATCTGCATTCAAATTTTTCAATTTAACGTTGATCAAATTTTTGACCCATTTTCATGTCAGTTATTTTTAGTTTTCCGATGACTTGTAAAAGAGTGACCCAAAATTGGACTTCGAGAGTCTATAACTTTACCAAACTTAAGCCGATTCCAAAGTGGCATACCTCTAAAGACTTCTGATTCGATTCTCTAAAAATCTGCATTCAAATTTTTCAATTTAACGTTGATCAAATTTTTGACCCATTTTCATGTCAGTTATTTCTAATTTGACTTGTTTAACTTTGACCCAAAATTGAACTTCGAGAGTCCATAACTTAATCAAACTTAAGCCGATTCCAAAGTGGCATACCTCTAAAGACTTCTGATTCGATTCTCTAAAAATCTGCATTCAAATTTTTCAATTTAACGTTGATCAAATTTTTGACCCATTTTCATGTCAGTTATTTCTAGTTTTCCGAGGACTTGTAACAGAGTGACTAAAAATTGGACTTAGAGAGTCCATAACTTAATCAAACTTAAGCCGATTCCAAAGTGGCATACCTTAAAGACTTCTGATTCGATTCTCTTAAAATCTGCATTCAAATTTTTCAATTTAACGTTGATCAAATTTTTGACCCATTTTCATGTCAGTTATTTCTAATTTGACTTGTTTAGTTTTGAGCCAAAATTGAACTTCGAGAGTCCATAACTTAATCAAACTTAAGCCGATTCCAAAGTGGCATACCTCTAAGGACTTCTGATTCGATTGTCTAAAAATCTGCATTCAAATTTTTCAATTTAACGTCGATTAATTTTTTGACCCATTTTCATGTCAGTTATTTCTAGATTTCCGAGGACTTGTAACAGGGTGACTAAAAATTGGACTTAGAGAGTCCATAACTTTACCAAACTTAAGCCGTTTCCAAAGTGGCATACCTCTAAAGACTTCTGATTCGATTCTCTAAAAATCTTCATTCAAATTTTTCAATTTATCTTTGATCAAATTTTTCACCCATTTTCATGTCAGTTATTTCTAATTTGACTTGTTTAACTTTGACCCAAAATTGAACTTCGAGAGTCCATAACTTTACCAAACTTAAGCCGATTCCAAAGTGGCATACCTCTAAAAACTTCTGATTCGATTCTCTAAAAATCTGCATTCAAATTTTTCAATTTAACGTTGATCAAATTTTTGACCCATTTTCATGTCAGTTATTTCTAGTTTTCCGAGGACTTGTAACAGAGTGACTAAAAATTGGACTTAGAGAGTCCATAACTTTATCAAACTTAAGCCGATTCCAAAGTGGCATACCTTAAAGACTTCTGATTCGATTCTCTTAAAATCTGCATTCAAATTTTTCAATTTAACGTTGATCAAATTTTTGACCCATTTTCATGTCAGTTATTTCTAATTTGACTTGTTTAACTTTGACCCAAAATTGAACTTCGAGAGTCCATAACTTTACCAAGCTTAAGCCGATTGCAAAGTGGCATACCTCTAAAGACTTCTGATTCGATTCTCTAAAAATCTGCATTCAAATTTTTCAATTTAACGTTGATCAAATTTTTGACCCATTTTCATGTCAGTTATTTTTAGTTTTCCGATGACTTGTAAAAGAGTGACCCAAAATTGGACTTCGAGAGTCTATAACTTTACCAAACTTAAGCCGATTCCAAAGTGGCATACCTCTAAAGACTTCTGATTCGATTCTCTAAAAATCTGCATTCAAATTTTTCAATTTAACGTTGATCAAATTTTTGACCCATTTTCATGTCAGTTATTTCTAATTTGACTTGTTTAACTTTGACCCAAAATTGAACTTCGAGAGTCCATAACTTAATCAAACTTAAGCCGATTCCAAAGTGGCATACCTTAAAGACTTCTGATTCGATTCTCTTAAAATCTGCATTCAAATTTTTCAATTTAACGTTGATCAAATTTTTGACCCATTTTCATGTCAGTTATTTCTAATTTGACTTGTTTAACTTTGACCCAAAATTGAACTTCGAGAGTCCATAACTTTACCAAGCTTAAGCCGATTGCAAAGTGGCATACCTCTAAAGACTTCTGATTCGATTCTCTAAAAATCTGCATTCAAATTTTTCAATTTAACGTTGATCAAATTTTTGACCCATTTTCATGTCAGTTATTTTTAGTTTTCCGATGACTTGTAAAAGAGTGACCCAAAATTGGACTTCGAGAGTCTATAACTTTACCAAACTTAAGCCGATTCCAAAGTGGCATACCTCTAAAGACTTCTGATTCGATTCTCTAAAAATCTGCATTCAAATTTTTCAATTTAACGTTGATCAAATTTTTGACCCATTTTCATGTCAGTTATTTCTAATTTGACTTGTTTAACTTTGACCCAAAATTGAACTTCGAGAGTCCATAACTTAATCAAACTTAAGCCGATTCCAAAGTGGCATACCTCTAAAGACTTCTGATTCGATTGTCTAAAAATCTGCATTCAAATTTTTCAATTTAACTTTGATCAAATTTTTCACCCATTTTCATGTCAGTTATTTCTAATTTGACTTGTTTAACTTTGACCCAAAATTGAACTTCGAGAGTCCATAACTTTACCAAACTTAAGCCGATTCCAAAGTGGCATACCTCTAAAGACTTCTGATTCGATTCTCTAAAAATCTGCATTCAAATTTTTCAATTTAACGTCGATTAATTTTTTGACCCATTTTCATGTCAGTTATTTCTAGATTTCCGAGGACTTGTAACAGGGTGACTAAAAATTGGACTTAGAGAGTCCATAACTTTACCAAACTTAAGCCGTTTCCAAAGTGGCATACCTCTAAAGACTTCTGATTCGATTCTCTAAAAATCTGCATTCAAATTTTTCAATTTAACTTTGATCAAATTTTTCACCCATTTTCATGTCAGTTATTTCTAATTTGACTTGTTTAACTTTGACCCAAAATTGAACTTCGAGAGTCCATAACTTTACCAAACTTAAGCCGATTCCAAAGTGGCATACCTCTAAAGACTTCTGATTCGATTCTCTAAAAATCTGCATTCAAATTTTTCAATTTAACTTTGATCAAATTTTTCACCCATTTTCATGTCAGTTATTTCTAATTTGACTTGTTTAACTTTGACCCAAAATTGAACTTCGAGAGTCCATAACTTTACCAAACTTAAGCCGATTCCAAAGTGGCATACCTCTAAAAACTTCTGATTCGATTCTCTAAAAATCTGCATTCAAATTTTTCAATTTAACTGTGATCAAATTTTTGACCCATTTTCATGTCAGTTATTTCTAGTTTTCCGAGGACTTGTAACAGTGTGACTCAAAATTGGACTTAGAGAGTCCATAACTTTATCAAACTTAAGCCGATTCCAAAGTGGCATACCTTAAAGACTTCTGATTCGATTCTCTTAAAATCTGCATTCAAATTTTTCAATTTAACGTTGATCAAATTTTTGACCCATTTTCATGTCAGTTATTTCTAATTTGACTTGTTTAACTTTGACCCAAAATTGAACTTCGAGAGTCCATAACTTTACCAAGCTTAAGCCGATTGCAAAGTGGCATACCTCTAAAGACTTCTGATTCGATTCTCTAAAATCTGCATTCAAATTTTTCAATTTAACGTTGATCAAATTTTTGACCCATTTTCATGTCAGTTATTTCTAGTTTTCCGAGGACTTGTAACAGAGTGACTCAAAATTGGACTTAGAGAGTCCATAACTTTATCAAACTTAAGCCGATTCCAAAGTGGCATACCTTAAAGACTTCTGATTCGATTGTCTAAAAATCTGCATTCAAATTTTTCAATTTAACTTTGATCAAATTTTTCACCCATTTTCATGTCAGTTATTTCTAATTTGACTTGTTTAACTTTGACCCAAAATTGAACTTCGAGAGTCCATAACTTTGGCAAGCTAAAGCCGATTGCAAAGTGGCATACCTCTAAAGACTTCTGATTCGATTCTCTAAAAATCTGCATTCAAATTTTTCAATTTAACTTTGATCAAATTTTTCACCCATTTTTATGTCAGTTATTTCTAATTTGACTTGTTTAACTTTGACCCAAAATTGAACTTCGAGAGTCCATAACTTAATCAAACTTAAGCCGATTCCAAAGTGGCATACCTCTAAAGACTTCTGATTCGATTGTCTAAAAATCTGCATTCAAATTTTTCAATTTAACTTTGATCAAATTTTTCACCCATTTTCATGTCAGTTATTTCTAATTTGACTTGTTTAACTTTGACCCAAAATTGAACTTCGAGAGTCCATAACTTTACCAAGCTAAAGCCGATTGCAAAGTGGCATACCTCTAAAGACTTCTGATTCGATTCTCTAAAAATCTGCATTCAAATTTTTCAATTTAACGTTGATCAAATTTTTGACCCATTTTCATGTCAGTTATTTCTAATTTGACTTGTTTAACTTTGACCCAAAATTGAACTTCGAGAGTCCATAACTTAACCAAACTTAAGCCGATTCCAAAGTGGCATACCTCTAAAAACTTCTGATTCGATTCTCTAAAAATCTGCATTCAAATTTTTTAATTTAACGTTGATCAAATTTTTGACCCATTTTCATGTCAGTTATTTCTAGTTTTCCGAGGACTTGTAACAGAGTGACTCAAAATTGGACTTAGAGAGTCCATAACTTTATCAAACTTAAGCCGATTCCAAAGTGGCATACCTTAAAGACTTCTGATTCGATTCTCTTAAAATCTGCATTCAAATTTTTCAATTTAACGTTGATCAAATTTTTGACCCATTTTCATGTCAGTTATTTCTAATTTGACTTGTTTAACTTTGACCCAAAATTGAACTTCGAGAGTCCATAACTTTACCAAGCTTAAGCCGATTGCAAAGTGGCATACCTCTAAAGACTTCTGATTCGATTCTGTAAAAATCTGCATTCAAATTTTTCAATTTAACGTTGATCAAATTTTTGACCCATTTTCATGTCAGTTATTTTTAGTTTTCCGATGACTTGTAAAAGAGTGACCCAAAATTGGACTTCGAGAGTCTATAACTTTACCAAACTTAAGCCGATTCCAAAGTGGCATACCTCTAAAGACTTCTGATTCGATTCTCTAAAAATCTGCATTCAAATTTTTCAATTTAACGTTGATCAAATTTTTGACCCATTTTCATGTCAGTTATTTCTAATTTGACTTGTTTAGTTTTGACCCAAAATTGAACTTCGAGAGTCCATAACTTAATCAAACTTAAGCCGATTCCAAAGTGGCATACCTCTAAAGACTTCTGATTCGATTGTCTAAAAATCTGCATTCAAATTTTTCAATTTAACGTCGATTAATTTTTTGACCCATTTTCATGTCAGTTATTTCTAGATTTCCGAGGACTTGTAACAGAGTGACTAAAAATTGGACTTAGAGAGTCCATAACTTTACCAAACTTAAGCCGTTTCCAAAGTGGCATACCTCTAAAGACTTCTGATTCGATTCTCTAAAAATCTTCATTCAAATTTTTCAATTTAACTTTGATCAAATTTTTCACCCATTTTCATGTCAGTTATTTCTAATTTGACTTGTTTAACTTTGACCCAAAATTGAACTTCGAGAGTCCATAACTTTACCAAACTTAAGCCGATTCCAAAGTGGCATACCTCTAAAAACTTCTGATTCGATTCTCTAAAAATCTGCATTCAAATTTTTCAATTTAACTTTGATCAAATTTTTCACCCATTTTCATGTCAGTTATTTCTAATTTGACTTGTTTAACTTTGACCCAAAATTGAACTTCGAGAGTCCATAACTTAATCAAACTTAAGCCGATTCCAAAGTGGCATACCTCTAAAGACTTCTGATTCGATTGTCTAAAAATCTACATTCAAATTTTTCAATTTAACTTTGATCAAATTTTTCACCCATTTTCATGTCAGTTATTTCTAATTTGACTTGTTTAACTTTGACCCAAAATTGAACTTCGAGAGTCCATAACTTTACCAAACTTAGGCCGATTCCAAAGTGGCATACCTCTAAAAACTTCTGATTCGATTCTCTAAAAATCTGCATTCAAATTTTTCAATTTAACTGTGATCAAATTTTTGACCCATTTTCATGTCAGTTATTTCTAGTTTTCCGAGGACTTGTAACAGTGTGACTCAAAATTGGACTTAGAGAGCCCATAACTTTATCAAACTTAAGCCGATTCCAAAGTGGCATACCTTAAAGACTTCTGATTCGATTCTCTTAAAATCTGCATTCAAATTTTTCAATTTAACGTTGATCAAATTTTTGACCCATTTTCATGTCAGTTATTTCTAATTTGACTTGTTTAACTTTGACCCAAAATTGAACTTCGAGAGTCCATAACTTTACCAAGCTTAAGCCGATTGCAAAGTGGCATACCTCTAAAGACTTCTGATTCGATTCTCTAAAAATCTGCATTCAAATTTTTCAATTTAACGTTGATCAAATTTTTGACCCATTTTCATGTCAGTTATTTCTAGTTTTCCGAGGACTTGTAACAGAGTGACTCAAAATTGGACTTAGAGAGTCCATAACTTTATCAAACTTAAGCCGATTCCAAAGTGGCATACCTTAAAGACTTCTGATTCGATTGTCTAAAAATCTGCATTCAAATTTTTCAATTTAACTTTGATCAAATTTTTCACCCATTTTCATGTCAGTTATTTCTAATTTGACTTGTTTAACTTTGACCCAAAATTGAACTTCGAGAGTCCATAACTTTGGCAAGCTAAAGCCGATTGCAAAGTGGCATACCTCTAAAGACTTCTGATTCGATTCTCTAAAAATCTGCATTCAAATTTTTCAATTTAACTTTGATCAAATTTTTCACCCATTTTTATGTCAGTTATTTCTAATTTGACTTGTTTAACTTTGACCCAAAATTGAACTTCGAGAGTCCATAACTTAATCAAACTTAAGCCGATTCCAAAGTGGCATACCTCTAAAGACTTCTGATTCGATTGTCTAAAAATCTGCATTCAAATTTTTCAATTTAACTTTGATCAAATTTTTCACCCATTTTCATGTCAGTTATTTCTAATTTGACTTGTTTAACTTTGACCCAAAATTGAACTTCGAGAGTCCATAACTTTACCAAGCTAAAGCCGATTGCAAAGTGGCATACCTCTAAAGACTTCTGATTCGATTCTCTAAAAATCTGCATTCAAATTTTTCAATTTAACGTTGATCAAATTTTTGACCCATTTTCATGTCAGTTATTTCTAGATTTCCGAGGACTTGTAACAGAGTGACTCAAAATTGGACTTAGAGAGTCCATAACTTTATCAAACTTAAGCCGATTCCAAAGTGGCATACCTTAAAGACTTCTGATTCGATTGTCTAAAAATCTGCATTCAAATTTTTCAATTTAACTTTGATCAAATTTTTCACCCATTTTCATGTCAGTTATTTCTAATTTGACTTGTTTAACTTTGACCCAAAATTGAACTTCGAGAGTCCATAACTTTGGCAAGCTAAAGCCGATTGCAAAGTGGCATACCTCTAAAGACTTCTGATTCGATTCTCTAAAAATCTGCATTCAAATTTTTCAATTTAACTTTGATCAAATTTTTCACCCATTTTTATGTCAGTTATTTCTAATTTGACTTGTTTAACTTTGACCCAAAATTGAACTTCGAGAGTCCATAACTTAATCAAACTTAAGCCGATTCCAAAGTGGCATACCTCTAAAGACTTCTGATTCGATTGTCTAAAAATCTGCATTCAAATTTTTCAATTTAACTTTGATCAAATTTTTCACCCATTTTCATGTCAGTTATTTCTAATTTGACTTGTTTAACTTTGACCCAAAATTGAACTTCGAGAGTCCATAACTTTACCAAGCTAAAGCCGATTGCAAAGTGGCATACCTCTAAAGACTTCTGATTCGATTCTCTAAAAATCTGCATTCAAATTTTTCAATTTAACGTCGATTAATTTTTTGACCCATTTTCATGTCAGTTATTTCTAGATTTCCGAGGACTTGTAACAGAGTGACTAAAAATTGGACTTAGAGAGTCCATAACTTTACCAAACTTAAGCCGTTTCCAAAGTGGCATACCTCTAAAGACTTCTGATTCGATTCTCTAAAAATCTGCATTCAAATTTTTCAATTTAACGTTGATCAAATTTTTGACCCATTTTCATGTCAGTTATTTCTAATTTGACTTGTTTAACTTTGACCCAAAATTGAACTTCGAGAGTCCATAACTTAACCAAACTTAAGCCGATTCCAAAGTGGCATACCTCTAAAAACTTCTGATTCGATTCTCTAAAAATCTGCATTCAAATTTTTTAATTTAACGTTGATCAAATTTTTGACCCATTTTCATGTCAGTTATTTCTAGTTTTCCGAGGACTTGTAACAGAGTGACTCAAAATTGGACTTAGAGAGTCCATAACTTTATCAAACTTAAGCCGATTCCAAAGTTGCATACCTTAAAGACTTCTGATTCGATTCTCTTAAAATCTGCATTCAAATTTTTCAATTTAACGTTGATCAAATTTTTGACCCATTTTCATGTCAGTTATTTCTAATTTGACTTGTTTAACTTTGACCCAAAATTGAACTTCGAGAGTCCATAACTTTACCAAGCTTAAGCCGATTGCAAAGTGGCATACCTCTAAAGACTTCTGATTCGATTCTCTAAAAATCTGCATTCAAATTTTTCAATTTAACGTTGATCAAATTTTTGACCCATTTTCATGTCAGTTATTTTTAGTTTTCCGATGACTTGTAAAAGAGTGACCCAAAATTGGACTTCGAGAGTCTATAACTTTACCAAACTTAAGCCGATTCCAAAGTGGCATACCTCTAAAGACTTCTGATTCGATTCTCTAAAAATCTGCATTCAAATTTTTCAATTTAACGTTGATCAAATTTTTGACCCATTTTCATGTCAGTTATTTCTAATTTGACTTGTTTAGTTTTGACCCAAAATTGAACTTCGAGAGTCCATAACTTAATCAAACTTAAGCCGATTCCAAAGTGGCATACCTCTAAAGACTTCTGATTCGATTGTCTAAAAATCTGCATTCAAATTTTTCAATTTAACGTCGATTAATTTTTTGACCCATTTTCATGTCAGTTATTTCTAGATTTCCGAGGACTTGTAACAGGGTGACTAAAAATTGGACTTAGAGAGTCCATAACTTTACCAAACTTAAGCCGTTTCCAAAGTGGCATACCTCTAAAGACTTCTGATTCGATTCTCTAAAAATCTGCATTCAAATTTTTCAATTTAACGTTGATCAAATTTTTGACCCATTTTCATGTCAGTTATTTCTAGTTTTCCGAGGACTGTAACAGAGTGACTAAAAATTGGACTTAGAGAGTCCATAACTTTATCAAACTTAAGCCGATTCCAAAGTGGCATACCTTAAAGACTTCTGATTCGATTCTCTTAAAATCTGCATTCAAATTTTTCAATTTAACGTTGATCAAATTTTTGACCCATTTTCATGTCAGTTATTTCTAATTTGACTTGTTTAACTTTGACCCAAAATTGAACTTCGAGAGTCCATAACTTTACCAAGCTTAAGCCGATTGCAAAGTGGCATACCTCTAAAGACTTCTGATTCGATTCTCTAAAAATCTGCATTCAAATTTTTCAATTTAACGTTGATCAAATTTTTGACCCATTTTCATGTCAGTTATTTTTAGTTTTCCGATGACTTGTAAAAGAGTGACCCAAAATTGGACTTCGAGAGTCCATAACTTTACCAAACTTAAGCCGATTCCAAAGTGGCATACCTCTAAAGACTTCTGATTCGATTCTCTAAAAATCTGCATTCAAATTTTTCAATTTAACGTTGATCAAATTTTTGACCCATTTTCATGTCAGTTATTTCTAATTTGACTTGTTTAACTTTGACCCAAAATTGAACTTCGAGAGTCCATAACTTAATCAAACTTAAGCCGATTCCAAAGTGGCATACCTGTAAAGACTTCTGATTCGATTGTCTAAAAATCTGCATTCAAATTTTTCAATTTAACTTTGATCAAATTTTTCACCCATTTTCATGTCAGTTATTTCTAATTTGACTTGTTTAACTTTGACCCAAAATTGAACTTCGAGAGTCCATAACTTTACCAAACTTAAGCCGATTCCAAAGTGGCATACCTCTAAAGACTTCTGATTCGATTCTCTAAAAATCTGCATTCAAATTTTTCAATTTAACGTCGATTAATTTTTTGACCCATTTTCATGTCAGTTATTTCTAGATTTCCGAGGACTTGTAACAGGGTGACTAAAAATTGGACTTAGAGAGTCCATAACCTTAAAGACTTCTGATTCGATTCTCTTAAAATCTGCATTCAAATTTTTCAATTTAACGTTGATCAAATTTTTGACCCATTTTCATGTCAGTTATTTCTAATTTGACTTGTTTAACTTTGACCCAAAATTGAACTTCGAGAGTCCATAACTTTACCAAGCTTAAGCCGATTGCAAAGTGGCATACCTCTAAAGACTTCTGATTCGATTCTCTAAAAATCTGCATTCAAATTTTTCAATTTAACGTTGATCAAATTTTTGACCCATTTTCATGTCAGTTATTTTTAGTTTTCCGATGACTTGTAAAAGAGTGACCCAAAATTGGACTTCGAGAGTCTATAACTTTACCAAACTTAAGCCGATTCCAAAGTGGCATACCTCTAAAGACTTCTGATTCGATTCTCTAAAAATCTGCATTCAAATTTTTCAATTTAACGTTGATCAAATTTTTGACCCATTTTCATGTCAGTTATTTCTAATTTGACTTGTTTAACTTTGACCCAAAATTGAACTTCGAGAGTCCATAACTTAATCAAACTTAAGCCGATTCCAAAGTGGCATACCTCTAAAGACTTCTGATTCGATTGTCTAAAAATCTGCATTCAAATTTTTCAATTTAACTTTGATCAAATTTTTCACCCATTTTCATGTCAGTTATTTCTAATTTGACTTGTTTAACTTTGACCCAAAATTGAACTTCGAGAGTCCATAACTTTACCAAACTTAAGCCGATTCCAAAGTGGCATACCTCTAAAGACTTCTGATTCGATTCTCTAAAAATCTGCATTCAAATTTTTCAATTTAACGTCGATTAATTTTTTGACCCATTTTCATGTCAGTTATTTCTAGATTTCCGAGGACTTGTAACAGGGTGACTAAAAATTGGACTTAGAGAGTCCATAACTTTACCAAACTTAAGCCGTTTCCAAAGTGGCATACCTCTAAAGACTTCTGATTCGATTCTCTAAAAATCTGCATTCAAATTTTTCAATTTAACGTTGATCAAATTTTTGACCCATTTTCATGTCAGTTATTTCTAATTTGACTTGTTTAACTTTGACCCAAAATTGAACTTCGAGAGTCCATAACTTAATCAAACTTAAGCCGATTCCAAAGTGGCATACCTCTAAAGACTTCTGATTCGATTGTCTAAAAATCTGCATTCAAATTTTTCAATTTAACTTTGATCAAATTTTTCACCCATTTTCATGTCAGTTATTTCTAATTTGACTTGTTTAACTTTGACCCAAAATTGAACTTCGAGAGTCCATAACTTTACCAAACTTAAGCCGATTCCAAAGTGGCATACCTCTAAAGACTTCTGATTCGATTCTCTAAAAATCTGCATTCAAATTTTTCAATTTAACGTCGATTAATTTTTTGACCCATTTTCATGTCAGTTATTTCTAGATTTCCGAGGACTTGTAACAGGGTGACTAAAAATTGGACTTAGAGAGTCCATAACTTTACCAAACTTAAGCCGTTTCCAAAGTGGCATACCTCTAAAGACTTCTGATTCGATTCTCTAAAAATCTGCATTCAAATTTTTCAATTTAACTGTGATCAAATTTTTGACCCATTTTCATGTCAGTTATTTCTAGTTTTCCGAGGACTTGTAACAGAGTGACTCAAAATTGGACTTAGAGAGTCCATAACTTTATCAAACTTAAGCCGATTCCAAAGTGGCATACCTTAAAGACTTCTGATTCGATTCTCTTAAAATCTGCATTCAAATTTTTCAATTTAACGTTGATCAAATTTTTGACCCATTTTCATGTCAGTTATTTCTAATTTGACTTGTTTAACTTTGACCCAAAATTGAACTTCGAGAGTCCATAACTTTACTAAGCTTAAGCCGATTGCAAAGTGGCATACCTCTAAAGACTTCTGATTCGATTCTCTAAAAATCTGCATTCAAATTTTTCAATTTAACGTTGATCAAATTTTTGACCCATTTTCATGTCAGTTATTTTTAGTTTTCCGATGACTTGTAAAAGAGTGACCCAAAATTGGACTTCGAGAGTCTATAACTTTACCAAACTTAAGCCGATTCCAAAGTGGCATACCTCTAAAGACTTCTGATTCGATTCTCTAAAAATCTGCATTCAAATTTTTCAATTTAACTTTGATCAAATTTTTCACCCATTTTCATGTCAGTTATTTCTAATTTGACTTGTTTAACTTTGACCCAAAATTGAACTTCGAGAGTCCATAACTTTAGCAAGCTAAAGCCGATTGCAAAGTGGCATACCTCTAAAGACTTCTGATTCGATTCTCTAAAAATCTGCATTCAAATTTTTCAATTTAACTTTGATCAAATTTTTCACCCATTTTCATGTCAGTTATTTCTAATTTGACTTGTTTAACTTTGACCCAAAATAGAACTTCGAGAGTCCATAACTTAATCAAACTTAAGCCGATTCCAAAGTGGCATACCTCTAAAGACTTCTGATTCGATTGTCTAAAAATCTGCATTAAAATTTTTCAATTTAACTTTGATCAAATTTTTCACCCATTTTCATGTCAGTTATTTCTAATTTGACTTGTTTAACTTTGACCCAAAATTGAACTTCGAGAGTCCATAACTTTACCAAGCTAAAGCCGATTGCAAAGTGGCATACCTCTAAAGACTTCTGATTCGATTCTCTAAAAATCTGCATTCAAATTTTTCAATTTAACGTCGATTAATTTTTTGACCCATTTTCATGTCAGTTATTTCTAGATTTCCGAGGACTTGTAACAGAGTGACTAAAAATTGGACTTAGAGAGTCCATAACTTTACCAAACTTAAGCCGTTTCCAAAGTGGCATACCTCTAAAGACTTCTGATTCGATTCTCTAAAAATCTGCATTCAAATTTTTCAATTTAACGTTGATCAAATTTTTGACCCATTTTCATGACAGTTATTTCTAATTTGACTTGTTTAACTTTGACCCAAAATTGAACTTCGAGAGTCCATAACTTTACCAAACTTAAGCCGATTCCAAAGTGGCATACCTCTAAAAACTTCTGATTCGATTCTCTAAAAATCTGCATTCAAATTTTTTAATTTAACGTTGATCAAATTTTTGACCCATTTTCATGTCAGTTATTTCTAGTTTTCCGAGGACTTGTAACAGAGTGACTCAAAATTGGACTTAGAGAGTCCATAACTTTATCAAACTTAAGCCGATTCCAAAGTGGCATACCTTAAAGACTTCTGATTCGATTCTCTTAAAATCTGCATTCAAATTTTTCAATTTAACGTTGATCAAATTTTTGACCCATTTTCATGTCAGTTATTTCTAATTTGACTTGTTTAACTTTGACCCAAAATTGAACTTCGAGAGTCCATAACTTTACCAAGCTTAAGCCGATTGCAAAGTGGCATACCTCTAAAGACTTCTGATTCGATTCTCTAAAAATCTGCATTCAAATTTTTCAATTTAACGTTGATCAAATTTTTGACCCATTTTCATGTCAGTTATTTTTAGTTTTCCGATGACTTGTAAAAGAGTGACCCAAAATTGGACTTCGAGAGTCTATAACTTTACCAAACTTAAGCCGATTCCAAAGTGGCATACCTCTAAAGACTTCTGATTCGATTCTCTAAAAATCTGCATTCAAAATTTTCAATTTAACTTTGATCAAATTTTTCACCCATTTTCATGTCAGTTATTTCTAATTTGACTTGTTTAACTTTGACCCAAAATTGAACTTCGAGAGTCCATAACTTTACCAAGCTAAAGCCGATTGCAAAGTGGCATACCTCTAAAGACTTCTGATTCGATTCTCTAAAAATCTGCATTCAAATTTTTCAATTTAACTTTGATCAAATTTTTCACCCATTTTCATGTCAGTTATTTCTAATTTGACTTGTTTAACTTTGACCCAAAATTGAACTTCGAGAGTCCATAACTTAATCAAACTTAAGCCGATTCCAAAGTGGCATACCTCTAAAGACTTCTGATTCGATTCTCTAAAAATCTGCATTCAAATTTTTCAATTTAACTTTGATCAAATTTTTCACCCATTTTCATGTCAGTTATTTCTAATTTGACTTGTTTAACTTTAACCCAAAATTGAACTTCGAGTGTCCATAACTTTAGCAAGCTAAAGCCGATTGCAAAGTGGCATACCTCTAAAGACTTCTGATTCGATTCTCTAAAAATCTGCATTCAAATTTTTCAATTTAACTTTGATCAAATTTTTCACCCATTTTCATGTCAGTTATTTCTAATTTGACTTGTTTAACTTTGACCCAAAATTGAACTTCGAGAGTCCATAACTTAATCAAACTTAAGCCGATTCCAAAGTGGCATACCTCTAAAGACTTCTGATTCGATTGTCTAAAAATCTGCATTCAAATTTTTCAATTTAACTTTGATCAAATTTTTCACCCATTTTCATGTCAGTTATTTCTAATTTGACTTGTTTAACTTTGACCCAAAATTGAACTTCGAGAGTCCATAACTTTACCAAGCTAAAGCCGATTGCAAAGTGGCATACCTCTAAAGACTTCTGATTCGATTCTCTAAAAATCTGCATTCAAATTTTTCAATTTAACGTCGATTAATTTTTTGACCCATTTTCATGTCAGTTATTTCTAGATTTCCGAGGACTTGTAAGAGAGTGACTAAAAATTGGACTTAGAGAGTCCATAACTTTACCAAACTTAAGCCGTTTCCAAAGTGGCATACCTCTAAAGACTTCTGATTCGATTCTCTAAAAATCTGCATTCAAATTTTTCAATTTAACTTTGATCAAATTTTTGACCCATTTTCATGTCAGTTATTTCTAGTTTTCCGAGGACTTGTAACAGAGTGACTAAAAATTGGACTAAGAGAGTCCATAACTTTACCAAACTTAAGCCGTTTCCAAAGTGGCATACCTCTAAAGACTTCTGATTCGATTCTCTTAAAATCTGCATTCAAATTTTTCAATTTAACGTTGATCAAATTTTTGACCCATTTTCATGTCAGTTATTTCTAATTTGACTTGTTTAACTTTGACCCAAAATTGAACTTCGAGAGTCCATAACTTTACCAAACTTAAGCCGATTCCAAAGGGGCATACCTCTAAAAACTTCTGATTCGATTCTCTAAAAATCTGCATTCAAATTTTTCAATTTAACTTTGATCAAATTTTTGACCCATTTTCATGTCAGTTATTTCTAGTTTTCCGAGGACTTGTAACAGAGTGACTAAAAATTGGACTAAGAGAGTCCATAACTTTACCAAACTTAAGCCGTTTCCAAAGTGGCATACCTCTAAAGACTTCTGATTCGATTCTCTTAAAATCTGCATTCAAATTTTTCAATTTAACGTTGATCAAATTTTTGACCCATTTTCATGTCAGTTATTTCTAATTTGACTTGTTTAACTTTGACCCAAAATTGAACTTCGAGAGTCCATAACTTTACCAAACATAAGCCGATTCCAAAGGGGCATACCTCTAAAAACTTCTGATTCGATTCTCTAAAAATCTGCATTCAAATTTTTTAATTTAACGTTGATCAAATTTTTGACCCATTTTCATGTCAGTTATTTCTAGTCTTCCGAGGACTTGTAACAGAGTGACTCAAAATTGGACTTAGAGAGTCCATAACTTTATCAAACTTAAGCCGATTCCAAAGTGGCATACCTTAAAGACTTCTGATTCGATTCTCTTAAAATCTGCATTCAAATTTTTCAATTTAACGTTGATCAAATTTTTGACCCATTTTCATGTCAGTTATTTCTAATTTGACTTGTTTAACTTTGACCCAAAATTGGACTTCGAGAGTCTATAACTTTACCAAACTTAAGCCGATTCCAAAGTGGCATACCTCTAAAGACTTCTGATTCGATTCTCTAAAAATCTGCATTCAAAATTTTCAATTTAACTTTGATCAAATTTTTCACCCATTTTCATGTCAGTTATTTCTAATTTGACTTGTTTAACTTTGACCCAAAATTGAACTTCGAGAGTCCATAACTTTACCAAGCTAAAGCCGATTGCAAAGTGGCATACCTCTAAAGACTTCTGATTCGATTCTCTAAAAATCTGCATTCAAATTTTTCAATTTAACTTTGATCAAATTTTTCACCCATTTTCATGTCAGTTATTTCTAATTTGACTTGTTTAACTTTGACCCAAAATTGAACTTCGAGAGTCCATAACTTAATCAAACTTAAGCCGATTCCAAAGTGGCATACCTCTAAAGACTTCTGATTCGATTCTCTAAAAATCTGCATTCAAATTTTTCAATTTAACTTTGATCAAATTTTTCACCCATTTTCATGTCAGTTATTTCTAATTTGACTTGTTTAACTTTAACCCAAAATTGAACTTCGAGTGTCCATAACTTTAGCAAGCTAAAGCCGATTGCAAAGTGGCATACCTCTAAAGACTTCTGATTCGATTCTCTAAAAATCTGCATTCAAATTTTTCAATTTAACTTTGATCAAATTTTTCACCCATTTTCATGTCAGTTATTTCTAATTTGACTTGTTTAACTTTGACCCAAAATTGAACTTCGAGAGTCCATAACTTAATCAAACTTAAGCCGATTCCAAAGTGGCATACCTCTAAAGACTTCTGATTCGATTGTCTAAAAATCTGCATTCAAATTTTTCAATTTAACTTTGATCAAATTTTTCACCCATTTTCATGTCAGTTATTTCTAATTTGACTTGTTTAACTTTGACCCAAAATTGAACTTCGAGAGTCCATAACTTTACCAAGCTAAAGCCGATTGCAAAGTGGCATACCTCTAAAGACTTCTGATTCGATTCTCTAAAAATCTGCATTCAAATTTTTCAATTTAACGTCGATTAATTTTTTGACCCATTTTCATGTCAGTTATTTCTAGATTTCCGAGGACTTGTAACAGAGTGACTAAAAATTGGACTTAGAGAGTCCATAACTTTACCAAACTTAAGCCGTTTCCAAAGTGGCATACCTCTAAAGACTTCTGATTCGATTCTCTAAAAATCTGCATTCAAATTTTTCAATTTAACTTTGATCAAATTTTTGACCCATTTTCATGTCAGTTATTTCTAGTTTTCCGAGGACTTGTAACAGAGTGACTAAAAATTGGACTAAGAGAGTCCATAACTTTACCAAACTTAAGCCGTTTCCAAAGTGGCATACCTCTAAAGACTTCTGATTCGATTCTCTTAAAATCTGCATTCAAATTTTTCAATTTAACGTTGATCAAATTTTTGACCCATTTTCATGTCAGTTATTTCTAATTTGACTTGTTTAACTTTGACCCAAAATTGAACTTCGAGAGTCCATAACTTTACCAAACTTAAGCCGATTCCAAAGGGGCATACCTCTAAAAACTTCTGATTCGATTCTCTAAAAATCTGCATTCAAATTTTTCAATTTAACTTTGATCAAATTTTTGACCCATTTTCATGTCAGTTATTTCTAGTTTTCCGAGGACTTGTAACAGAGTGACTAAAAATTGGACTAAGAGAGTCCATAACTTTACCAAACTTAAGCCGTTTCCAAAGTGGCATACCTCTAAAGACTTCTGATTCGATTCTCTTAAAATCTGCATTCAAATTTTTCAATTTAACGTTGATCAAATTTTTGACCCATTTTCATGTCAGTTATTTCTAATTTGACTTGTTTAACTTTGACCCAAAATTGAACTTCGAGAGTCCATAACTTTACCAAACATAAGCCGATTCCAAAGGGGCATACCTCTAAAAACTTCTGATTCGATTCTCTAAAAATCTGCATTCAAATTTTTTAATTTAACGTTGATCAAATTTTTGACCCATTTTCATGTCAGTTATTTCTAGTCTTCCGAGGACTTGTAACAGAGTGACTCAAAATTGGACTTAGAGAGTCCATAACTTTATCAAACTTAAGCCGATTCCAAAGTGGCATACCTTAAAGACTTCTGATTCGATTCTCTTAAAATCTGCATTCAAATTTTTCAATTTAACGTTGATCAAATTTTTGACCCATTTTCATGTCAGTTATTTCTAATTTGACTTGTTTAACTTTGACCCAAAATTGAACTTCGAGAGTCCATAACTTTACCAAGCTTAAGCCGATTGCAAAGTGGCATACCTCTAAAGACTTCTGATTCGATTCTCTAAAAATCTGCATTCAAATTTTTCAATTTAACGTTGATCAAATTTTTGACCCATTTTCATGTCAGTTATTTTTAGTTTTCCGATGACTTGTAAAAGAGTGACCCAAAATTGGACTTCGAGAGTCTATAACTTTACCAAACTTAAGCCGATTCCAAAGTGGCATACCTCTAAAGACTTCTGATTCGATTCTCTAAAAATCTGCATTCAAATTTTTCAATTTAACGTTGATCAAATTTTTGACCCATTTTCATGTCAGTTATTTCTAGTTTTCCGAGGACTTTTAACAGAGTGACTCAAAAGTGGACTTAGAGAGTCCATAACTTTACCAAACTTAAGCGGATTCCAAAGTGGCATACCTCTAAAGACTTCTGATTCGATTCTCTAAAAATCTGCATTCAAAATTTTCAATTTAACTTTGATCAAATTTTTCACCCATTTTCATGTCAGTTATTTCTAATTTGACTTGTTTAACTTTGACCCAAAATTGAACTTCGAGAGTCCATAACTTTACCAAGCTAAAGCCGATTGCAAAGTGGCATACCTCTAAAGACTTCTGATTCGATTCTCTAAAAATCTGCATTCAAATTTTTCAATTTAACTTTGATCAAATTTTTCACCCATTTTCATGTCAGTTATTTCTAATTTGACTTGTTTAACTTTGACCCAAAATTGAACTTCGAGAGTCCATAACTTAATCAAACTTAAGCCGATTCCAAAGTGGCATACCTCTAAAGACTTCTGATTCGATTGTCTAAAAATGCATTCAAATTTTTCAATTTAACTTTGATCAAATTTTTCACCCATTTTCATGTCAGTTATTTCTAATTTGACTTGTTTAACTTTGACCCAAAATTGAAATTCGAGAGTCCATAACTTTACCAAGCTAAAGCCGATTGCAAAGTGGCATACCTCTAAAGACTTCTGATTCGATTCTCTAAAAATCTGCATTCAAATTTTTCAATTTAACGTCGATTAATTTTTTGACCCATTTTCATTTCAGTTATTTCTAGATTTCCGAGGACTTGTAACAGGTTGACTAAAAATTGGACTTAGAGAGTCCATAACTTTACCAAACTTCAGCCGTTTCCAAAGTGGCATACCTCTAAAGACTTCTGATTCGATTCTCTAAAAATCTGCATTCAAATTTTTCAATTTAACTTTGATCAAATTTTTCACCCATTTTCATGTCAGTTATTTCTAATTTGACTTGTTTAACTTTGACCCAAAATTGAACTTCGAGAGTCCATAACTTTACCAAACTTAAGCCGATTCCAAAGTGGTATACCTCTAAAGACTTCTGATTCGATTCTCTAAAAATCTGCATTCAAATTTTTCAATTTAACTTTGATCAAATTTTTCACCCATTTTCATGTCAGTTATTTCTAATTTGACTTGTTTAACTTTGACCCAAAATTGAACTTCGAGAGTCCATAACTTAATCAAACTTAAGCCGATTCCAAAGTGGCATACCTCTAAAGACTTCTGATTCGATTGTCTAAAAATCTGCATTAAAATTTTTCAATTTAACTTTGATCAAATTTTTCACCCATTTTCATGTCAGTTATTTCTAATTTGACTTGTTTAACTTTGACCCAAAATTGAACTTCGAGAGTCCATAACTTTACCAAGCTAAAGCCGATTGCAAAGTGGCATACCTCTAAAGACTTCTGATTCGATTCTCTAAAAATCTGCATTCAAATTTTCATTTTCATGTCAGTTATTTCTAGATTTCCGAGGACTTGTAACAGAGTGACTAAAAATTGGACTTAGAGAGTCCATAACTTTACCAAACTTAAGCCGTTTCCAAAGTGGCATACCTCTAAAGACTTCTGATTCGATTCTCTAAAAATCTGCATTCAAATTTTTCAATTTAACGTCGATTAATTTTTTGACCCATTTTCATGTCAGTTATTTCTAGATTTCCGAGGACTTGTAACAGAGTGACTAAAAATTGGACTTAGAGAGTCCATAACTTAACCAAACTTAAGCCGATTCCAAAGTGGCATACCTCTAAAGACTTCTGATTCGATTTTCTAAAAATCTGCATTCAAATTTTTCAATTTAACTTTGATCATATTTTTCACCCATTTTCATGTCAGTTATTTCTAATTTGACTTGTTTAACTTTGACCCAAAATTGAACTTTGAGAGTCCATAACTTTACCAAGCTAAAGCCGATTGCAAAGTGGCATACCTCTAAAGACTTCTGATTCGATTCTCTAAAAATCTGCATTCAAATTTTTCAATTTAACGTCGATTAATTTTTTGACCCATTTTCATGTCAGTTATTTCTAGATTTCCGAGGACTTGTAACAGGGTGACTAAAAATTGGACTTAGAGAGTCCAGAACTTTACCAAACTTAAGCCGTTTCCAAAGTGGCATACCTCTAAAGACTTCTGATTCGATTCTCTAAAAATCTGCATTCAAATTTTTCAATTTAACTTTGATCAAATTTTTCACCCATTTTCATGTCAGTTATTTCTAATTTGACTTGTTTAACTTTGACCCAAAATTGAACTTCGAGAGTCCATAACTTTACCAAACTTAAGCCGATTCCAAAGTGGCATACCTCTAAAGACTTCTGATTCGATTCTCTAAAAATCTGCATTCAAATTTTTCAATTTAACTTTGATCAAATTTTTCACCCATTTTCATGTCAGTTATTTCTTATTTGACTTGTTTAACTTTGACCCAAAATTGAACTTCGAGAGTCCATAACTTAATCAAACTTAAGCCGATTCCAAAGTGGCATACCTCTAAAGACTTCTGATTCGATTGTCTAAAAATCTGCATTCAAATTTTTCAATTTAACTTTGATCAAATTTTTCACCCATTTTCATGTCAGTTATTTCTAATTTGACTTGTTTAACTTTGACCCAAAATTGAACTTCGAGAGTCCATAACTTTACCAAGCTGAAGCCGATTGCAAAGTGGCATACCTCTAAAGACTTCTGATTCGATTCTCTAAAAATCTGCATTCAAATTTTTCAATTTAACTTTGATCAAATTTTTCACCCATTTTCATGTCAGTTATTTCTAATTTGACTTGTTTAACTTTGACCCAAAATTGAACTTCGAGAGTCCATAACTTAATCAAACTTAAGCCGATTCCAAAGTGGCATACCTCTAAAGACTTCTGATTCGATTGTCTAAAAATCTGCATTAAAATTTTTCAATTTAACTTTGATCAAATTTTTCACCCATTTTCATGTCAGTTATTTCTAATTTGACTTGTTTAACTTTGACCCAAAATTGAACTTCGAGAGTCCATAACTTTACCAAGCTAAAGCCGATTGCAAAGTGGCATACCTCTAAAGACTTCTGATTCGATTCTCTAAAAATCTGCATTCAAATTTTCATTTTCATGTCAGTTATTTCTAGATTTCCGAGGACTTGTAACAGAGTGACTAAAAATTGGACTTAGAGAGTCCATAACTTTACCAAACTTAAGCCGTTTCCAAAGTGGCATACCTCTAAAGACTTCTGATTCGATTCTCTAAAAATCTGCATTCAAATTTTTCAATTTAACGTCGATTAATTTTTTGACACATTTTCATGTCAGTTATTTCTAGATTTCCGAGGACTTGTAACAGAGTGACAAAAAATTGGACTTAGAGAGTCCATAACTTAACCAAACTTAAGCCGATTCCAAAGTGGCATACCTCTAAAGACTTCTGATTCGATTTTCTAAAAACCTGCATTCAAATTTTTCAATTTAACTTTGATCATATTTTTCACCCATTTTCATGTCAGTTATTTCTAATTTGACTTGTTTAACTTTGACCCAAAATTGAACTTTGAGAGTCCATAACTTTACCAAGCTAAAGCCGATTGCAAAGTGGCATACCTCTAAAGACTTCTGATTCGATTCTCTAAAATCTGCATTCAAATTTTTCAATTTAACGTCGATTAATTTTTTGACCCATTTTCATGTCAGTTATTTCTAGATTTCCGAGGACTTGTAACAGGGTGACTAAAAATTGGACTTAGAGAGTCCAGAACTTTACCAAACTTAAGCCGTTTCCAAAGTGGCATACCTCTAAAGACTTCTGATTCGATTCTCTAAAAATCTGCATTCAAATTTTTCAATTTAACTTTGATCAAATTTTTCACCCATTTTCATGTCAGTTATTTCTAATTTGACTTGTTTAACTTTGACCCAAAATTGAACTTCGAGAGTCCATAACTTTACCAAACTTAAGCCGATTCCAAAGTGGCATACCTCTAAAGACTTCTGATTCGATTCTCTAAAAATCTGCATTCAAATTTTTCAATTTAACTTTGATCAAATTTTTCACCCATTTTCATGTCAGTTATTTCTTATTTGACTTGTTTAACTTTGACCCAAAATTGAACTTCGAGAGTCCATAACTTAATCAAACTTAAGCCGATTCCAAAGTGGCATACCTCTAAAGACTTCTGATTCGATTGTCTAAAAATCTGCATTCAAATTTTTCAATTTAACTTTGATCAAATTTTTCACCCATTTTCATGTCAGTTATTTCTAATTTGACTTGTTTAACTTTGACCCAAAATTGAACTTCGAAAGTCCATAACTTTACCAAGCTGAAGCCGATTGCAAAGTGGCATACCTCTAAAGACTTCTGATTCGATTCTCTAAAAATCTGCATTCAAATTTTTCAATTTAACGTCGATTAATTTTTTTGACCCATTTTCATGTCAGTTATTTCTAGATTTCCGAGGACTTGTAACAGAGTGACTAAAAATTGGACTTAGAGAGTCCATAACTTTACCAAACTTAAGCCGTTTCCAAAGTGGCATACCTCTAAAGACTTCTGATTCGATTCTCTAAAAATCTGCATTCAAATTTTTCAATTTAACGTCGATTAATTTTTTGACCCATTTTAATGTCAGTTATTTCTAGATTTCCGAGGACTTGTAACAGAGTGACTAAAAATTGGACTTAGAGAGTCCATAACTTTACCAAACTTAAGCCGTTTCCAAAGTGGCATACCTCTAAAGACTTCTGATTCGATTCTCTAAAAATCTGCATTCAAATTTTTCAATTTAACTTTGATCAAATTTTTCACCCATTTTCATGTCAGTTATTTCTAATTTGACTTGTTTAACTTTGACCCAAAATTGAACTTCGAGAGTCCATAACTTAATCAAACTTAAGCCGATTCCAAAGTGGCATACCTCTAAAGACTTCTGATTCGATTCTCTAAAAATCTGCATTCGAATTTTTCAATTTAACGTTGATCAAATTTTTGACCCATTTTCATGTCAGTTATTTCTAATTTGACTTGTTTAACTTTGACCCAAAATTGAACTTCGAGAGTCCATAACTTTACCAAACTTAAGCCGATTCCAAAGTGGCATACCTCTAAAAACTCCTGATTCGATTCTCTAAAAATCTGCATTCAAATTTTTCAATTTAACGTTGATCAAATTTTTGACCCATTTTCATGTCAGTTATTTTTAGTTTTCCGATGACTTGTAAAAGAGTGACCCAAAATTGGACTTCGAGAGTCTATAACTTTACCAAACTTAAGCCGATTCCAAAGTGGCATACCTCTAAAGACTTCTGATTCGATTCTCTAAAAATCTGCATTCAAATTTTTCAATTTAACGTTGATCAAATTTTTGACCCATTTTCATGTCAGTTATTTCTAGTTTTCCGAGGACTTTTAACAGAGTGACTCAAAATTGGACTTAGAGAGTCCATAACTTTACCAAACTTAAGCCGATTCCAAAGTGGCATACCTCTAAAGACTTCTGATTCGATTCTCTAAAAATCTGCATTCAAATTTTTCAATTTAACGTTGATCAAATTTTTGACCCATTTTCATGTCAGTTATTTTTAGTTTTCCGATGACTTGTAAAAGAGTGACCCAAAATTGGACTTCGAGAGTCTATAACTTTACCAAACTTATGCCGATTCCAAAGTGGCATACCTCTAAAGACTTCTGATTCGATTCTCTAAAAATCTGCATTCAAATTTTTCAATTTAACGTTGATCAAATTTTTGACCCATTTTTATGTCAGTTATTTCTAGTTTTCCGAGGACTTTTAACAGAGTGACTCAAAATTGGACTTAGAAAGTCCATAACTTTACCAAACTTAAGCCGATTCCAAAGTGGCATACCTCTAAAGACTTCTGATTCGATTCTCTAAAAATCTGCATTCAAATTTTTCAATTTAACGTTGATCAAATTTTTCTAATTTGACTTCTCTAACGTTGACCCAAAATTGGACTTCGGGAGTCCATAACTTTACCAAACTTAAGCCGATTCCAAAGTGGCATACCTCTAAAGACTTCTGATTCGATTCTCTAAAAATCTGCATTTAAATTTTCGGGAGTCCATAACTTTACCAAACTTAAGCCGATTCCAAAGTGGCATACCTCTAAAGACTTCTGATTCGGTTCTCTAAAAATCTGCATTTAAATTTTTCAATGTCAGTTATTTTCAATTTTCCGATGACTTGTAACAGAGTGACTCAAAATTAGACTTAGAGAATCCATAACTTAACCAAACTTAAGCCGATTCCAAAGTGGCATACTTCTAAAGACTTCTGATTCGATTCTCTAAAAATCTGCATTTAAATTTTTCAATGTCAGTTATTTCCAATTTTCCGATGACTTGTAACAGAGTGACTCAAAATTGGACTTAGAGAGTCCATAACTTTACCAAACTTAAGCCGATTCCAAAGTGGCATACCTCTAAAGACTTCTGATTCGATTCTCTAAAAATCTGCATTCAAATTCTTCAATATAACTTTGATCAAATTTTTCACCCATTTTCATGTCAGTTATTTCTAATTTGACTTGTTTAACTTTGACCCAAAATTGAACTTCGAGAGTCCATAACTTTACCAAACTTAAGCCGATTCCAAAGTGGCATACCTCTAAAGACTTCTGATTCGATTCTCTAAAAATCTGCATATAAATTTTCGGGAGTCCATAACTTTACCAAACTTAAGCCGATTCCAAAGTGGCATACCTCTAAAGACTTCTGATTCGGTTCTCTAAAAATCTGCATTTAAATTTTTCAATGTCAGTTATTTCCAATTTTCCGATGACTTGTAACAGAGTGACTCAAAATTGGACTTAGAGAATCCATAACTTAACCAAACTTAAGCCGATTCCAAAGTGGCATACCTCTAAAGACTTCTGATTCGATTCTCTAAAAATCTGCATTCAAATTCTTCAATATAACTTTGATCAAATTTTTCACCCATTTTCATGTCAGTTATTTCTAATTTGACTTGTTTAACTTTGACCCAAAATTGAACTTCGAGAGTCCATAACTTAATCAAACTTAAGCCGATTCCAAAGTGGCATACCTTAAAGACTTCTGATTCGATTCTCTTAAAATCTGCATTCAAATTTTTCAATTTAACGTTGATCAAATTTTTCACCCATTTTCATGTCAGTTATTTCTAATTTGACTTGCTTAACTTTGACCCAAAATTGAACTTCGAGAGTCCATAACTTTACCAAACTTAAGCCGATTCCAAAGTGGCATACCTCTAAAGACTTCTGATTCGATTCTCTAAAACTCTGCATTCGAATTTTTCAATTTCACGTTGATCAAATTTTTGACCCATTTTCATGTCAGTTATTTTTAGTTTTCCGAGGACTTGTAACAGAGTGACTCAAAATTGGACTTAGAGAGTCCATTACTTTATCAAACTTAAGCCGATTCCAAAGTGGCATACCTCTAAAGACTTCTGATTCGTTTCTCTAAAAATCTGCATTCAAATTTTTCAATTTAACTTTGATCAAATTTTTCACCCATTTTCATGTCAGTTATTTCTAATTTGACTTGTTTAACTTTGACCCAAAATTGAACTTCGAGAGTCCATAACTTTACCAAACTTAAGCCGATTCCAAAGTGGCATACCTCTAAAGACTTCTGATTCGGTTCTCTAAAAATCTGCATTTAAATTTTTCAATGTCAGTTATTTCCAATTTTCCGATGACTTGTAACAGAGTGACTCAAAATTGGACTTAGAGAATCCATAACTTAACCAAACTTAAGCCGATTCCAAAGTGGCATACCTCTAAAGACTTCTGATTCGATTCTCTAAAAATCTGCATTTAAATTTTTCAATGTCAGTTATTTCCAATTTTCCGATGACTTGTAACAGAGTGACTCAAAATTGGACTTAGAGAGTCCATAACTTTACCAAACTTAAGCCGATTCCAAAGTGGCATACCTCTAAAGACTTCTGATTCGATTCTCTAAAAATCTGCATTCAAATTCTTCAATATAACTTTGATCAAATTTTTCACCCATTTTCATGTCAGTTATTTCTAATTTGACTTGTTTAACTTTGACCCAAAATTGAACTTCGAGAGTCCATAACTTAATCAAACTTAAGCCGATTCCAAAGTGGCATACCTTAAAGACTTCTGATTCGATTCTCTTAAAATCTGCATTCAAATTTTTCAATTTAACGTTGATAAAATTTTTGACCCATTTTCATGTCAGTTATTTCTAATTTGACTTGCTTAACTTTGACCCAAAATTGAACTTCGAGAGTCCATAACTTTACCAAACTTAAGCCGATTCCAAAGTGGCATACCTCTAAAGACTTCTGATTCGATTCTCTAAAAATCTGCATTCGAATTTTTCAATTTAACGTTGATCAAATTTTTGAACCATTTTCATGTCAGTTATTTTTAGTTTTCCGAGGACTTGTAACAGAGTGACTCAAAATTGGACTTTGAGAGTCCATAACTTTATCAAACTTAAGCCGATTCCAAAGTGGCATACCTCTAAAGACTTCTGATTCGTTTCTCTAAAAATCTGCATTCAAATTTTTCAATTTAACTTTGATCAAATTTTTCACCCATTTTCATGTCAGTTATATCTAATTTGACTTGTTTAACTTTGACCCAAAATTGAACTTCGAGAGTCCATAACTTTATCAAACTTAAGCCGATTCCAAAGTGGCATACCTCTAAAGACTTCTGATTCGATTCTCTAAAAATCTGCATTCAAATTTTTTAATTTAACGTTTTTCTAATTTGACTTATTTAACGTTGACCCAAAATTGGACTTCGGGAGTCCATAACTTTACCAATCTTAAGCCGATTCCAAAGTGGCATACCTCTAAAGACTTCTGATTCGATTCTCTAAAAATCTGCATTTAAATTTTCGGAAGTCCATAACTTTACCAAACTTAAGCCGATTCCAAAGTGGCATACCTCTAAAGACTTCTGATTCGATTCTCTAAAAATCCAAATTTCCGATGACTTGTAACAGAGTGACTCAAAATTGGACTTAGAGAGTCCATAACTTTACCAAACTTAAGCCGATTCCAAAGTGGCATACCTCTAAAGACTTCTGATTCGATTCTCTAAAAATCTGCATTCAAATTCTTCAATTTAACTTTGATCAAATTTTTCACCCATTTTCATGTCAGTTATTTCTAATTTGACTTGCTTAACTTTGACCCAAAATTGAACTTCGAGAATCCATAACTTTACCAAACTTAAGCCGATTCCAAAGTGGCATACCTCTAAAGACTTCTGATTCGATTCTCTAAAAATCTGCATTCAAATTTTTCAATTTAACGTTGATCAAATTTTTGACCCATTTTCATGTCAGTTATTTCTAGTTTTCCGAGGACTTGTAACAGAGTGACTCAAAATTGGACTTAGAGAGTCCATAACTTTATCAAACTTAAGCCGATTCCAAAGTGGCATACCTCTAAAGACTTCTGATTCGTTTCTCTAAAAATCTGCATTCAAATTTTTCAATTTAACTTTGATCAAATTTTTCACCCATTTTCATGTCAGTTATTTCTAATTTGACTTGTTTAACGTTGACCCAAAATAGGACTTAGAGAGTCCATAAC
This sequence comes from Drosophila rhopaloa, assembly GCF_018152115.1. NCBI lineage: Eukaryota > Metazoa > Arthropoda > Insecta > Diptera > Drosophilidae > Drosophila > Drosophila rhopaloa. The sequence continues at coordinate 1,206,778 of NW_025335023.1, forward strand.
TTAACCAAACTTAAGCCGATTCCAAAGTGGCATACCTCTTAAGATTTCTGATTCGATTCTCTAAAAATCTGCATTCAAATTTTTCAATTTAACGTAGATCAAATTTTTCTAAATTGACTTATCTAACGTTGACCCAAAATTGGACTTCGGGAGTCCATAACTTTACCAAACTTAAGCCGATTCCAAAGTGGCATACCTCTAAAGACTTCTGATTCGATTCTCTAAAAATCTGCATTTAAATTTTCCGGAGTCCATAACTTTACCAAACTTAAGCCGATTCCAAAGTGGCATACCTCTAAAGACTTCTGATTCGATTCTCTAAAAATCTGCATTTAAATTTTTCAATGTCAGTTATTTCCAATTTTCTGATGACTTGTAACAGAGTGACTCAAAATTGGACTTAGAGAATCCATAACTTAACCAAACTTAAGCCGATTCCAAAGTGGCATACCTCAAAAGACTTCTGATTCGATTCTCTAAAAATCTGCATTTAAATTTTTCAATGTGAGTTATTTCCAATTTTCTGATGACTTGTAACAGAGTGACTCAAAATTGGACTTAGAGAATCCATAACTTAACCAAACTTAAGCCGATTCCAAAGTGGCATACCTCTAAAGACTTCTGATTCGATTCTCTAAAAATCTGCATTCAAATTTTTCAATTTAACTTTGATCAAATTTTTCACCCATTTTCATGTCAGTTATTTCTAATTTGACTTGTTTAACGTTGACCCAAAATAGGACTTAGAGAGTCCATAACTTAACCAAACTTAAGCCGATTCCAAAGTGGCATACCTCTAAAGACTTCTGATTCCATTCTCTAAAAATCTGCATTCAAATTTTTATACCCTTGCAGAGGGTATTATAATTTTGGTCAAAAGTGTGCAACGCAGTGAAGGAGACATCTCCGACCCTATAAAGTATATATATTCTTGATCAGGATCACCTCCTGAGTTGATATAGCCATGTCCGTCTGTCCGTCTGTCCGTCTGTCCGTCTGTCCGTCTGTCTGTCCGTCTGTCTGTCCGTCTGTCTGTCCGTCTGTCTGTTTCTACGCGAACTAGTCTCTCAGTTTTAAAGATATCGAATTGAAACTTTGCACACACCCTTCTTTCCTTTGCACGCAGTATATAAGTCGGAACGGCCGGGATCGGCCGACTATATCCTATAGCTGCCATATAACTGATTGATCGGAAATGCCATAACTCTGCTGTTTGTTAAGTTAGGAAGTTGGAATTTTATATGGGTTTTATATTTGGCCAATCAATCCGACCTACCAAATTTCATAAAGATCGGCCGACTATATCCTATAGCTGCCATATAACTGATTGATCGGAAATGCCATAACTTTGGTGTTTGTGAAGTTAGGAAGTTGGGATTTTCTATGGGTGTTATATTTGGCCTATCAATCCGAACTACCAAATTTCATAAGGATCGGCCGACTATATCCTATAGCCACCATATAACTGATTGATCGGAAATGCCACAACTTTGGTTTTTGTTAAGTTAGGAAGTTGGGATTTTCTATGGGTTCTATTTTTAACCAATCAATCCAACCTATCAAATTTCATAAGGATCGGCCGACTATATCCTATAGCTGCCATATAACTGAACGATTGGAAATGCCATAACTTTGGTGTTTTTAAAGTTAGGAAGTTGGGATTTTTTATGAGTATTAAGATTGCATCATATGAATAATTTTGGAGAATATAATTTACAGAATATTCTGCAAGGGTATATCAACTTCGGCTCCGCCCGAAGTTAGCTTTTCTTTCTTGTTCAATTTAACGTTGATCAAATTTTTGACCCATTTTCATGTCAGTTATTTCTAGTTTTCCGAGGACTTTTAACAGAGTGACTCAAAATTGGACTTAGAGAGTCCATAACTTTACCAAACTAAAGCCGATTCCAAAATGGCATACCTCTAAAGACTTCTGATTCGATTCTCTAAAAATCTGCATTCAAATTTTTCAATTTAACGTTGATCAAATTTTTGACCCATTTTCATGTCAGTTATTTCTAGTTTTCCGAGGACTTTTAACAGAGTGACTCAAAATTGGACTTAGAGAGTCCATAACTTTACCAAACTTAAGCCGATTCCAAAGTGGCATACCTCTAAAGACTTCTGATTCGATTCTCTAAAAATCTGCATTCAAATTTTTCAATTTAACTGTGATCAAATTTTTCACCCATTTTCATGTCATTTCTTATTTGACTTGTTTAACTTTGACCCAAAATTGAACTTCGAGAGTCCATAACTTTACCAAGCTAAAGCCGATTGCAAAGTGGCATACCTCTAAAGACTTCTGATTCGATTCTCTAAAAATCTGCATTCAAATTTTTCAATTTAACGTTGATCAAATTTTTGACCCATTTTCATGTCAGTTATTTCTAGTTTTCCGAGGACTTGTAACAGACTGACCCAAAATAGGACTTAGAGAGTCCATAACTTAACCAAACTTAAGCCGATTCCAAAGTGGCAAACCTCTAAAGACTTCTGATTCGATTCTCTAAAAATCTGCATTCAAATTTTTCAATTTAACGTTGATCAAATTTTTGACCCATTTTCATGTCAGTTATTTCTAGTTTTCCGAGGACTTTTAACAGAGTGACTCAAAATTGGACTTAGAGAGTCCATAACTTTACCAAACTTAAGCCGATTCCAAAATGGCATACCTCTAAAGACTTCTGATTCGATTCTCTAAAAATCTGCATTCAAATTTTTCAATTTAACGTTGATCAAATTTTTGACCCATTTTCATGTCAGTTATTTCTAGTTTTCCGAGGACTTTTAACAGAGTGACTCAAAATTGGACTTAGAGAGTCCATAACTTTACCAAACTTAAGCCGATTCCAAAGTGGCATACCTCTAAAGACTTCTGATTCGATTCTCTAAAAATCTGCATTCAAATTTTTCAATTTAACTGTGATCAAATTTTTCACCCATTTTCATGTCAGTTATTTCTTATTTGACTTGTTTAACTTTGACCCAAAATTGAACTTCGAGAGTCCATAACTTTACCAAGCTAAAGCCGATTGCAAAGTGGCATACCTCTAAAGACTTCTGATTCGATTCTCTAAAAATCTGCATTCAAATTTTTCAATTTAACGTTGATCAAATTTTTGACCCATTTTCATGTCAGTTATTTCTAGTTTTCCGAGGACTTCTAACAGAGTGACTCAAAATTGGACTTAGAGAGGGCATAACTTTACCAAACTTAAGCCGATTCCAAAGTGGCATACCTCTAAAGACTTCTGATTCGATTCTCTAAAAATCTGCATTCAAATTTTTCAATTTAACTTTGATCAAATTTTTCACCCATTTTCATGTCAGTTATTCCTAATGTGACTTGTTTAACTTTGACCCAAAATTGAACTTCGAGAGTCCATAACGTTACCAAACTTAAGCCGATTCCAAAGTGGCATACCACTAAAGACTTCTGATTCGATTCTCTAAAAATCTGCATTCAAATTTTTCAATTTAACGTTGATCAAATTTTTGACCCATTTTCATGTCAGTTATTTCTAGTTTTCCGAGGACTTGTAACAGACTGACCCAAAATAGGACTTAGAGAGTCCATAACTTAACCAAACTTAAGCCGATTCCAAAGTGGCAAACCTCTAAAGACTTCTGATTCGATTCTCTAAAAATCTGCATTCAAATTTTTCAATTTAACGTTGATCAAATTTTTGACCCATTTTCATGTCAGTTATTTCTAGTTTTCCGAGGACTTTTAACAGAGTGACACAAAATTGGATTTAGAGAATCCATAACTTTACCAAACTTAAGCCGATTCCAAAGTGGCATACCTCTAAAGACTTCTGATTCGATTCTCTAAAAATCTGCATTCAAATTTTTCAATTTAACTGTGATCAAATTTTTCACCCATTTTCATGTCAGTTATTTCTTATTTGACTTGTTTAACTTTGACCCAAAATTGAACTTCGAGAGTCCATAACTTTACCAAGCTAAAGCCGATTGCAAAGTGGCATACCTCTAAAGACTTCTGATTCGATTCTCTAAAAATCTGCATTCAAATTTTTCAATTTAACGTCGATTAATTTTTTGACCCATTTTCATGTCAGTTATTTCTAATTTGACTTGTTTAACTTTGACCCAAAATTGAACTTCGAGAGTCCATAACGTTACCAAACTTAAGCCGATTCCAAAGTGGCATACCTCTAAAGACTTCTGATTCGATTCTCTAAAAATCTGCATTCAAATTTTTCAATTTAACGTTGATCAAATTTTTGACCCATTTTCATGTCAGTTATTTCTAGTTTTCCGAGGACTTGTAACAGAGTGACTCAAAATTGGACTTAGAGAATCCATAACTTTACCAAACTTAAGCCGATTCCAAAGTGGCATACCTCTAAAGACTTCTGATTCGTTTCTCTAAAAATCTGCATTCAAATTTTTATACCCTTGCAGAGGGTATTATAATTTTGGTCAAAAGTGTGCAACGCAGTGAAGGAGACATCTCCGACCCTATAAAGTATATATATTCTTGATCAGGATCACCTCCTGAGTTGATATAGCCATGTCCGTCTGTCCGTCTGTCTGTCCGTCTATCTGTCCGTCTGTCTGTTTCTACGCGAACTAGTCTCTCAGTTTTAAAGATATCGAATTGAAACTTTGCACACACCCTTCTTTCCTTTGCACGCAGTATATAAGTCGGAACGGCCGGGATCGGCCGACTATATCCTATAGCTGCCATATAACTGATTGATCGGAAATGCCATAACTCTGCTGTTTGTTAAGTTAGGAAGTTGGGACTCTCTATGGGTATTATATTTGGCCAATCAATCCGACGTACCAAATTTCATAAGGATCGGCCGACTATATCCTATAGCTGCTATATAACTGATTGATCGGAAATGCCATAACTTTGGTGTTTGTAAAGTTAGGAAGCTGGGATTTTCTATGGGTTTTATATTTGACCAATTAATCCGACCTATTAAATTTCATAAGGATCGGACGACTATATCTTATAGCTGCCATATAACTGATTGATCGGAAATGCCATAACTTTAGTGTTTGTTAAGTTAGGAAGTTGGGATTTTCTATGGGTTTTATTTTTGCCCAATCAATCCGACATATCAAATTTCATAAGGATCGGCCGACAATATTCTAAAGCTGCCATATACATAACTGAACGATTGGAAATGCCATAACTTTGGTGTTTTTAAAGTTAGGAAGTTTGGATTTTTTATGAGTATTAAGAATGCATCATATGAATAATTTTGGAGAATATAATTTGCAGAATATTCTGCAAGGGTATTTCAACTTCGGCTCCGCCCGAAGTTAGCTTTCCTTTCTTGTTCAATTTAACTTTGATCAAATTTTTCACCCATTTTCATGTCAGTTATTTCTAATTTGACTTGTTTAACGTTGACCCAAAATAGGACTTAGAGTCCATAACTTAACCAAACTTAAGCCGATTCCAAAGTGGCATACCTCTAAAGACTTCTGATTCGATTCTCTAAAAATCTGCATTCAAATTTTTCAATTTAACGTTGATCAAATTTTTGACCCATTTTCATGTCAGTTATTTCTAGTTTTCCGAGGACTTTTAACAAAGTGACTCAAAATTGGACTTAGAGAGTCCATAACTTTACCAAACTTAAGCCGATTCCAAAGTGGCATACCTCTAAAGACTTCTGATTCGATTCTCTAAAAATCTGAATTCAAATTTTTCAATTTAACTATGATCAAATTTTTCACCCATTTTCATGTCAGTTATTTCTTATTTGACTTGTTTAACTTTGACCCAAAATTGAACTTCGAGAGTCCATAACTTTACCAAGCTAAAGCCGATTGCAAAGTGGCATACCTCTAAAGACTTCTGATTCGATTCTCTAAAAATCTGCATTCAAATTTTTTAATTTAACGTCGATTAATTTTTTGACCCATTTTCATGTCAGTTATTTCTAGATTTCCGAGGACTTGTAACAGAGTGACTAAAAATTGGACTTAGAGAGGGCATAACTTTACCAAACTTAACCCGATTCCAAAGTGGCATACCTCTAAAGACTTCTGATTCGATTCTCTAAAAATCTGCATTCAAATTTTTCAATTTAACTTTGATCAAATTTTTCACCCATTTTCATGTCAGTTATTTCTAATTTGACTTGTTTAACTTTGACCCAAAATTGAACTTCGAGAGTCCCTAACTTAATCAAACTTAAGCCGATTCCAAAGTGGCATACCTCTAAGGACTTCTGATTCGATTCTCTTAAAATCTGCATTCAAATTTTTCAATTTAACGTTGATCAAATTTTTGACCCATTTTCATGTCAGTTATTTCTAATTTGACTTTTTAACTTTGACCCAAAATTGAACTTCGAGAGTCCATAACTTTACCAAGCTTAAGCCGATTGCAAAGTGGCATACCTCTAAAGACTTCTGATTCGATTCTCTAAAAATCTGCATTCAAATTTTTCAATTTAACGTTGATCAAATTTTTGACCCATTTTCATGTCAGTTATTTCTAGTTTTCCGAGGACTTGTAACAGAGTGACTCAAAATTGGAATTAGAGAGTCCATAACTTTATCAAACTTAAGCCGATTCCAAAGTGGCATACCTCTAAAGACTTCTGATTCGATTCTCTAAAAATCTGCATTCAAATTTTTCAATTTAACTGTGATCAAATTTTTCACCCATTTTCATGTCAGTTATTTCTTATTTGACTTGTTTAACTTTGACCCAAAATTGAACTTCCAGAGTCCATAACTTTACCAAGCTAAAGCCGATTGCAAAGTGCCATACCTCTAAAGACTTCTGATTCGATTCTCTAAAAATCTGCATTCAAATTTTTCAATTTAACGTCGATTAATTTTTTGACCCATTTTCATGTCAGTTATTTCTTATTTGACTTGTTTAACTTTGACCCAAAATTGAACTTCGAGAGTCCATAACTTTACCAAGCTTAAGCCGATTGCAAAGTGGCATACCTCTAAAGACTTCTGATTCGATTCTCTAAAAATCTGCATTCAAATTTTTCAATTTAACGTTGATCAAATTTTTTGACCCATTTTCATGTCAGTTATTTCTAGTTTTCCGAGGACTTGTAACAGAGTGACTCAAAATTGGACTTAGAGAGTCCATAACTTTATCAAACTTAAGCCGATTCCAAAGTGGCATACCTCTAAAGACTTCTGATTCGTTTCTCTAAAAATCTGCATTCAAATTTTTATACCCTTGCAGAGGGTATTATAATTTTGGTCAAAAGTGTGCAACGCAGTGAAGGAGACATCTCCGACCCTATAAAGTATATATATTCTTGATCAGGATCACCTCCTGAGTTGATATAGCCATGTCCGTCTGTCCGTCTGTCTGTCCGTCTATCTGTCCGTCGTCTGTCTGTTTCTACGCGAACTAGTCTCTCAGTTTTAAAGATATCGAATTGAAACTTTGCACACACCCTTCTTTCCTTTGCACGCAGTATATAAGTCGGAACGGCCGGGATCGGCCGACTATATCCTATAGCTGCCATATAACTGATTGATCGGAAATGCCATAACTCTGCTGTTTGTTAAGTAAGGAAGTTGGGACTCTCTATGGGTATTATATTTGGCCAATCAATCCGACGTACCAAATTTCATAAGGATCGGCCGACTATATCCTATAGCTGCTATATAACTGATTGATCGGAAATGCCATAACTTTGGTGTTTGTAAAGTTAGGAAGCTGGGATTTTCTATGGGTTTTATATTTGACCAATTAATCCGACCTATTAAATTTCATAAGGATCGGACGACTATATCTTATAGCTGCCATATAACTGATTGATCGGAAATGCCATAACTTTAGTGTTTGTTAAGTTAGGAAGTTGGGATTTTCTATGGGTTTTATTTTTGCCCAATCAATCCGACATATCAAATTTCATAAGGATCGGCCGACAATATTCTAAAGCTGCCATATA